>NW_003852455.1:7908062-7945035 GCF_000181295.1 Otolemur garnettii | reverse complement strand
GGGAAGAACACAGAAGAGAGCAGACCAGTGCTCTCATCCTGCCCCGGACCCTGAAAGGGTCTCTCCTTCTCCACTCCTCCTCTTCCCCATCAAGGAGGTCATACCACTTCTAGTGAGCTCCTTTTCACTCTTGAGATTCAAGGCGCTGATGGTTCCCACGCTGCGGGCAACTCTGGGCTCCTGGTGTCCAGATGACTACAGATATTTGCTTGGTAAAGACATAAAACTATACCAGCCATGAAATGTCCTTCTTTCTTCTTGTTGCAGTGAAAACAGTTTTGTTTAGTTCCATTGCTCAGTTTCCCAAATGTCTTCTAGAGCTTTGGTTTAGAGTTTCTTTTTGGTAAAGCCAAACTTCCTGTGGAGCATAATCGTTGCTGGTGTTGTGTCTGAGTAACACCCTGTTTGAATTTTAATTTCATTATAAGGCAAGTGCAGACATGAGCTCCACTGACCTCCTGGCCACTGGGGTAGACAGCAGAGCCAAGGTTAGCAGCAGGTGTGGCCTTTTAGAGTTCGAGCTAAAGTTAGCAAGCACACACCACCAGATGAAGTACTACGTATTTATTTTCCAAAGAAACTTCCATTTTATACAAAGACAATGGCCAGCATTTAACTGTTACGTAACACTTTCCGAAGTGGACCCTTGGGAGGTACTGTCAACAGTAGTATAATCCTTTACAACTATGGAATTCTTTGCATTTTTTCAAAGTACATTCATATCCATTATCCTCTTTGATCCTCCCAACAGCTTGGTAAGATAGAAAATGCAGGAATTATTTTTAGAGTGACTGTCAGTCTGCATTCAGTGACACAGCCTGAATCAAACTAAGGGTGGTGCCCAGGGGGCCATCTCCCAATCCAGCCACTCACTCCACCATGCTGTCTTCTTCAGAAAGTACAGCAAACCATTTTCCCCACAAACTTTACGATTTTGTTGACTTAACTACAATTGCAGTAAATAGGCAGAACTCTTTGTTGACTTCTCTGCTTGGCAGAAATCACTCCACATTTACTTGTATCCAGAAATGGCCAAAAAATTCCATTTCTGCACCTGTGCATTCCTTTTGAGAGATCCATGAGCTAATGATAGAGGGTGAAGATGAATTAGTGGTTAGGGATCTATTCTTATTCTCTTTTGTTGTTGTTGCTTGGGTGGGGAAGCAAACCACGTGTGGACTCTCCCCTCCTGTCCTTCCACATCACACTAAGTGCCTTCAGGAAGGTTTTACTCCATTTTACTCCATTTGCAGTCGTGTCCTCCATGTCTAGTTCAGTTTGATTCAAGATACACTATGTCACCTAATGGGGGAAGGGATGGAGGTGGTAGGCAGAATATGAGCAGAAAAGAAAGTGGGCACAGATGACCACTAGACCAGAAAGCTGTAGAATGTGGTCTTCACCCATGTCCTTTACATGGTCACTTACATTATTTCCTTCTGGCTTCTTTTCTCTAGGACTGTGGAGGGCTCCTTTCTGAAGGCGATAACCAAGGCTGCTACCCCCTGGATGGACACATTCTTTGCAAGACCTGCAATTCCGCCCGCATCAGGGTGTTGACGGCCAAGGCGAGCACTGACCTTTAGATTTAGTCGCCTGTGTAGCTAGTTAGCGGATGGTGCTGAGAAGAATGAAACACGAGAAAAAGCTAAGAAAAGAATTAGGAAAATAGAGGAAAGACAATCAAACTGTGGGATGGTCTCTGTTCTTCATCTGCTATTCGCCTTTCATTAGAAACACATAAATTATGGGATGTTTTTTAAGTTCTCACCAAATACACATTTCACATTTAATCATGTAGGACCTTGATGGGCCTTTGTTCCCAAGGACTTCCACATTTTTGCACAGATTATGCTCCATCCCATTCACTTCTGCATTCCTGTAACTTTTAATCCCTATGTTTGTCTCACTTTTCATCTGGTTGAATGGCTTTTTTTAGTGTGGTATTTGCTGTCACACAGTTTTTCCTGGGTGAGTCTGCCAGCTCCCAGGTGCTTTCAGGCTTGATGTCTCCATCCTATCATTTCCACGTTGCCTGTGATTATAAAGGGTAGCCATTCTTTTGCTATGTACTGAAAGGTGTATTTTTCTATTGCTCTATGCCACTCATGTCCCTGGTGGGAAAAATGCACATTTTTTTTGGTTAGACCATAAAAAATTTAAGTTGTAAATTACGTAAAGTTAGAACAAGTCAAATTTGACATGTAATCATCCAAATTCAGTCTGTAGTAACCGTGCGTCAGGGATCATTTGAAAACAGTTGGCTCCTGGCTAATAGGTATCATGTGAAAAAGCACTGAGCTTCAATCTTTTCCTAAAGAAATTACAGGTGGGATCTGCTGAAAAAAGCATTTTGGGGCTATGTTTAAAAAGCCCGTTATTATCCCAGCCTATTACCTTAAGATTTTCCTTTTCCACAATACCTTGGCATAATAATACAGACAAACTTGATTTCGTCTAGAATACAATATAACATTTCTAATACGGTCCCACTTTTCATCTTAGAAATCATTGTCATGTTTTTTTCTAATAGCCAATACAACTATCAAAATTAACTTTTTTCTCTAGAGGATGATAGCTGTTCAAAAACAGTTCAAATTTTATTCTTTTCTTTTTCTCAGGCCCAAGTCCTTTTTGCCTGCCAACTGCAAATCAGGACAAATACAAGAAAATAGTGCAGTTTTGTTTAGTTTACTTTTAAAAGGGAGGAAAGCTTAAAAAGATTGTGAAACCACAGTTTCATTATTCTCATAATCCTTCTGCAACTCCAATTACATACTGCAGGAGATATTTTCATATCATCCTGGTGACATTTACACCACACTTTCAAAGACAATCACTGAAAAAAAAATGTCTTTCTGAGCTAAAAATATGCAGAGTCTCTGCCTGGAATCTTTATTCAAATTCTTTATTAGCCAGTGAAACACTTGCTTGCCAACTGTAAACCATACTTATTAAGTTCTAACACGTTCCATTTAAAAAGAGACACCTAGCTTAGCAATGGCAAGTTGCCATTTCGTAAACTAATTAAGTGTTTTGGATCGAGATTTCTCAAACCTTTCTTCAAATCTTCCACAAGTATATACTTTTAAATTATGGAGGACTTTAAATAGGCAAAAAAAGTATAAATAATAATATAATGAACCCCTGTGTACTTAATACTCACTTTCAGAAATCAGATATAACAAATATCCTTTCTTCATCTTATGTTCCTTGTTCTTTTCCACAAATATCTTTTTCATGATTACAAAGTAAGAATTTCCTAGTCTGATTTTTTTTTTAATTTTTAAATTTAACCTCCAGAAAAGAAATGAAAAATTATTGGTACATGTTTTAAATTGCAACCCACACCTCAGGAATTCCAATTAAATTTATTTTACTTGAATAGAAATAATCATAAAAGTGATGTTTTTAATAAGAAATTCTTGAAGCCTGTGATCACCATCACTCATCTAAGTGAATCTGTAAATCATGCTTTTGTCACTAAACAGTTAAATGTTAGAAACACCAAAGTTATAGGTTATAAGAGCCTCCTTTCACCACTGTTTTTTGTGGGGGTTTTTTACCTTGCTTTTCTGATCCTTTATCTTATATTTTTCATAATGTATAACATAATAAGATTCACTTAGGGTCAGCATGTGAGTTGTAGGATACAATAACAACTGTGTCTTTGAGTTCCTGTCTTCCAAATTCAAGGCCAGATCGCACTGATGACCACAAGGAACACTGAGCCTTACACAATCGAGGCGATAATGTAATCTGCTTGAATTGATTCAGCAACTTGTTTTCTATGAACTACTTAGGAAATATTCTCTTTAGGCCAAAGCAAAGACTCCAGCATTTCGAGGGATAGATTTTGTCTTGGAAAGTGAGCATATTATTAGAAATTTTGCAAAAAGAAGAATTTATGAAATATTTATACTATAAAATGCAATAGTATTCTACTTGCTCGTTACACGTAATTCCTCATGTAACTGAATGTTTACATGCCAAAAGAAAAAGTTATAAGGAAATGCTGTCACGAATCCATCACTGTGGCATGGCCAGCAGAATGCTGCTTGCTTACAATCTTTATAGTGCATTCTTATCACATAACCTCAGAGTATCTTTACCAAAGATATTTAAAGTAAATCTCTTTTTAATATAGACTTAAACATTTATAATAATGAATGTGCATACATACATATGCAGAAATATTTAGATTTAGATTTTTTTTCTTTGATACGGTATATTAAGGAAAGGATCCTACCATATTTTATTCTAGGATATCTTGACTGTATGATTTATATGCTTTTTGTCCTTTCTATTAATCATTTGATTTAAACAATGCCAAGTCACTCTTTACTGCTTTAGTGCTATGAAATTTTGCCTATAACAGAGATATAAAGAGAATTGTTACCTTAATGATTATAATCATACTGTCTTTTGATATATTGTTATTATTATCATTTAAGTACATGAATAATAAAAAATCATAGAGTCTATAACAAAGTTTGTAAAAACATACTGTTTTTAAATAATTGTCTAGAATCTAAATATTTGGTAATTCTGTATAACTAGACATGGAAAAGGAAAAAAAACCCACTAGGTCATGGGCTCTGCAGACTATTTCAAAATACTATTTCTTAATTGTTTGGATCCCAGATCATGCTGATTCAACATGGAGCCTCTTTGGCAAGCAAAATTGCCTTTAAAGCTCAAAACTAAGTCACATGTCCCAGCATAAGACATAGTTTGTGAGATGCTGACTTCTCTGCAGCTCAAAGCTATGGGTTCTTTTTCTTGTCACTGTTGTTTCTGTAGGCATAATTTCTCTGATCAAAATTACTTTTTTGGATATATGCTGATTCATGAGGTAGACTTACCGACACCACAACTGTTTTCTGTGAAAGATTCTGCACAGATGTTTATGGTGAGGTGTACAAGGATATACAACTCTAACTCCAGATGAACAAATGTTCTGTATTTGGGCCCAAGGGAATAACGAGAGGGCTTTTTCCATTGGGCTTTAGTAGAGAATGAATGGAATACAGAAGGACTCCAAAAACACAACTTGCAAACATTTTCCTAGTTAGTACAAATCCTATTAACGTGAACCAGCCAGGAATAACAGTGTTATTTCTATTTGATATGGTTTGGGCTTCTCCTGTCAAATCTTTGTCAGCTGTCCCCTGATCCCTCTATTATCATGTTTTGAAGGGTGTTGGGGAAATTATGGCAGCTGCTAGGGAGATCAGGGAAACACTGATGTAACCTCACAGCCTCTCACCATTCCTCTTGGCTTGGAAAGGCTTTATTTTTTCATATGCATTTCTAGAAATATTGCTATTCTACCTTAGAATTTCACATTTGTAGTTTAAACAAGCGATTGTCCATCTGTTGCCTGGAGCTATAGTACATGTGTGTTATGAATGAAATATGACAGCATGTTCCATACCCCTGCTTTAGCCATCTGTGGGAAACCAGCAAACTGAAAAAGATATACCTCTGCAGAATGTGCCTCCACTCCATTTCCTGAGATCGCTCTTCACATGCTCACTCAGGGCAGACAGTGGAGAGCGGCCAGTATTTGTGCCTTACTTTCAAATAATCTATTTATGCTACATGACTATTGTACTGAAGAGTCAATAACATAAGTAATAACCCCCAATCTCAAAGATGTTCTCATCAAGAAGTTAAACAAAACACAGAGAAATCTGAACTCTTCATCTTAATGTATTCCAAGGATATTTCTTTTCTCCTAGTCTTGAGCGTATCTCATAGGTCCCTAAATTAGTAAAGCATTCTTATGCCAGAAGGTGATAGATTGGGTGTTGCTAGTGTTTACGATTTGATCTTACTCTGGTTTCAGTCAGATAATGAAGAGAGGGAGCCTTTTCCATCCAGCATATCTATGTTTGTAATTGCCTTGGTTTTGTTTGCTTGTTTAACAGTAGACAAAACAAGTTGGAAATTCTGGTTCTAAGTGAGGCTTTACTATGGTGCAGCCAACCATTTCAGGTCAAGTTATTTACCTGACAGTAACTAGGATGGAACTTTTCTCATGTAGAAAGTTGATCTGACTCCAGCTGCTTGGGACTTGGTGAGGACTTTTCCTCTCTCTTTCTCTCCCTTTCTTTCTCCCTGCTTCTTCCCTTCTTCCTTCCTTCCTTTCTTACTACCTTCTCTATGTTCCTCACTTCCTTTATTTTTTCTCTTCATCCTATGAATGCCACGGTGTTTAGACTTTTCATAAATTAAACAGATACATTATGATCTTCATGGAATTACTGTCGTACCAAAGGGAGGCCTACCAGAAAACATTTCTGTCATTCTTAAAATCTTTCTTTGAAAGGGCATATGTTTCAGGTTGTGTTTATTCATAAAGTGTAATGAGATCATAGAGTCTTTCTTTCAGTTTTATTTGAATGATTCTCATTGGCACTCAGGTCGGATTTTTTGGCAAATTCAGTCATGACTGATCTCATTTTCTCAGCTATGTGCAAAGTGATTTTTCTAAGAGTAGGTTAAGATTTTTTAAAAATAAATCAAAGAATGTTGACCATAAAACAACTATATTTTTAATGTTAGCATGGTATTTTATTGGAACCAGACAATTTTCTTTATGACAACAAAAAGTATTATTTTTCTAGAATGTTAACACAAATCAGCTCTCAGGCCATGATCATAGTATTAAATCCTAATAGTTGAATCCCAGTATTTGTCAGTGGAGGAGTCAGCACTAGAGTTTTTCTTGCAGCACAGATTGCAGGAATATTTTCCCTTCAATGCAGAAAGAAAGACACTAATTCCTTTCTCTATTTTACTTTCCCGGCCCATGTGCAAAAAGTTGTAGACTCTAATTTAGTTACAACATGTATGTGCCACATTTTGTGGAGAGCTGCATAAAGGATGAATTTTTATTTAACTGCTTGACCTTTCCCCCTTGAAGTTACCAAAACAATCACTGAAATTTTTGCAGTTTATTTCTGATTGTTATTTACAGCAGTCTCTAACCATGCTAATAAGTATCTTTATTTTTAGCCTTTGCTAAAAAAAAACATAATATTTTGAAATTTAAAAAATAAAATAAAAATTAACATTTTACAAACATTTATATATAGGGATGGGAAACTCCTCAGCTAGTTCCTTTGTAGTATTTCATGGTGCTTGCATTAAGCCTGCCCTGCCATATGTCTTTGTTAGTTTTTCCAAGATACTCATCCGCTTTGGGGCAAAAGAAGACCTTATTTACCTAACTTCAGGAGACATTTACCTAAGATACCCAAATAGAAACTTTATTAAACAGTCAGAAACGCATGCAGCCAACCAAGCATTTAATTCACCTTCTAAATTCAAGTTCTTAACCCTGGAAGTAGAATGTTCTACTAAGAATGAGTCAAGTGACATCGTGCCACGTTGTCTTCTACCCCAATTTCGAGAGTTATAGCTGACCTCAAATACTAGTACTGTTTGTAGATAAATACAGAATCATGGGCCTTTCAAAGATCTGAATTAACTCTGTTATTCTTTTCATCGCTTAGTGTCCCAAAACTTCTTAGTCTTGGCCCGTATACAGAACTGCTCACAGCACTTCCTTCTAGCTCTATAGGTACATAAAACAGGTATACCATCTAAATCTTTGCCCCTGTAGGTTTGATATCACCACCTCTTTGAACAGTTTTTAATCTATTGACACAGAGTCAAGTCCCATCATTTTTTTGCTTCTTCACTGAACAGTGGACCCAAAAATATTACCTAATTTTCAATCTACTCAATGAAACCTAGCAACTGCCTTGGGTCAGTGAAAACTTCATCTTTAGAGTTGAAAGTAAATAGAATTAAAATCACCTAAAGAAAATTTCCCCTGAGGACTCAGACCCAGAAGAGTGGCAGGAAAGCTAGATAAGAATAGATCTCCCAAGAGTACAGATAGTCCTCTTTACTTTGCATCCTGTACTGGTTTTGATGTTTCCAAAATCAAAGTCATTCTAAAACAGGATATAAGCTAATGCATCTGCCATCCATGAGATTCCAACTTCTTGGTCAATTCATAGTTGATTTAGCCCTTTCTCTTTAACCTTGTTTTCTCAAGAATAAGACCTTTTTTGGTCCATATTCCCAGACTGAATTTGGGAAAGGAATTCTGGACACTTTCCAGGTTGATTTAGGAAAAAGTATCATAGATTCTGGAAATTCCTCCTTAGCAGGAGAAATGGCTTCCAGATATTTAGGGTCAATGGCAAGAAAAAGGCATACGGGAAGCTAATTGAATTGTTACTTGGCTTCTCCATGTCATTATAATCATTTTTTTCCATGCTCCCCCTTGCTCTAGAACAGAACCAACCTCTGGGACTTATATTCTCCTTGGTGCCACACAGAACTACTTTGTAGTACATAATAAAATGTTGCTTCCTCTCTCATTTTCCTTCCATTTATATTTGTTTTGTCTGGGAATAGTGCATTATTTTTAAAAGCAAAAACTTTGGCTTCTAACTTAAGACTATAAAAATCATTAAACATCTCTAAAAGTAGTCTGAAGGATTTTCTAAGGGTCAGACATTGGAGTTTATGAGATTTTGTTGTTGGTTGTGCCTTCTTGTTCGGAAGACAAACTGTTCTGACAGTTGTTATATAGTTCCATGCCTTCCCCCAGCAACCATACTCTCCATTTATCTGATCTGCTGGTAATGACCTTAAAAATATTGAGAAGTGTCAGTGTGTAATTTCCAGCTCTCACAAGGAAAAAGTCAAAAGAAAAAGATGATGGTACTGTAAAAACTACTTCTGGTCAGTTCTTATATACAGGTGATGTCATTCTTGGAGGACAGGGTTATACTGTAACCTGTATAGTTACAGTATAACCTGTAAGTGTATAAGTTCTTTCATTATTGCCCTGGACTACTAACTTTTGAGCTTACACAGTCTTCCTTAGTTTGGGGGAAGACCGTGATCGTGGCTTTTTCTACCCCAGCTTTGAATTACAGAGCCATATAGGTGGAACCTGCCCTCTGTCCCTTGGGCAGACCTGGAGAAGGGTTTCTGAGCTCTAAAGAATAATTCCTAAGAGAACTTGCAAACTGCTTTCACACATAAAGCAGCCCTGAGAGGAAGGTTATTAATAGCCCCATCCTAGAGGAGGAAGCCAAGGCTCAGAATCCTTAAGTGACTTGCCAAAAGCAATACAGCTGGTAAGTGGCAGATTTGGGGATGTAACCAGGTCATGCAGGTCCAGTACTCTCTCCATGTGGCCATTCTTGGGGCTGAATATACCTCAGGGGACAAATCATACTTCTCAGAGACTACTGCTCCCACCCCTGTTAAAAGTCATCCAGGAAAATTCATAAAGACCATTTGGCTAAATGGCAAATACATGTCTACACTGTGGTATCCAAGATCTTTGAGAGCTTGCATGCATCTTCTTTGTCATCTTGAGGGGGACCAGTAGGTGTTCTGTCTGACCACCCTAGGATGAGTGATAGTGGGGGAAAGGCCACCAAGGGGAGCAAACAACTGGCACTGTGCCCCACACTGCAGCCAGTTCCCCTGGAGACACCTGGTTTAGATCCCATGAACAGAACACCTCTGTGGAACTGTCTGGTTCCAAATATCAAACGGGGCCGTATCATTTGGAATTCATTGACAGGCTAAGGTGACTTGATCTTAAGACACACCTGTCTCCTGTGGCCACCAGGTGTGGGCCACAGGTCTGTACCACAGAGGCAGAAACTACGGAAGCTAAACAATGCTTGGAGGTCTTTCCCTCCGTTCACATTTGCAGAAAGCACATCCACCCTATGTTGCTGTAACTGGCATTTCTGATCCAGCCAGCTCCTGACCTAGAAATGTCTGTGAGCAACTGCTGTGGGGCTGATGGGGCTTCGGAGATTTGGTCTTTGTTAGCTGATCAACAGGCTTCCCAGTCTGCTTGACTTCTGTGATTCGTGTACCCTCATTAAAAGAAGTTAGGTACTATGTTGTCTCCAGAAGATCTGCTGCCTCCATGTATATCCTAGAACAGTGTTTTTCAACCTTTTTTTAACCTTATGGCACACTTGGACCTATTGTTAAACTTCCACAGCACACTTAAATTATGTTGATCCAAAAGAAAAACATATACTTACTGTGCTTTGAACTTACTGTGCTTTGAAAATAATTAATGATCTTTAAAATTTGTGGCACGCGGGTTGAAGATCAGTGTTCTAGAAGTTGCTCTACACGGTAGTTTAACAGCTGGGTGCCCCTTCTCTTGAGCTGCACCCCTCAGGAAGCTGTACCTTTGGGGGTGTGCTCTTCACTTTTTATCCCCTCTCTCCCTCTCAATTTTCTTTTCTAGTTGTTTGCTGTGAGTTAAAAATCTATGAGTGATTGAAAAAAAAATCCCTACTCCACATTAAATCTCTTGCATTCAATCTACGAAACCTTTCAAATGACCTTCCCTAGTAGTTTTCTAGGCACTTCCCTCTCTAAGTTATACACAGATCATGCATCAAGCTAGTATCGTCGTTCAACTGCTTATTCCCTGGGAACCAAGTGACGTAACGAATAGCTTCTCACCCCTTCATGTGAGGGGCTGTGTCCTCATACCTGGCAGATGCCGGTGATGCCAGCAGGAACAATGGAGTGGTGGCCTTGTTTGAGGTGACACATTCAAAGTCTAGAAAGGTGCTTGTCTTCCTGGGAAGTCTGATGACTGTTACGGCCAGTGGAGTGGAAAATGATTCTGTAGAATAGACAGAGTCCCCTGACCTAAGGGATGGATTAATATAAGAAACATTTTGAGCACTTCTCAGAATTATCTCGGTGAGTACACCTGAGCAGAGACTCACTTGGGTGGAACCTGTGATGTCTTGTTAGAGGGTGGCTATGGGAAGGCAGCCCTTTTTATTAATAAACACCCTCAACACTCAAATACCTTCATAAATCAGCCACAGACAAACTAGTTCATCTTTACATAATGTGTAGAACAAACTGCTAAAAGTGCTCTTTCACTCTCTGCAACATAGTCACTCATATTTAGGGAAAATATAATTGTGTTGTCTTTAAAAACAGACACACACACACACAGACGCATATCTTCCAAGAAAGCTGATCCTTCAAAAAATAAATCTTGTTTTAAAACCCTTGAGGTTTTTTTAGGTCAAGAAATTAATAATTCCTAGACCTGACCCATTTTTGGAGCTGCTGAAAAGAAAAAGAAAAAGCTATTTAAATTTTGTATGGATCCATTTACATGCATCTCTTACAATGTGCCAAAGCAATTTGCGGTGGGGGTAGAAACAAAGCTATTTATCTCCCTTGCTTGATTCCCTCTTTGTGTTTCTATGTGTTGGAGAAAGGGTAAAGAACTCTTCCCAGACCATTATTATTGATTCACCGTGGGTCACTTCGTACGGTGCCTACTTTCTCTCAAATCCCTAGGAGGCAGAGGAATGAAAGTTGCTTTCTTAACTCAAGAGGGAGCAAATACAAAGTCTGAGGCCCTTTCTTCACCAAATATTTAACTCAACTCCTGAACTAGATTGAAAAATGCAAAATGGGAAGGGCTAGCTTTTCCTAGATTTTGTTTTCTTTCTTAGGAGATTTAAATCTAAAAAAAAAAAATCCAGTTCCTTTTCATCTTTGTTTCTCTTTGGGTGACAGTGATGCTGACGTCATTATCACAAACCAGAGATGGGAGAGTTTACCAGGGTATGATGGATCTGCTCAGGGCGTTTCTTCCTTCAGACACAGCCTTTGAGAGGAGAGAGGGTATTTGGGAAGTTTGTGTTTTCCTAATCCTCTGGGCTTTCTGCTTAGCTTTTGGAAGAAAAGCTAAGGGCATCAACAGACCAGAGTTACGTTGCCACACATAGTTAAAGTGCCATAGACCTCCCTAACTAGGTGGCAGGTTGCAACTAGCATGGGCTGAGCCGTCCTAGCTCAGCTGAAATCTGAACTGAGGTATATCTTTAATGAAAGAGATTTAGGACCTGAAAAGCTAAATCTTGTCATCAATATTTTATAGTGAAACAGGAGCAAAATCATTTTTTAAGTGACTTTCTTCCTTTTACGTCTTATTTATCCCCTCAGGAAAACTGATGAGCAAATTATTCCAGACTTATTTCTTTTTAAAATAAAGTCAGAATATTTCTCTTCTAAAAATCTGAATTATGCCCTCATTCTTTTTCAGGATACATATTAAAGAGCAAACAGAATTAAAGATGACACTTGATTGTGTGATTCTTAGGCATGAATAAAATTATCAGTGGCTTAATACGCCTTAAGCAAAAATTTGAACTTAGATGAAAAGCTCTTCCAGCTGGATGTAGCATTGAACTTGTACGTTATCTATGCAATGAACTACTCTTTTTGTTTTGTATTTTAACCTACACCTTTATCATTTCTCTAAGAAATTTGAGGTTTCTCTACTGCTCAGTAAGGGAATATGTGCAATTATGAGACATACACATGAAGGGAAAGGGACAGAACTTTCTAAGTAGCACATCTGTGCCGTGAGGTGGAGGTGACGTGGTGATGCAGAGTCTAGGGACAGAGATCTCCCCTGAGCCGCAGGCACAAGTTTCTATTTCGTGGCTTTTCTCCTCCTGCGCCATCACCTTTGAAAAAAACGATTGCACCTTCTCACAGTCTGCCTTTTTAACAGCTACAGTTGAGTTGGCAAGATTTCCCCAGCTCTGAATATAGCCATTTGCCGACTCTGGCCTCTTTGCGAGACTGACTCAAATCTGTGATCTTCTGTTCAGCATACACATCAGCAAAGTGAGAAGATGAGCACTAAATATAGGCTCTATTAACTTTACTTTTAGATTTACTGCCTTCAAAAAGTGCCTATTCTGAGCAACACAAACGTTATTCCTACATATGTATGTACACACGGTACCCAGAGTCGCACTGTGCAGCTTTCAAAAACATACCATCAGAAGAGTAGGTGCCGCGCTAGGGGAACCTTGCCAAACGGAAGAAAGTCACTCACTTCCAATATCCCCTCTGGAGTGGCTACCGTGAAACGGGCTGCACACATTCCCTGAGCATTGCCTTGCTGATACAGCTACTTTATATTTATATCCTGCTGGATGGTGGCATATTGCTGAGGTTGGTATTCCGTTTCAAGGGAATATATGCTTTATGGAATTGGAACATTTAGTCGGGGGGGGAAATGTTGAAGAAATTAATAGAGCCATGGTCTGTATTAGGATGTGTGTCATATGTTTGTTTTATAAACTAAGCTTTGGTGGGTTTTGCAGCTAGAGTGTCAGCACGTGTCATCTCCTTTTATCTCTCCGGCTAACATCAGAAAATAACTAAAGAGAAGTCTTGGCTTGAGGACTGCAGGCTCAGGGGGGCCAAATGTCCTTGCCAGATCCTCAGAGCATTTTTACTTTGACTCCTAAAAATAGTAGTGTGTGTTACTTGATGACTTTTGTTTCCATAGTTCTGTCACTGACAGAAGAACTGTAGATACTGTGGATGGATCAGTCCCAGAGCCTAGAATGCTGGATTCTTACTGAGTGGTGGCAACAGAAGAAGGTCCAGTTCAATAGGACAAGGCAGACAGTACATGATTGTGGGAGAAGGGTTGAAGGGAGGACGTGCTTCCAAAAATGATCGTTCTCCGTGTGTCGTCTGACTCAACCAGCTGGCAGATTACACTTGCCAAGCTGCTCCCTTTCCTTCTAAGTCAGTTGGCTCCATATTCACTTGAATATGCTTCTGTTTGGGGAAAGCAGGATACCTCCACCGAGCCCTTCTCCAGGGAACCTTTTGGTGTCCTCTTGGTCACAGTGTTGTCTCCTACCCCACCCAGTTTCACCACATGGAAAGGGAACAAGCTATGGAAGGTGGGTTCCATGCCATTGTAGTTAGCCACCATTCTGTTTTTCATATAAGTAGCCCCATTACACAAACTAGGGTAAGAGTAGAGCTGATCCCTGTTTCATGATTCCAAGATTATGGCCACCATGCTTTAGTCACTGTCACCATATGAGACCAGTTGACTCTGGAGAAAGAGGGACACTTTTTACTAAAAACCTGTTCTTCTTGTCAATGTTCCTTTTCTATCTTTAAGTTATCCAGTTTCAACACTAGTTGTTTTTTGTTGTTGTTTGAGGTTTTTCTACTTTTTAGAGAATCAGACTGTAGTGCTAGATAAGAGCTCAACTGTGTCCGTGGGATGTCATAGGGACATGGAAATGTGGGAACTTTTTCTCCCTGGAAATAAATTTACTGGGAAAGATGCAGCATGGCTTTGCTCTGGGTTTCAATCTCAGGTTCATGACCATGAGGGGTAATTGTATGTAAGGATGAAATAGTGTCTATAAGTAGATAGACCAAGGACGAGGGAGAGAAGAAGAAGATAGGTTTTTCTCTATGCTGAATGTGTCTCCTAGCTAAGCGCAATCATAGCCCCACTGTGATCAGCTGCTAGTCTGAATAACATTCCCTGACTTAGGGAAAAGCACACAAAAACACACAGGGAATAGGCCTTTTTTCATATTATGATTCTGACAGAGCCATGGTTTTCCTAAAATATAGGTTTCTCTTTGTTGTTTTATTCTTAGCAAATTGCATTTATACACTACATTATGAGCCATCACTGACATATCCAAAATAGCACACATGGTTCATTATGAAAATAAGAGAATAAAACCTGTTATAAACGAGTGATTTGGGTACTTTCTTTTGTGTTTATGCATTAGCCAACTATGTTAAAACATGTTTCTGTTTACCCACTATTGGTTTTTTCTATCAATTATGTTTTTCCAATGCTCTATAAGAATAAATATGAAAATTATATTTCTTTTTTCTGTAAAAGAACTGCAACTACTTTATTATATTTAGAAATCCAATAAACTTCTTATTACTTTTAACTTGCCTATGTGTGGAATTCTTTTTCAGTTGGATAATCTCTGTTTCCTTTTCTTCTAACTCCCTTTACTGTGATTCATTTTTTACATCATTTGCTTTCCATATGGTCTTCTGAGAAAGAGAGCTTTGCTCAGAGCAGATATGATGCCACCAGAGTAGAGAGGCACCACTCTCCCCTACAGTTAACGCAGAAGGACTTCAGGTCAGCCGTGCTCTAGGAAGACTTGAACACTCTGGGTCTTGACCTTGCAACAAAGATTTTTTCCTTTTTAAAGCTGAATCCAGGTAAATGGATCCCTTGAGTTGGGGGTGAGGTGTTCTTCAAGCTCATCAGAAGTAACTGGCTGACTTTTCACACTTCTGTTGTACCTGTATGAGACACACTCTTTTAAACATTGAGAATCTGTTCTGTACTAGGCATCTTGAGGAATTCAGATATAAATCACATATAGTTCCTTTCGAGAAGTGGAGTCTGTAGTTTAGCTGAGCTGATAGGTATGGATATGCATAACATGGGAAAAGGAAAGGACGGGTCAGACACAGGGAAAGGAACAGCATTTTCCCAGCCCATGTGTTTATCTTGCCCTCGTTTTAGACATGAGAATTCTGAGAGTGAGAGAAAGTTAATAACCCAAGATCAATACTCATTCACTAAACTTACTTTCCTTCTTGCCCTCCCTCCCTCCCTCCCTCCTTCCCTCCTTCCTTCCCTTCTGTCTTTCTTTCTAAGTAACAGGTCTGCAAGTGAACCAAATCTCCTGACACCTCACCCACTAACCCTAAGAGTGGTTAGAACTAGAGCATAGAGGAAATTCCTTCAAGGAAAGTCGGAAAAGGATTATCTTTCCTTTTCCATTTATCTCTCCAATACAACATTTCAGCCTACTAAAGCTGGGGCATCTAAAAACTGCACGTGGGAGAACATTTTATGAAAAACCACTATCTTAAAGCTGCCATACATCTTTTAACAAACCAATTGTAGACAAATCACTGGGACTCACAGTACTCATAACTTCTTTCTAAAAAGTTGTAAGCAAAGAAGGACGTATAAAGTACAATCATGTCTTCCTTTCCTCTGCTCTTATATAGGAAGGTACATACCAGATGCAATCTTGTCTACCTTCGTTTTTCTCTCGCTTTATATTCTTTGCCCATCCCCTCTGCTCCCTGTATTCCAACACTACATGCAAATATGCAATTTGCTCCTACCCAAATATGAGGCTAGAAGGCCCTTAGTGATCATTTACTCTGACTTTATGAAGGACTATTACGTCCCAGAGATATGGAGGGATTTACCGAAGATCACAAAATAAATTAGACAGGGCTAGACCGTGAGTCCTGGCCTTCTCCTGATTTTCAGTTGTTATCATACAGATGATTTGAATAAAGCAGAAAAGAGTGAAAGAAGAGTTCTATTTATAATTTCTCTTTCTAGGAAAAAATGACATTAGAAATGACAAAAACTCAGTGTATAGTGTCCACAGACGCTTAACTATAAAATATTCTACAAGATGCATCGCAGAACTATATGTGATTTATATCTGAATCAGAATAAAGAGATGAGTATTTTCTTTCTTAAAGAAGAAAGAAACTGGAGAAGGAATATCAATGCTGCAGCCATAACAGTGAGCAAAAAAAAAAAAAAAAAAGCAACCATATAGTAAAATGTAAACAGACTGTAGTATAAAAGATTTATTTTTTTCGTAAGGTGAGGGGGTGAAAAATATGGAGCTAAAATGTTGGTCAAGGCCCAGAGTGCAATGACTGTAGTTAAATCTTTTTAAGATGTTTGTAGATTCTAGAGAAGAGTAGTGAGTGGTATTGATCTTACATTTTTAAGTTGTGTATATATGTAAATGTTTCAATGGCTACCAACTAAAAGAACATGAGTATATAACTACAAAATCAGTAGAGATGAGAAATGGAGTTGGGGGGCAGAAATAAATAACATTTTTAGAAAGCAAACAAGAAAGGAACAGATAAAAGGTGTACAATAGCATGGGTTCATATATATATATAAATGGATTGAAGGCCAGGCAAGATGTCTCATACACATAATCCTGACACTCTGGGAGGCCAAGGAGGGAGGCTCACTTTAGCTCAGGAGTTCAAGCCCAGTCAAGGCAAGAGCAACTAACTCTACTAACACTAGAATGAAAAAAAAAAAAAATTAGTGTGGTGGTGCACTCCTGTAGGGAGAAAGAAGGATCTCTTGAGCCCAGGAGTTTGAGGCTGCAGTGAGCTGTGATGACGCCACTACACTCTAGTTGGGGCAACAGAGCAAAACTCTCTCTCAAAAAAAAAAAGGATTAAAAGAGAAAGATCAGAGTAAAAGGATGGGTATTTTATCTGTAGCTATTAATAAAAATTAAATTTGCATAGCTACATCAGTAGAAAACAAAGCAAATCTTAAGGCAAAAAAATATTATTAGAGAGACACTGCTTATTGATAAGATTCAATTCTTTAAGAGGAGACAAATCAAACTTGCATATGCCTAACAATATTACCTTAAAATAGGGATTTGATTAAGCTAAAAAGCTTTTTCATAGCTAAGGAAATAATCAAGAGAGTAAATAGCCTACAGAATAAAATCATTTGCAAACTATACATCCAATAAAGAAGGAGTTCTTTGTAACTAGAATCTACAAAGAACTCAATCAAATCAGCAAGAAAATAACAAGCCCATTAAAAAGTGGGAAATACACATGAAAAAAAGTTTTCAAAAGAAGATAGACAAATGAGCAATGAATATATGAAAAAATGCTCATGTCACTAATCATCAGGGAAATTGAAACCACAAGTCCAAAATAAATAAATATTGGTGTACATGCAGAGAAAAAGGAATGCTTATACATAGTTGGTGGGACTGCAAATTAGTACAACCTCTGTTGAAAACATGGAGATTCCTCAAAGAACTAAAAGTAGAACCTACCATTCAATCCAACAATCCCACTACTGTCTACCCAAGGAAACGGAGTTTTGCATTTAAATATTTATTGTAGCACAATTCACAACTGCAAAAATGTGGAATAAACATTTTTGATTCCAAGTGCCCATCAATTCATCGGTAGATTGACAAAATATGGTGAATGTATATCATGGAGTACTACTCAGCTATGAAAAAAGATGAATTGCCTTTAGATGGAACTGGAGACCATTATCCTAAACGAAATATCTAAAGCAGTGGCTCTTAACCTTCCTAATGCTGTGGCCCTTTAATATAGTTCCTGTGGGTTGATCTAAAGAATAAAAAAATAAACACTACATGCACTCACTATTAAATTGTAAGTAACCAGTGAGCATAAATGCACAGAGGAAAGTAAAAGTAGGCGGAAATCAAGCTGGGGAAGGTAGGGAAAATGGAGGCTCTAACTCTACCTAGCATGTACAATGAACGCTAGTTCAGCGATGGGCACACTTACAGCATTAACTCAAGCATTACAAAAGCAATCCATGTAACCAACACTATTTGTACCTCCTTAATATTTTGAAATGAAAAAAACACATAAAAGCAACATTTACAGAACTAAAAAAATCTATAAATCCACCATCAAGAGGATTTTTTAATATAACTCTCTCAACAACAATTTATAGAACAAAGATAAAATCACAGAAGATATAGAAGATTTGAAAATTATTAAAAGGGCTTAATTTTAATAGCAATATAAGAGTCTTCATACTCACCATAAGAAAAACAAGGTTTTGGAGTTTTTTTAAGTGTTTGAGCAATTGCCTCACTGACCTAGGCCAATTGTCAACAAAGTTCAAAGCATCTTCCATACAGATCAAATGTTTTGAACATGTTATAGTATACATAACCAAAGGTTTTTTTTTTTAATTTACATTTACATTTTTTAAATTTACATTTTGAAAATTTTAAAACACACTTAAAATGGCTTCCTTCGTGAAGAAATCATTATCCTAAGAACTGAACAATAATGAAATTTCTACATTGGAAGAATAAGCTCAAATGTTTCCTACAGGGAAATGTAAATCCTTAAATGGTTATGTTAAAAATAAAATAAAGGCTGGGCTTGGTCACTCATGCCTGTAATCCTAGCACTCTAGGGAGCTGAAACAGGCGGATTACTTGAGCTCAGAAGCTTAGAGATCAACCTGAGCAAGAGCAAGACCACTGTCTTTACTAAAAATAGAAAAACTAGCCAGGCATGTTGGTGCCCACCTGTCATCCCAGCTACTCGGTAGACTGAAGCAAGAGGATCCCTTGAGCCCCAGAGTTTGAGTTTGCTGTGAGCTATGATTTTACAGCACTCTACCTAGGGTGTCAGAGTGAAACTGTCTCAAAAAGAATAAACAAAATAAAATAAAATGAAGTGAAAACCAATGAACTACTAATCCAAGTTAGGTTAGTAAAATAATAGTGTAGCAGACCATATAGCCTATGGCTAGGAGAGTGAGAGTTATAAGAAATACCTGTATAGCTCAATAATGGAATACCTTAGTGAAAAAGGCATGGAGAGGGATTTAGCTCTCCTAACAAGCATGAGGGCTTGTGAAATGAGAGCATTGGCAGTCTCTACACCTGTGGTGTTGAGAGGCACAAGATCAGCCTTATATTAGGCTGGAGGAGAAGGCAGCCGGGATGCATGCACATTCTATCATGGACCTACTTATTGTGACTCTATCTCCTCTCCTGCCTGCAGAACACCAGCACAGCGTCTCTCTGCTGAAGATTACCAAGCTCTGCTAAAGACTAAGATCTATCCATTCTAAGACTGCTTTATTCTCTCAAAGACCCCCGCTCTCTCCCTGCTGAAGGAGATAGCCCTCAGTCACCTAAGAGAAATTGTTCCTGAGCAAGGTAACTTAGTGGTCCACATCCGGAACCTAGTTAAGCCTGGCCAGTCCTGGGCCATGACAAGTGGTGTCAGAAGTGGGATGTGAAAGAATAGGATCAAGATCCAAACATAAGGGGAAGATTAAAATAAGAAAGAACTGAAATTAATGACATATAAAACAAGGGTGTATAACAGAATTTCAAAGTCTAAATTTGTGACTTTGAAAAAGTGAGCATTTACAAATTTCTAAGAAGATTTGCTAAGAAAAAAAGAAAGCAAAAATAAATAATAATTAACGTAGCAGGTATTGGACATATTAGAGAATAGCATGAGCAATTTCATATGATTATTTAAAAATTTGGATGAGATGAAACTACACCTGGGAAATTGGAACTTAACAAAAGTGAGTAAGAAAAATATTGACAACCTGAATAATCCAACAAAAATAAATAAGCAATAGTGGTAGTTTAAAATCTTTCCAAAACATAATGCCTGGGAGGGCACATGAGAGGGGCTCCTGGTTATATGGGGCTGGGAATGCTCTGTTGGTTGGGGTGCTAGTTCCATGATTGTGTTCAGGTTTTGAAATGTATTGAGCAATGTGCTTATACTTGTGTGTGTGTGTGTATATATATTTGTGTATTTTATTTATATATATTCTATGTCAATGAGTGAAATTTTTATTTATAATAAAATGCTCAGGGCAATTAATTTTATTTTTATTTATTTATTTTATTTTATTTTCTTTATTTTATTTTTTTTTTTTTGAGACAGAGTTTCAAGCTGTCACCCTGGGTAGAATGCTGTGGCATCCTAGCTCACAGCAACCTTCAACTCTTGGGCTCAAGTGATCTTCTTACCCCAGTTTTTTGATTTTTAGTAGAGATGAGGTCTCGCTTTTGCTCAGGGTGGTCTCAAATTTGTGAGTTCAAGTGATCACCCATCTCAGCCTCCCAGAGTGCTAAGATTACAGGTGTAAGCCACCACACCCAGCTCAGGGTCATTAATTTTAAATGTGGATTCTACTGGTCACTCAATTTAGAATTACTATAGAATGATTGTAAGTTGGTTTCATAATAGTACTGAGTACATTAGATATTTTTTCTTCCATTCTTGAGATACTTTACAGAGTACGATATGTTCCAGTTCCATCCAGGTAAATGTAAAAGAGGTAAAGCCTCCATCTTCTTTAAGGCTGCATAATATTCCATGATATACATATACCACAATTTAAGTGAATACTTCTGAGCATAATTTGTAGGTTAAATGGCCATTCTTAATTCACAACTTGTATATATATTCAAAACTTTTAAAGTATTTACAAACCAAACACAGTAGCGTCAAAAGAAAAAATACAACTCAAATAAGTTCAATGTATCCCAGAAATACAAGAAAGTGTCATATATGATGAGAGGGGAAAAAAAAACCCTTAAGGTACTAGTAGTAGAAAGAAACCTCTTTAATTGGATAAACCTTCCTAATGTCCCAATGTATTTTCATTGTTGAAAACGGGTCATGACCCACAGGTTGAGAACCACTGGTCTATAGAAAAATCACTTTAACTGGAGAAACATTCAAAGTAATTACTTTAAATCATAAGTAAGAGAAGGATGCCCACTGTCACCATTTCTATTCTACTGTGTGGTAAAGTCTCTAGTCCATGTACCTATAATAGAAATGTGAATAAATACATAAGGAGTATAATATAACAAACAACATACTGTAGACCATATAGTAATATCTATGTTACTGCATACTGTATAGTAATCATAGATATTACTATACAGAAAATCGTACAGAAACTTAATGTAAAAAAAATGGTATTAAAAAGTTTAGCAATTTTGCTGCATTTCACATTAATAAACCCCCACAATCCATTAATAGAAAAAATATGTGTGATGAACCTCAGAAAATCTTTTTATTAATGGATAAGACATTAAGGAAGAAACTCATAAAACGTGACTGAAAAATATTAAAGTAGCTATAAATAAGTAGAAAAATATCATGCTCAGAGTAGGACAATAACATCATAAAAATGTAAACTTTTTCAAGTTGATCTATAGATTTAATGGAATTATAATGCAAATTTTAACAGAATTTTTTTATGGAATATGACAAAGCTAATTCTAAAGTTTATTGTGGAAATAGAAATGCAAGACTACTGAATACTTTTTTAAGAAAAAATATGATTTTTTAGTCAGGTAAGACTGTCTATAAAACTATAGTAGTTCTATAGATATGGTATTATTGTATAAACAGGACATATTTTAGTCAGGTAAGACTGTCTATAGAACTATAGTAGTTCTATAGATAGCGTATATTGTATAAACAGGACATTAAACGGAATATTAGTAGTTCTATAAGATAGGGTATTATTTGTATAAACAGGACAAATATAAAAATGGACCACAATTGACACTCCTGAAAACAAAATTATTAATTTATGGCAATTTGACATATGACCGGGATGATATTGCAGGTCACTGAAATAATTAGTTTTTCATGTGGAAAAAATAATAAATAATGCCTATTCCATGTAAGTAAAATGTTAAGAGCAATTTTAAAAACTTTATGACCTTCAGGTCATGAAAGATTTCTTGAACAAAATACAAACTGTGGAAGCTATAGCTAAAAGAATGGACAATTCAGACTCCATTAAAATTAAGAAATTTGGTGAATCAAAAGATTCATAATAGCTTCAATCTGGGAAAAGCTAATTGCCACACACAAAACTGACAAAGGATTACTAACCAAAATAAATTTTAAAATTCCTAAGAAAAAAAGCATTCAGTAGAAAAACAGGCACAAGAACAGGCATTTCATGAAAGATGGAATACACATGGCCAATTGACATATGAGAGAACAATTAAGTTAACCACGAGGGAAACACAAATTAAAACCAAATGAGTTACCATTTCCACTAACCAGATCAGCAAAAACCTTTAAAAGTTTGATAATGTGTATACCATGGAATATTATTCAGCCATCAAAAACAATGGAGATTTTACAGCATTTGTACTAACCTGGATGGAGGTAGAACACATTATTCTTAGTGAAGCATCACAGGAACGGAGATGTATGAATCCTATGTATTCAACTTTGATATGAAGACAATTAATGACAATTAATGACACGGTGGGGCATGGGAGAAGGGAAGACCAGACAGAGAAGGAGGGAGGGGATGTGGACAAGGGGGAAAAAAAAAAGAAAACAGTGACTAATTCTCATATAAATTGTATTTAATTTTGACCAAGGTACATTACTTAAACAATTTTTAATTCAACATGTTAATATGTTGTTTATCATATTGCATCCTCACTTACAAGTGGAAGATGTTTGTAATTTCCCCTTTATAATAACATATTTTCTCCGATTTTAATATCAGGTGTATCCAGATTAAGTAGAATGATTTTGAAATATTTCTTTTTCTATTGTCTATAAGATTAGGCATGATCTGGTTTTTTTTGAAATTATCTTTTACTTTTATTTATAAATATTAGTTGTCCATTTTTTGAGACTTTGGAAAAAACAAAATAATAATAAGAAGTTAACTGATCTAAGTATTCTATAACAGACACACTCCTATCTGACAATGTGAATGTTACGTTCTTTGCATTATTACTATTATTATTGCTTAATAAAAAAGTCTGATAATGCAAATATTGGAGCATATATATACACACCCACATATACATACATACACACACACATATACATAAATACTAGTGGTAAAAGTGAAACTCTAATACGTATACAGTCTAACCTCCATAGCTGACCACCTCCCTATATCGCCCACCTCCTTAAGTTGAGCTAATTTTAATAGATGGGGTATGCACCACATTATCAGTCCAGTAGACTGAGCTCCTTTTATTGACTGCCAGTTTGTTCAAGTCTCTTGGGTGGTTGACTTACAGAGGTTCTACTGTATATGTATATAAAAATATTTGTGGGAGCACCATGGGAGGCCAAAGCAGTGGACTTCTTGAGCTCATGAGTCTGAGACCAGCCTAAGTAAGAATAAGACCCCCGTCTCTACTAAAAATAAAAAGACTAAGCCAAAAGGATCACTTGAGCTCAAGAGTTTGGGGTTGCTGGGAGCTATGATGACGCCACGGCACTCTACCCAAGACGACAGCTTGAGACTCTCTTTCCAAAAAAAAAAAAAAAGTGTGGGAGTGTAAATTGCTAAAATTGATTTGGAATATAACTTAGCATTATCAATAAAGATGAAGATGTGCCAGTCCTATGACCAACAATTCCATGTGTCTCTGAGACATGTACAGAGATGTCCAGAGCCACACAGTTTACAATGGCAAAAAGCTGAAGATAACACACTCATCCCAGATGAACTGATAAATGCACACTCTGCATGCTTTCCCCAGGTTACAACCATCAGACTGACATGCAACTTGCACTTACAACTGTGGAGGCTAATCATAAGTAATTGGTAAATGTACCTGTTCCAGGTAAGGTAAGTGCAAACTCACCTTAAGAACAAGCCTACAGAAACTATCTCATTCATAACCCAGGGACCACTTGTACTATACTATGAGTAGTATGTTCTCGCAGTAGAATAATGTATAACAGTGAAAATTAATGAACTACTATTGAACAAATCAGTATGTTCAATTCTCAGAAACACGATAGCGAGTGAATAAAACAGTCTAGAAGAATAAATACATTCGTATGATATCATTTATAGGAAATTTTAAAACACAAAACTATGTTGTTTAAAGATACACACACACATTCGGGAAATGTAAGATTAAAGGAAAGAGATGTGGTGAGCAAGACATACGGGGTCTTCAGTGGCCTTATTATAATATTCTCTATCTTTAGTATGGGTTCACAGGCATTCATTGTATTATTTGCTGTATGATATGTGTTATATTTGTATTAAATAGCTTATAAGAGTTTAAAAGGAAGGGAAGAAATGTGCCTGGTAACTCCACTTTCCGACCTAGTGCAGTTAGGTGTCACATACAATCTTAGTGACCAGTATATCTGGGACAAAGTCAGCCTCAGAGAGCAGTAGGAGAAGCCCCTTCCTTCTCAGCAGTTTTTATGCAAAATCCTAGAAGCAACTCCTTTAGTAAATGCAGATGAGCACATGTGGAAATTGGGGCCTACGGTTATAGGGCACTGCTCCTGCCTCTACCCATACTTCTCTGCCTCTGGCACCTTTCATAAAGAGGTGAAGTCCTCACTGCTTTCTTTACTGAAATTGATGATTTGCTCTGTGAGTTCCCATTACAAGAAAAGCCATGGCACCACCACTCTCACTTGTGGGCATGTCTGCATACCACAGTAATTGTCATGATTCCTTATGATCTTGACAATTGCCACATACAAGATTCCTGAATTCAGGGCAGAGATCTTCCCCCTCTCTTTCCCAAATCACTAATAAAGGTAATAAGCCTGGTAAATAAGAAGAAACAAACAAGGGTTGGTCATGTCAACAAACTCTACACGTCCCTTGTGCCCCCCAGGGACCAATCCTCAATTTTATCCCAGGTTCCTCCCGCTCTTCCCCACATCCTGTGCTTTCCTTCCCTTTAATATTCATCTCCCTCACTTGGTCCACACTGTCCTAGTCCAAGCTGTCACTCCCTGGGAAATCACTCCAGAGTCATCACTTATCTCCCTGGCTTAGCATTCCTGACCTCACCTCCTCACCATCACCGCTAACCCATCCTCTACTGTGGCCAGCCTCAGATTTCCACCCCGCAAATTGGGCCCCACTGTCACCCTGACCTTAACCTTTCCTGTCTCTTCATCACCTCTGGGACACAATCAAAGTCCTCACCACCCCTTTGAAGTCTTCAGGTTCTCTTCCCAGCCTTATCTATTTCCCCTACTCCCCAACACATCTGCCATAAATCACATGCCCTTCCACACAGACCAGGCTTTCCGACTTACTCTCTGCTGTTTAGACTGCTCCTTCCCCTTCCTGTCTGGCATCTCCTGAGAACTAAAAGGGCTCTTGGCACATAATGACTCTGTCTGAGCTCTGCTCTGAAAGCCTCAGCCAACCCTAGCGTGCCTTTTGGCAGCGGAAGGCTGCATCCTTAGGAAGACTTAGTTCACCTTTGAGTTCCTGTCTCAGAAAGTTAATGGTTGTCATAAGGATTTACCATTTGTTCTAATCAAGATCTGATGGTAGTCCTTTGTCTCCTATCTTTATTAGAGCATTACAAAAAAAAAAAAAAATCTTCTAATCACTTTCACACTGACCCGCACCCTAACGCAATTTTTGTAGCTTTTCCCTCCCCTGACTGTCCGAGCAGCAACCCCTCTCCATCTCTGCATCTTCCTTCTTCCCCATCCAGTGAGTAGAACCTGTTTTCACCACTGTAACAAATGTCTGGGGCTCTGTTTATCTTTCACACCACTCACACTCCAACTCCGAGCCTCAGTGTTACCCCCTGGAAGAAATCTCTTCTCTCTGTCCTCCTCGGTGATCCTTGCCACTTGTATGTGTGCCCTTGAAACTCTGAACACATATCTTAGGATGGTGATGAGAAACTAAAACTGACTTTTCTTCCAGTCAAATTGCCATGTAGACTAGAACTCTAAAGGTGTGTTTCACCACCCCCTGTGCATCGTGCCGGGTATACAGCAGACTTGAGTAAATGCGTAGCAAAGGGAGAATTGAGTGAACGCGGGAATAAGTGCCTGTGTGGGATGGTAGGGGGTAAGATGTGCTTCCATTCCAGAGTCATCACTAAAGGCCATGAGGATGGAGTGGAGGAAAACAATTGTACTTCTCCAGGAGGAGAAGAAGATAGACCAGTGTAGACTTGTCCTTATAGCATTCGAGATATTTTCCACTCCATTTTTCCCACCCCAAATCTTTCTTAGTTTGTATATAAAATATTTTTCCCTTGGGAGCTATGAAGAGCTCATATTCTTTATTGTAATGGGGGCAAAGGGATTCAAATCGCTACAAACACCAGACAGAATTTGCTAGCTGAGAGGGCTTCATCTTGGCCATAACCAGTGAAATTGTGTGATGTCAAGCCAACCTAAATTATCCCATTGTTTTCAAGTGTGACTAAATACTGACTAATATTACTTCCTCTGGCACTTTTTTTTTTTTTTTTTTGTGACTCAGTACAATGGAAGAGTTCCAGGCTGTTGTTCTACTTGGCTGTCTGGACAGAATGACTTCCTGCACATCAGAACCACTTGAGACAGAAAAAAATGGAAACCAGAAAAAAACCAAAACACCCAAGAGGACACTTAAGTTTAGCAATGGCTTTTTGGTTTAGGATTTTGTTGCTTCTGTTGTTCTAGTTTATTCACATAATGAGTAAAGAATACTGAAATCCAAGCTGGGAGAAACCTTGCCCAGGTCCCCCAGTGAGGAGCCGGCACCTCCCTCCCTACACCTGGGATCTGCAGCGTCGCCAGGATATCTCCTGAACGTGGCTCAGGCTGGAGGCAAACTGTCTTTCTAAGCAAGTTCTGACACCTTTGGGCTGTCAGCAGTTTCTTTTGCCTCCCTGTAAACTTTCTTTTTAGCTCTATATTCTGGAAACAAGTGGTGTTTGCAGAGAGTAACAGATTCAGAAACTTACTCCTTGTGGACTGGATCACTAGAGAAATGACTTCTCTCACAGAGAAAATAGAGAAGTGAGTGGGACGGAAGCTCTGGGGATGGCTCCAGAGAGTACAAATGAAGGATGCTATTCATAGGTCCTGTGAAAGTTCAGGTGAGTCCCTTCTCCCACGTCCACGGCCAGTGATAGGTAGCCAAAATTGTTTTCTCCAAGCCATTCAGGCTGAATGGAGTCCCAATACTCCCCCCACTCCTTCTCTCCTTCTGAAGCCTTCTCACCCAACGCCTTCCACCACTATTAGGTTTTGTTCTAAAAGCAGCCTCAGCTTCCCCTCTGCCCCAACTAACCCCTGGCAGTAGGGACCAACTGTTCCACACTACGTGCAGAGAAAGCCTGCTATCTCTGGGCAAAGAGGAAAATCTCCCCTCTCTGAGAGATTTTGCTCCTTTCATTAGGAGACAGAGCATTCACAGGGAGGTAGAGGACTCCTCTGAAAACTAACCCACACCCCTTTCCACTGTGGGATTCACCTTCCTCAGGGTGTGAGTCATTTCTATAACCTCTGAGTTTCCACCAGGTTTAGGGTCAAACACTCCCTTTCAGCTCCCTGAGAATTAGGAAAAAGGATTCATTACACGGCGAGATGATTGGCTTTTTCTTTTCAACTGCAATTGGTGTCTCAGCAACCGCAGCCATCAAATGCAGAGGCTTTGCTAAATCATCATTATTTCAGCTACTAATTAGGTCTAATGTTCACAGCAGAGGAGTCTGTGGGGGCAATAAACTACTTCTTCAAATGATTGAAACTTCCATGCAAACACACTTTGATTCCCACAAAAAACCATTCCCTTACAAAGGTTTTCTGAGACAATGAACAGGACCCCCACAACATGGCCCCAAGGATGGAG
This sequence comes from Otolemur garnettii, assembly GCF_000181295.1. Taxonomy (NCBI): domain Eukaryota; kingdom Metazoa; phylum Chordata; class Mammalia; order Primates; family Galagidae; genus Otolemur; species Otolemur garnettii. Next base: position 7,916,918 of record NW_003852455.1, on the reverse strand, counting down.
GGTCAGTAGCCTGGAACTCCAGATGTGCACAGCTACCCTGTCCCTTCTGGCCAGCTCCCTGCTTTGCTCCTTTGGTTATGGTAAGATGTCTCAGGGGGCTACACAAGTGACAAAGTCAAAGACGTTTCAGTGAACAGTAAATTCACTGGATATACTGTGGAGTGACATTGGCTAAATTCTTAGGCCTTCTGGCAAGAGAATCAGCTACTTCTGGAGTATGAGGTCCCTGTCCCTCGGCCCCAGTTTAAAAGACTGAGATTAGAAAAAGGGACTGTGGTGCCAGGAAATCAAAGGCAAGTTTTATGTGACCTATCTCCTGGCAGTAATATGGGTGTTTCTTTAGATCTTTCCAGAAGTGCTTACTTAATGTGCCTTTGTTAGCCTGCTTGAATCTTGCTACAATGTATACATAGAACAAAAAATCACCATGTATGTCATAAATATACATAATTATCATTTGATCATGAAATTTAGAAAGTTACCCAATATGTGGTCATTGAAAAAAATAGAAAATGCAAACAAGCAAAAAAAAAAAAGTTTCATTTTCCATAAACCCACCATCTAAAGTTTCTCAACCTCAACATCAGTGATGTTTTAGGCTGGATAATGCTTGATTGTGAAGATGCTCTGTTGGATTCTAAAATGCCTAGTAGCATCTCTGCTTCTACCCACTAGATGCCATCAGCACACCCTCCCATTTGGGACAACACATAATGTCACCAGGTAATGTCAAAGGCCACCTAGGAGCAAAATCTCTCTCACTGAGAACCATTGCTTTAGAGATAAACAGTGACAGGTTTTCCTGGGTTTTGTCCTGTGTGTATACACATTTAAAAATAGAGTTGTAGTATGTATACTGTTCTACATTTTCATCTTTCCCTTAACTGTGTAGCCCAAACATTTTTCCTGAACCATATCTTGAGCGTGCTGCTACCTTAATGTCTCAAGGTAGCAGCACGCATGGCGCAAGACATAATTGCACCATAGTTTATTTAAACCTCACTTTTTGGACACTGAGATGATTCTTAAGGGTAGCAAGAGCATTAAAACAACAACAAAAATATTGTTCCTCTTTTGCCTTCTAAAATGGGCAGAGGTTGGTATACTACAACAAGGAAATAAGTTCTTAGACTGAGTCCTTCCACGTACAGAGGTCGCTGAGGGAGCCAGTTGAGACGTGTTCACTTTTCTGTCCCGTTAATGGGTCAGACCCTGGGTAGAATCTGTTTGTGAGCCTCAGTTAGGGTGGGAGTAGAGCTGAGGAGTAGAGAGCTAGATGATTTAAAAATATAAGGGAAGACAAATAGTTTAGTCAAAGAGGAGCCTGAGCATGAGGAATCCTGAAAAAAAAGGGAGTCAACAGGGGCATAGAATGAAAGGAGGAGGAGCGACACAGGGCCCGTCTGCTGGGGTGTCAGCCTCTCCTTGGCCAAACCTTCAGGAAAAGATGTAGCCCTTACCGTGGCCACAATACCTGAAGGAGTTTGAGCCGTGTCTTCTGGTTTGCCGGCTGTGTCAGTGGGACTTGCCCAGGGCCCACCTGTACCGCACATGCTCCGATCCTCATACACACTCTTTATTTTCTTCTGGGTCTGTTCTGTTTCCACCCACATGGAGATCAAAGGATATTTGGGGTGGGTTGCAGGGTGATATATTGCAGAAAAGGGAGAACAGAGATAGCTGCCACATGCAGATTGGGATTAGAGGGACAGAATTTGGAGGCAGAGGCAACTGGGAGAACAAGAATCACTAGAGACACTGGGATTTGGGTTACAGGGTTTTCAATGTATTTGAGAAGATCGAATGAGCCGATCTAGTTTAACTATTAAAGGCCAAAATGACCTCAGTGGAATAAAGGACTGAAGGACTATCTAGTCAGCAGGGACTTAAATTGCACTTTCTCTCTCTTTGGCTCTTACACACATCATTGCATTGACTATCCTCAGAGCTAAATATCTATGTACGTCTTAACTTTTTAGCCTCCATTTTGTAAGTGGAACTTGCTGGGTCCAAGAGAATGCACATTCTTAAGGCTTCTGTGTATACATACTGTCAAAAACCTTGACAAGAAAGTTTTAATAATAATAATTCACTATTTTACTATACAGTCGACAGGGTGTGAAAGTTCCAGTTCCCCTATTATTTCACCAACACTGGCATATATTCCTCCCATTTTCAGGAGAGATCAGTGAGGCTTGGCGATGTTCACAGAGTAGCAGAACTAGAACAAGACCTCCAGGTCTTAAGCTCTTCATCATCTGCCACGATGCCTCCTTTATCAGAACTGGGGCACATACCCTTTAGAAGATTCAGCCATTATCAGTCCTCATCTTTTTACACTGCACAGCCTCAGTGATGTTAAACTCCAGACTGGCAGTGATTTGGAAAGCTCTTCATGATCTGGTCCCTGCTTGCCTCTCTCTTCTTTCCTGACCATTTGAGCTCTTGCCATTTCTTTAAGTTCTCGAATGGACATTGCTCACTCTTGTCTCAGGGCCTTTGCGCTTGCTTTTTCCTCTCACCCCACCCATCTTCGTCTGCCTAACTTCTGCTTACCCTTCAGATTGAACTTGAACATCATTTCTCTGTGACCCTTCAATTCTGGGTTATGTGCGCCTATCACTCCCATGTGCTTCTGCAGCACTTTTTACTTCCCCATGGTAGTACTTTAAGCTATGTTGTAATTTTCGTCTAATGATCTGACTTCCCCATTAATCCTGAAGCTACATAGGACAAAGTCCATGTTTATAAAACTCAAGAGGAGGTTTTGCTGAGTAGGGCCTGCCCTTTTAGACTGGGCAGGTGCATTCCAGGTTCCTGGAATCCCAGCCGCTTCTGTGGGTTTTATAACCAGCACACTTCACTGAGCCGAGTTTCCTGCTTGGCATCTGTGGCCATCTGAGTACACCATCTCCGCTACAGACAATCGTATTTCCTGCTAATCTCAGGAAGGATCTTCCAAGAGTCAGTTGCCCAACAATGGGATAGACCTTCTCTTTCTGTACTTTGTAACATGACCTTTTGCACATGCCTCTCGGTAACTCTCAGTCCTCCGAACATGACTGGGGGATGTCAGAGGGAAGGAATGAGCTGTACTCCCAACCAGGGCGCCTCACATGTGCCAGGTGGTCTCTGAGCGTGTGCAGCGCCAAATCGAACTAAACAACTGTCTTGGCAGCAGACAACTTTCCAAGATTCAACAACCTGCTTCCATCCCAGCCAAAGGCTTGCCACTCTGAGGCAAATGTCACTGTGGAGTTGTCTTAATGAGAAGACACGCTCGCTTCTCTTCTGGGGGAGTTTCCTAGAGCGATGCTCTTAGAAACTCCTTGGCAGGGATCCTGAGCCAGGCTTGGCATTGACAGCGTCCTCCTGCTGGCATTAACAAGCCTCTTATTTAAATGTAAATGAGCTCTCAGTGCCAGTTTGTGAGCGAAACACTTCGCTTGTGTTAAACCAGAGCTGGGAATGCTACAACACACCAAATGTCGGCTTGGTTTCCACTTCCCCACCACATCCGTAGTTCTCTGTGTAGCTCTCTCTGCCTTGTCTCTTAGATCTATGGCGCTGGGAGTCCTCAGACAGAGAGAATTGGTGGAGTCCGGGGTCTTATTTATAGCCCCAAGTCTGCTTCAATAAGACCTTCAACACGTCACTTACGGAAGAAAAAAAAATTAGAGGGTAATAAAATTAGTAGCAGTAACACATCAAATCTCAGTCAACCAAGGGACACTAAAGGCCCATCGGTCCTGGCAAAGGGTTCGAGCCGTGTCTGCTGGTTTGCTGGCTGTGTCAGTGCAACTTGCCCAGGACCCACCTGTACCGCACATGCTCTGATCCTCGTATACAATCTTTATTTTCTCCTGGGTCTGTTCTATTTTCACCCGCATAGACATCATTTGGAGATGTTGCCTAATGTCTGGTGTAGCTTAGCTATCTGTTTCCCCACTTGGTTTCCCTGCCCTTCTTGTTCCTATTTTATCCAGTTTCTTGTTTTGGCATTTCCTTTTTTATTTCAGGTCTTTCTGGAGATGCCCTGTGCTCCTCTGATATCTGGATTCTGGCCATTTCTCTCTCAAACACTCTACTGGCCTCTGTATTTCTATCATGCCACACGCGATTTCTATCATGCCACACGCAAAGTTGTTTCTGTGTTTTGTATGTATGTCTGACACAGCTGGACTGTGTGTGACATCTTGAGGTTAAGGCTGGGTCTTATCTCTGTTGGTTGCCCTAGATCCTGGCTCAGACCCTAACAAATGAATAAATGAAGGCGTGAAGAAAAGATTGAGAAAATATATTTTGCCCCCACAGGATCTTGCCCCAAGATGCCAAGAAGGACTATATATACGTATATGTCTATTGTCTGCAAGCTAGAAAACCCAAAGAACTGGTATGTGAATCAGTCTGAGTTCAGTGGTCCAGAATCAAGAGCTCTGGTGTCCAAAGGTAGGAGAAGGTAAATGTACCAGCCCAAGAAGAGAGAAGTGACTCTTCTTCTGCCTTTCTGTTCTATATGGGCCTGTAACAGACTGGATGATATTTGCTCATATTGGGGAAGGCAGATATTCTTTATTCAGTCTGTTGACTCGAATACTCTTTTTCAGAATACCACAGACTGGGTAACGTATAAAGAACAGAAATTTGTTTCTCACAGTTTGGGAGTCTATAAAGTCCAAGATCAAGGAGCCAGCCTTTGCTGAGTGCTGCCATCTGCTTCTAAGTTGGCACCTTGAACAATGAATCCTCTGGAGGGGAGCAATGCTGTGTCCTCACATGGCAGAAGGCATTAGGGGAAAAAAGGGATGAACTCCTTCCATCCAGCCATTTAGTAAGGCATCTAATCCCATTCATGAGGTCAGAACCCCTGTGGCCTAATCACCTATTAAAAGTTCCACCTGTTAGGACCAGCAGATAGCAACTCATGAATTATGAAGGGAAGATTTTTCAAACGTAGTTCCCCCCACCCCCACACATATGCCCCAAAATGGTGTTTTCTAGCTACCTGGGCATTCCTTAGCTCAGTCAAGTTGACACACAAAATTAGCCATCATACCAAGTGTTCATTTTGACTAAGTTCATAGCATCAAAACAAGTGCAGTAGCCTGTAGGAGATTTGCAATAAACAACAAACATGTATAATGAGGACCTTCCACAAAAAGCATAATGGCTGCATTCACTGTATTTGAGAAGACTGAATGATGACTTCATCATCTGCCATGATGCCTCCTTTATCAGAACTGGGGCACATACCCTTTAGAAGATTCAGCCATTATCAGTCCTCATCTTTTTACACTGCACAGCCTCAGTGATGTTAAACTCCAGACTGAGAGTGGTTTGGAAAGCTCTTCATGAGCTCCACCCTGGGGGATGCAAAATGATGTAAAAGAAGCCTCTGAGATGAGAGCTAGCTTTTCCTGGGACATGTCGAATCCAGCAAAGATGGCTTTATTACAAGGCAGAACATTGTCATCAGCTTTACTGTTGAAGTTTCTGGGCTCCCTCACTCCAGTGACTGATGAAAGAACATCCTCGATGGCCAGGCACAGACTACATGGTACAGTCACCACTTCTCTCTCCCCTAGCTCAGTCCCCATCAGTGCCCCTTCCTGGACTTTGGCTGGTGGCTCCTGCTGGGAAAGATGATTCAAGGCACCAATGATACCAGCTACCCCTAATTGGTCCTCACTGGTTTGGGCTCCTGTGGAGGGAAGCGTGTGAGACAGAAGGATCCTCTGGAGTTGCACAAGCCTTCGTCAGAATGACACAGAGAACTGAGGCTGTGATGCATGAGGGAGGACGGACATGCTTCTTTTTCTTTTCCAGGAAATCAGTGATAGTCTTATATCCTGCAGACTGGAAACATTAAAAGCAGAAGCTTCACACACACACACACACACACACACACACACACACGCCTATATTCTCACCACGGTGGGTGAAGGCAATGAGATTTCTGCACTGATTCCACAGGAATCAGCTGTGGACAAGAGGAGTGGTGGTAGAAGCAAAAAAATAAGACAAATGAGTTGAGGTTTTGCTGACGTTCTGTTTTGTGGGTGAATCTCCTCCTTGGGAACTCTTAGGAGGAAACTGATCTCTGGAATCTGGGCTGGTAGAGGGCTGCATGATCAAAAGTTCAATTTAAAAAATAAACTTATTTATTTATTTTTGGTAGTAACACACTGGTAATGCCAGAGGTATTTTGGCTAGATGACAAATACCATTCAACTTCAAAAGGGAAAGAACATTCATGGAAAGAGTCCTGAGTTCTTTCCCTGAAGTCTAAGAAACCTGGGGTTCAGTTCTGGTTCAGCATCTAATATGTAGTGTGAAACTGGGTAATTGTTTTTTTTCCTTGGGAACTCAGTTCTCCCACCTATAAAATGAAGGTATTGGGTGATGGAGGCCCTAGGAAGAATATATTGGAGAAAATCAGAGTAGAAATCAAATTCTCATGAATCATCCGTTTAGCAAACATTAAGCAGCTGCTCCATGTCATGCAGCGTGCTGGGCTCTGCAGACAGAACGGGGAAGACACGGGCTTGCCTGCGTGGAGGTGTCAGTCATGCCAGTGCGGCAGCCACGGATTACAGGACAAAAATAAAAATAAAATTGTAATTATGATAATGACATGAAAGTGAGAAAAATGGCTCTCTGGGAATATCAACAGAAAGATTTCCAGAACTCTAAATTGCACATGTAGTTCAATATAGCAAGAACAGAGAAGGTGGCCCAGGACGGGTCGGTAGAAAGGGTGTGAGTGTAAAGTATCCACTCACATGTGCAGGAAACGATGAAACTGGGATGAGAAAAAGGCGGGGCCTGATCAAAAAGCCACATCAGCCAAGAAATAAGGGATTTTCAAGAGTTAGTCAGCTCAGAACTTGATGGAAAGAACTGTATTTTGTTTGTCGTCTTTGTTTATCTGTTTCCCCACACTGAAGGCAACTAGCAGACAGCCTGGGACAGAGTGAGTGCTCCATGTATACTTGTGGAATAAAGACATTTTTCTCAACTATGCAAAAACAAGAAAAAAGAAAGACTTACAGGGGTTACATGAATTGTACAAGGTCATAGCCTGTTGGTAGTTAGAGAAAAAAATTGAAACACAACTTTTAAATTATACAAGATTTAATTTATTTATTTATATCTTTTTAGGTTTGGGGGGAAGAAACAGAGTCTCACTCTGTCACCCCAGGCTAGCATTCTTTGGTGTCAGCCTCTCAGCCTAGCTCACAGCAACCTCAAACTCCTGGGTTTGAGTGATATTCCTGCCTCAGCCTCCCTAGTGACTGGGACTACAGGCATGTGCCACCATGCCTGGCTAGTTTTTCCTATTTTTAATAGAGACGGGGCCTGGTTCTTGCTCAGGATGGTCTCCTACTCTTGAGCTCAAGCAATCCACCCATCTTGGCCTCCCAGAATGCTAGGATCACAGGTGTGAGCCACCACCCCTGGCATATACAGCATTTTTAAAACAAAGTTCATTTTAGGATCCCAACCGCAACAGAGGCACCAAAAAGAAACACCAGAAAGACAGTGCTCCGAGAGGCACACGCAGCACACTCCTGTGTGCACACGTGCATATTCGACCCTGCTTTCTCATGCCTCTTCAACTGATTAATTCATGTGACTTCTGTCGCTGTTCACAGAGACAGAGGAGAACAAGGAGCTCGCCTGAGACAGTGCTCTCTCCTGTTGCACACTTTTTCTCTTCCTAAAGAGGTGTTGGAGAAATGAAGTCTGGAAGGCCGACAGCTGGGCAGTCATCAGATTTACAACAGCAGGAGGTCAGAGGCTAAGTGGGAGCTGTAGAGGTAGAACACTCACTTCCTTAAAATATTGTCTTCTTCCATGAACTGGACATGCAAAGTGATCTATTGTTCCTTAGATCTCTTTATCTAAGGAGTTTCTGCATTATTTTCTAAGAGCAAAACCTCTAAGCAAATGCTGCAGACATTTGTCAGGCAGGGCTGGGCTGAGTGCAGTTGGTCTGGTGAAGGACCTCTGAGTGCTTCTGCAAATGAGAGCAAGAGCCTGGAGGACTCTCCTTTGAGGTTCGTGTGCAGTGAGGACTCAGGCTGGTTCATGAGACTTTGGCTTGGGCCCTTGAATCAAAATGGGTTCATTTCCACTTATCAAAATGGATTCTACAACGGTAGCATTCATACTTGGAAGAAGAAGTTGATACAGCCTGCTGCCTGTCGTGTTCCTGGAACAGCCCATACTTCTTGTACTTTTCAAGATCATAGAGAAAGCACCCTTGCCCTAAAAGCCTAAACACATGGCCTCACTTGTGTTCTTCCGTTGCCTTCATGGCATGACTTAGCATTTTATTCTATCTCTGTCTTTCTCGGAGAAATGTGGGCATCTATGATATGGGAGTGTTGATTTAAAGGTAGGCTGAATTCATCCTAGGATAAACCATCTAAAGATTCTAAAGATCCCTGTCTAGAGATCTTTCTAAATAGGACTGGAATCTCTCTGGCAATCAGTAGGTGACCTGCAGTGGTCAAAGAAACCTTTTGGACAGGAAGGTTTCTAAAGGAAGACAGAAAGTGGAGGCATCTAATAAAGTCCCAAAGAAAATGGATCACATTCAAAGGAGTGAGATTATTCATTCTTGGGGTGCTGAAGCCATTTTCCTCTGAACTGCCTGTTGCCTTAACTCATGCCAAAGCATAGGAAAATGGATTCTTACCATAAATCTGTACCCATGGTTCCATTAATGTCTATAAGGTTTAGCAGCACCAGGCAGCTCCAGTCTGGGACCTGGGGAACATCACACTGCCCACATGCAGAGGGGGCAGCACAAAGTAGCTCTGATGCTTGTGGGCACAGCTATGAGTGGTG
>NW_003852455.1:7903084-7907808 GCF_000181295.1 Otolemur garnettii | reverse complement strand
TACTTCCAGGCTAGTGTGATATATGAAAAACAGGGAGATTTTTTGTTTTGATTATTATCGATACATGCAAAACCTTTGGGATAGTACAAAGCATGTAATAATTAGTCAAATGTTAATGATATTATAAAAATTTCTAATACTAGCACATAAACGCTGTATCTATTTCATCTTCAATTGTAAGATATTGTCTTTATTTAGGAGCTATTTACCTCGTCTGCTTTTTAGATTTTTCGCATTTTTTACATATATAACATCTATCTGTAACAGTACAATGTATCATATGATATATGATATAATTATTTATTATATATAATATATATTTATGGTTGTTCTTGTATGATATCTAGTTTGGATAATGTGTGGAAAACAGAAGGGAAGATAAAAATCTTTCTAAACATGTGCAAAGACTGTCTCTAATACACCAGGAAGGTTTAGACGCCGCTGCTTTCCTCCAGCGTATCCGGAGATGCCCTTGGACAGATTCAGAAAGATTTCTAACAGCTTTCCTTCTGTTTCCCACACCACCTAAAACCATCATCATATAGATGTACTGACTGTGACTGCAGCCACATTACTTAGTTCCTCTTAGCCTCAGTTTCTTCTCTTGCGACAGATTGATAATGACATCAGCCCCACTATTCTATAGGATTGTTATAAAGAGTAAAGGAAATAGTGCATGTGAGATTGATAATGACATCAGCCCCACTATTCTATAGGATTGTTATAAAGAGTAAAGGAAATAGTGCATGTGAAAAAGTTCTTTGAAAACTATACAAATGCGAAGTATCATCACCAGGAAAGTCATCTACCCATCTATAGCATGGGGGCCATTATACATTTTAATTAACAGATTTATGAAATAATGGCTGTGTAAGAACCCGTGTAAATTCTTGTCAATGTCTCACATCACGTGCTTACAATGATTTCAATCTGACTGAACCTTGCCAGGACAAACTCCTAGGAGAAGCTCTGCTTTCCCTGCAAATATTAAGATGGGTCAACCTCAAAGGGTTGCTTAAGCTTTCTATTTGCCTTGGAGTATGGCATCAAATCCACTTAGCTCTGCGGTGCTTATCTATTAAAGACCTTTGGCAGATCTTTCTAGCCATGTGCGTAATCCGTCACAGAACATGCAGAGTTGGGATAACGAGTAGTAGCCTCCTCATTAGTGCCCACGCCTAAGAAATGCCTCATCTTCCAGGGAAAACAAGGTAAATAAAACATTGGCAAAGCAAGGATGCCACTCTGAATAGTTTTAGAGCCCCTTCAGATTTTAGTTAGTTTGCGTGAAAAACCCCAGGGGGTCATGCGGATCTGTCATTGACCTTCAATCCAAACTCCAGTGGGATTTTCTCTAACAGAGCCTAGAGCCCATTGCCTGGGGGCCGAATGCAGTGCTGTTTGTTATCGCAGTGGATAGCAGAAATTCGGAAGAAGGAAGGCCAGGGTCTGAAATGTGAGTACATTTGGACTCATTTTCCTTGGGGAAGAGACAAGCCTTTGCAAAGGGGATAGCAGCTGTGAGTCTTTTCTTTCATGCTGCCAAAGTGAAGTGACCGCACTCAGAATTGTGGACTTTTACTTTTGGAGATGACCTAAGAGATCAAATTGTTCAGCTTTTACTTGCAGCTAGAATTCCCTCCAAAGCATCCCTTTCGAAAGTTGCTGACCTATTGCCTGGTTATCTCTGGTAGCAGGAAACTTACCTCTTTTTAAACTGTACAATTGAACAGCTCTAGACTCCACTACATTTTCTCCCGCATATCCAGAGATGTCCTTGGACAGATTCAGAAAGATTTCTAACATCTAAAAAAAGTCTGCTTCTGGTTACAACTTCTAATGCCACTCAGAAGTTTGTTCAAGAAATTTGTCCTTTACCCGCCGTGGAACTCTTTCACAATTTGAACACGGAGTACAGTCCCTTTTAGGGAAGGAACTGAACCTTTCATTTCTCCCATCATTCTATACTATACTGTGGGGTTGGAATTACTGTTTGTTAGCCCAGTAAGACTCAGAGAAGTGGGATTCTGCAAGACCATGCAATTTGGATGTGGAAGGTGAGGAATTCAGCCATGGGCCCTGGAAATGCAGGTTCTTTCCATCATTCTCTGCTGCTTTCCAACACAAAGGAGCCTGGCAAGCCCTCTCTACAGGTAACACCCTTCAGGTGTTATAAACTTTAAGCAAAATAGAAGCTGAGCATGAAGATCTTTATGAGGCCACCTATGTTCTTAGTTTTCTAAGCTGTCACTTTTGTCTTTCTATAAAAATAAAATATCAGGGCCCCATTCTTTCATACTGCGTGAAATCCAGTACTTTTGAGGATTTCAGGGAAAAGTTGCCTCTTCTGCTTGCCAGCTGACATTTCTCTCTCCCAACTCCTGCATCAGCTTCCTGCAGTCCCCGTTGGCTCCCTTGTCACCAGTTCTGGAGAACACTGTCACCTTCCCACACCTCTTCATTTGGATCATGGAATCAGCACTCTACCTCTGACCTGTTCACTCCCTCTTGCTTCACTGACACAAAGCTGTTGTGTAACAGCCTTTGTATAAGATTTGGATGGCGGACAGAACACAGGAATAGAGAACCCCCGAAAAGTGCATAGCAGACATCACCAAAGCTGTAGCTTGTGGGCATTCACCATCCAGGAGAGTCCCTTGCTGGTGACTTCTTTCCTCATACTCTACCCTCTCTAAGCAGAGTCCCTTCTCTAATCTCATCACCAAAACTCTTATCCTTTCAACCTTCCAAGGAAACTAGAAGCAATCTCTTCATATGCTTCTATTCTATTAGGTCATTAAATCTGAAGCATATTATTTTGAATCAAAAGTGTATTATACCTCAAACAAGAAGCAATACAATGAATCAAAGTGTCTGCTTTGTTTACTATCGACACAGTTTGCCATCCTAACAGTAGCTTGTCTATGCCAGCAGCAGAGAAGTCTGGGGAGCAAGTGGTGGTGAAATCTCGAAAGGGGTTTTCCACAACTTACGGAGAATTGAATATTTTTATTTGCAAGAAGTGGCCCAAAGCCTGGAAAAAGGTGTCGTCAGTTGGTACAAAGTCTGGTGATTGCAGAGTAGGACAGAGTTTTCAAGTCCAGCTTCTGTCATTTGAGAAGCATCGTTTGTGTGATGAGTGACCAAGCGTCATCTACCAAGAGGACTGGCCTGTCTCTATCGACCCATCTTGGCTACATAACTGCAAGCATCATGTCATCCAATTGATTGCAGCAGACCTCTACTGTAATCCATTGACCAGGTTTCATGTAGCTTTCATGAAGGCCGCCAAAAAGACATTATTTAATTTTTTGATGAATATTCACTTTTGGACTATTTCAGCACTTCATCTTTATCCTACCATGGTGTCAAACACTTGTGATTGTCAAAAAGAATCCATGTTTCACCACACTTACCAATGTGGTGTAGAAATGGTTGCCTTTATGTTATGGCAGCAAAGAAAGGCAAGCCTTGAGATGATTTCTCTTCAGATGCTCGTTTAATTCATGTCCAGCCCTTCTATCCAGCTTCTTTACCTTGCCAATCTGTTTCAGAGGGCTCAATAGCACAAAGTTCGACTTATCCATGGATTCACAAAAATTGCTCTAAAAATATTTGAAAGATGATCAAAAGCCAAAAAAACACAGTTGAAACAATAAAACTGTACCTTTTCATTATTAAAAAAAGAGTCAAAATGAAACATCAGACTTAGATGGAAATTAGGAAATTAGGAAATTAGATCTTTCATACTTAATAACTTAAAAGAAATCTAAGGAAGGGACCACTTTACATCATTAAGCAAAATTACTTATCTCTTCATGGGTTTAACTCACCCTCCCAAGATTAACCCTGGACCTGCCCTTACATAATAGCCAAAATGCTGATCAAAGTGTTTTCCAAATAAAAAAGCAGCTTTCTCTCAAAGAATTCTACCTTTCTTGCCTGGCAGAGAAAATATTTGCAGCCAGCATAACATAAAAAATAAAAAAGAATGATAATGTAACTCATTGTTATGCAGGAGATTGCAAGACTGTCCACTTTCGGAACAGCAAACTCTAACATGGCAATCAAAAGCACTTTCTGAAACAGGCAAAAGGCAGAGTTCATTTGATTTCTGAAGGACACAGACTCTCAGTCCAGTGCAAGTCAGTATAAGTTGATTATCCTTTATCTGAAATGCTTGGGACCAGAATTGAGACTTTTGGGGATTTTGAAAATATCTTGGGGATGGGACACAAGGCTAAACTCAAAAGTCATTTGTGTTTCATATGTTTATACCTTACACACATAGCCTAAAAGTAATTTTATGTAACATTTTTAACGATGTTGTACATGAAACAAAGTTTTGACTGCAAATGGCCGCAAGAAGTCAGGTGTAGAATTTTCTCTTGCTGCCATCATGTCAGGTTTCAAAAACTTTTGAATGTCAGTTACAGATTGAACTCCTTGTTCTAGTCTTTCCCCCCTTCTCGCTACTGCACTTGACTACTCTAAAAAAAAAATGAGAAAAAGGTACCATTTATTTAATCCAAGTCTTTCATGACAGGGAAGACTTCAGAAAAAAAGACTCAAAGACCAAGGAAAAACATTGTATTTTATGCTTAGGATCAATTAAGAATGGATAGCCATGTAGAAATATGATTGAACAAAAGGTTATGAGGACATCTGTGTCATTAGGGTCTTCAAGGAGGAAGAAGGAAGGTCAGAGCGTGACCCGTCCAGGG
>NW_003852455.1:7892742-7902559 GCF_000181295.1 Otolemur garnettii | reverse complement strand
AGGCCAGCTGAGAGGGTTCCAGGGCTGAGCTGCACTGCTGCTCTCCCAGGCAGCAATCACTTCCTGGCAATATATTCAAGAGACAGTTAAAAAAATATCTCTTCTCCATTTACTGCTTTAGAAACAGAATCCACTGCCTAATTGAGAATCCTTTCTGCCTAATTACCCCATTCCCATTTTTTTTTTTAAGCAGTAGAGTTGCTGTGGAATTATGTACTGTATAATTTCATCATTTGGCAATATGTAAATCAGGAGAAGAAAGAAAGAGGGAGAGAGAGGCAAGATAGGGGTGATCATCTCCTTGAATTTCTATGTGAAGGGATGGGCAGGGAGGCATGTGTAGGAAAGAGCCCCAGGCCCTGTGGAGAGCTGGGTGTGAGTTCCAGCTCCCCGACCTGAGTAACTGTACTTATAGGCAAATAATGTCATCTTCCTGGGTCCCACTTTTCCCTTCTGTCACATTTTTCACATGTGCTCCCAGCACCTGGCAGAGCAACTGGCCCACAGTAAAGACTTGATGCCTAACAGATGAATGAACAAAGTACCTGGTGTGCTTCCCTCATTGGGTTGTTAACTGTATGGAGTTACAGGATGAGCATGAAAACATTTGATAAACTATGAAATGCCGAGTATGCACAGAGTGCCTTGAGCCCTAATGAAGAAAATGCTATTAATGCCGAAAGCCAGGAAACACCTTTTTCTTGGCTTGATCTTCATCTTTAGAAGTAAAGATAAAACAATCATGTTCCAAAGTGCCAGCGTCTGTCACAGATGAAGTCACCTCTAATTGTCCTTGCTGTCCCACTTCTTTGTACAGATGAGAAAGTGGTGTGGACATGAACTCATCTTTGTGAGAGAGCTCAAGGAAAATCAAGTCCTATATCTTATGTCCCCTGAAAGCTGTCAGATCTGGGTTTCTTAGGTAAGTCTAGTGCTGGGAGCTCCTTTCAGATCTACCTTTGGGTGCACTTCAGACTTTCCCTTAGTGGACAGGGTGACAAGGACCTGGCCTGTTTTCCAGCCCAACTACCTGGCTAGAGACATGTCATGGCTGGGGACACGCCCTCAGGTGTCACATTCATTCCTCAAGCAATGGTGGTTTCAATTCCCCAGGCTCACAAGGGCATCTTGCTGCAGACTGTGCTCTGAGGGGCCCAGGCTTATGCTCTTCTCCATCCCACAAGAGAAGGGGCTCTTCTTATTTCTTTTACCCCAACATTTCAGGCATTTCTTGTCAGGGAAAGCAAACCTAGCTTAACCCTTTCTAAAGTAAAACAAATAGAGTTTGGGGTCGTGTTTGTGGCTCAATGGGTGGGGCACCGGCCCCATATACTGAGGGTGGTGGGTTCCAACCCAGCCCCAGTTAAACTGCAACAAAAAAAATAGCCAGGCATTGTGGCAGGAGCCTGTAGTCCCAGCTACTCAGGAGGCTGAGGCCTAAGCCCAGGAGTTGGAGGTTGCTGTGAGCTGTGATGCCACATCTACCAAGGGCGATAAAGTGAAATTCCTTTAGTGGGCAGAGTGACAAGGACCTGGCCTATTTTCCAGCCCAACTACCTGGTTAGAGACAGTCTCTAAAAAAGAAAAAAAAATTGGGTTTGACTTCCCCTGTTTCTTCATGAGACACTGAGTATGACTCATTGACCTAGGTTCAAGAGAGCTGGGAAGTTCTTTTTCTTCTAGCCCTTGGTTTTTCTAAATCTTTGCAAAAAGAGTAAGTAACACCTAGGTAGTCTTCTCGTTTCTGCCATGACAGTCTCTCCTTCCATGACTAGAGTCCCTGGGACTCATAGTCCAGTGTTTGGACAAAGTTAAGCTGATCTTGCATTGGCAGAGAGAAGAATTAAATGACCCAGTAAACACACCTGCTTATGCCAGCATGGGAGACTAAGCAACTGCAGACCAGACAATGTTCCTTACAAATACTGTTTCTCATACAGTAAGACATGATGAAATGTAATGGGAATAAGACTGAGATCCCAAGACCTGGAGAACTCTCAGCCAATTCCAAGCGGTATGACCTTGGGCAATACACCTTATCCCTCTACATGTCAAGTTTTCTCAACAGTAAAATAAGGATACTAATACCTTCCCATAGGTGGTTGTAGAATCAAGTTATTGAAATGCATTGCAAATGATAGCCCTTGACAAAATAAGAAGTCTTATTGCTATCAATTTGTAAAAGGTTTGAGAACCCATTAGGCCACCAGCTGCATACCAAAGAACCAATGACGGGGCCTTAAATTTACATTTCATGTTGGACTTCCCAAGGGCGACAGAGGCATACAGAATGAAATGTACAGTTAGGAGAGATAGAACTTAGATATTGTCTTTCTTGTTCCCCAACCTCAACAAATTGTAATTGTTACCTAGAATACAGCAAACACAAATTATAAGACTACTGATATGAACCAGACAGGCAGAGTCCCTGTTCATAGTGTGACTGTATCCTAGGAGAGGAAGCAAGAAGTAAGTGTAGAAACAAACCCAAAGATTATTTCATGTACTCTATTTTCATTATAAAAAAAATAAAAAATAGGGTGATGGGGGTGCTTTTATACCTTGGGTGGTCAGGGAAGCTCTCTCTGAGCGGGTGACATTGGAGTTGAAATTTGAATGATAAGAAGAAGGTAGCCACAGAAAAATAGGGTCACAAAGCTAATCATAAATCAATCCCGACCTAGCATCCAGGACTCAAGACTTTCTATGCTGTTTCTAGTGAACCATGTTATTTCTGCCCTGAATTCTGAGTCCACATACCTGCTCAGTTAACCCAGAATTACCTGCTTGGGGCCCAGAACCTCTTCTCTCCAGGGTTTAATGTGTCTTCCCCTCTCCCACCCAGGAGCCAAGGATGAGCTGTCTTTAAGCTCTCATTGCATATTTCTTCAACATATTCCTATCCTAAGTCTCATAATTACAAGTCTCTGTGCTGTAAGTCACATGTTCTCTACACAACTGAGTTCAACAATGATTGAATTTAGTTCATGTAGAGGGAAATACTTTGGAAGTTCAGTAAGGGGTAATCCTTGCCCCTGAGAAGGTCACCCAGTCTATTTATTAAAGTATGAAAGAGAGAGAGGGGGATAACATAAGTGCACAAACACATTTTTATTCATTCATCCTAACTTTATGGAACACTGATGATATATACAACATTAAATATGGTGCTATTGGCCTCACAGAAATAAATCGAACAGAATCTGTGCGTCAAGAAATTCTTAACTTGGTGAGAAAGAGAGCCTTAAAAATACAGACGATTTTATGTGTATTAAAATAGAAAGTAATAGATGGTACAGGCAGAGAAACATAAAAGACATACAAACAATAGTAAGGAAACAGTATTATTTCCATGAAGGTGAACCATGGAAGGCTTCCTGGAGGAGGAGGTGGCACCTGGGCTGAGCCTTGATGAGAAGGAGAAAAGAGCAATCTAAGTAGAAGAAGAGGCAAATACATCATGGCTGCAGGAAAGAAGGAGGGTTTGCTTGAACCTACACACAGGAAGGGAAGTAAGCCCAGCCCCTGCAGAGCTTTGCTTCCTTACCACTCCGCCTCTGTCAAGAGTGTCTTTGGTTCCAGGTACACAGAGGTGCTCCTCTTGCTTCTTTGAAGACAGAACCCACAAGAATTTCCCCATTCTACATGTAGAAATATGTCTGGGGATCATTCATCTGGCAGTAGTGATGGGTCCTTTTGTAATGCTTGTTTTAATCTTGAGAACAAGAATTTCTGCCAATGATAACAGTTTGCTTCATTTAAGAAACATACGTGAGCTGTGACCCCTCTCCCTCCATAAATGAGTAGCATCTGGAAGAAAGGGGTTCTGATCTCTTGGTTCAAGTCCATCCCAAGGTTTGTCCTGTAAGGTTCTGAAACTCTACTTCCAGTTGGGTCTCCACCTAGCTGCCCTACAGGCACCTCACCTTGGCATCAATAGATGCCCTAAACTGAATTTATCTCCTTTCTTCCCAAACCCACTCCTTTCCCCATATAGATTTTAAATAACTGTTCATCTCATTAGCAACTGATGCAAAGGTATCAGTTCAAATTATTGCCTTTATACCTTTGGCTGTTTCAGGTTTCTCACCTTCTATAAAAAATTAGTAGCCTTGCCTGGGTGCTCCTAGGATGAATAATTACTACAAGGTTTAGGGGTCCTGATGGGCATCTGAACACTGAGACCGCTGGTCTTGGCCCTGACCCTGACTGACTGTGGCATTTGCCTTTTCTCTACCTCTTCTGTGAGTCAAATGGGCACACAAGACCTTTTTCACAGTGCACATGGAATCACATATGTGAATAAGCATTAATAATTAGAAAATGCCTTACCAAGATCAGGTAATACTAATATTAACAGAGGCACTGGAAGATTTACCTGTTTGCTGTAGGAAAGGGACATACTCACTACTTATTTTATCAATTAGCTGTGGGCTAACCCCCCCCTCCTCTCTGTCCCTAGAATGCAGGGCTGGGCAGTGGGTAGCAGTGGATGATGTAGAATGTGCATCTGAAGTTCTGAGAGCTTTGTTCTAACCATGCTTTGCCACTTGTCATGAATGTCAAAGTCCTCCCCTTTCTGAGCCTCAGTTTTATCATCTGAGACAAAGTCCTACTATTAAAACAAAGCAAATGCAAAATCACTGGATTAAACTGTTTCTAAAGTCTCTTCCGTTAGGTAATAGAATAAAAAATGTCTAAAAAATTGATAGGCCCAATACAAAATGTCATTCTAAAGTCAAGTCACAGTCACTTTCTAGCTAGTGAGCAGTTAGAGAAAATCGTGCAGGAAACAAAATATTAGAAGTACCATCCTCAAGGTTCACATCTTACCAGATTATAGGATCAAGAGACCCGGCCATGAACTCTGGGTGTAATACCCTGGGCAAGACTGGGCCTTACACTGCTGCTCAGCAAACCAAGGGGTGTGTACTTAGTGTTCTCTGAGGCAGTTCTCTGCTTAAAAGCCCAGGAATCTAAGTTCTCTGAGTAACTTCTAATGAGTGCTGGGCACAGGGAATCAGCCTGGCCTCCCGTGTGTGCTGAGACGTGCCTGGTTAGAGCAGATGGAGTGTGTCTATCATGGCGGCAGCGTAACCAGTCTGGTCACTTCAGATGTCTTCCAATTAACACTCATGGCGGCAGCCAACTGCTCAGGCAGCAGAACATGCTGGTGGGGAAGATGGCGGGGATGCCTGGGCCTACTGCCACGCCTATTATCTAAGCCTCGCCTGAGCAGCACAGGAGTGGGAGGGGCCAGCCTGGCTCCACAGTGTGTGGGAGGTGGGAGGAAGGGCGGGTAGAAATGGGAGTGAGATGTGTGCAGAGAGATTTCTTTAGCTGAAGAGTCCTAGAAAGCTAGAAATGGAAAATGCTCATTCAGGAATGGCCCTTACTATGCACTTAGATTTCACTTCCCTCCTCTTTCTTGTGCTTGACGTAGGCAGGGCCACCATCACCTCTTGCTTCTCACTGCCTCCGTGATCACCCTGTCTTCCATTTTTTTCTTCTCCAAATCATTCCCTGCAAGACAGCCAGACTGAGATTTCGAAAATATGCATGCGAATATACAGTTTCCTTGCATTTCAGTGTCTTCCCATTCCCTTCAGGGAATAAATAAAATCCAAACCCCATAGCGTCACATGCATGAGCCCCTGGAGACCTGATTTGCCTAATCTCAGCTTCCCTTTCCCTTTCCATCCCACAGGAGAACTAACTTGAAATTCCTCCAACCCATGGAACTCTCTCCATATTCTTCCTTCTGCCTTCCTTCCCCTCTTTGTCTGGCAAAGAGGTGCTCAGCCTTTAAAACTCAACTTAGATGTCATCTCTTCTGGGACACACTCCAGGACCACCCTCTCTGCATTCCCATAATAGCTGGGTAGCTGCTATCAGATCATTTACCGCACTACACTGGGAACTTTCCGAGGGATGAGAATGTCTAATTTGTTTCTTTAGGTATTTACCCCAGAGGCAAAACAGACCTTGGCATCTGATACCCTACCCGTCTCTAGAGTTCAAGTGTCCAGTGTGGCCTGCATGCGCTTCCTGTGCTGTGACTGGCTCACCAGAGCAGACAGGTGGGAGAGGTTGGTTGGTTAAGTGAAGGAACGCCTTGAGTTTACACACAAGAAGGAAAGGGCCCTAGAAAGAACCCACTGGAAGGGACCCACCTCCTGACTCCTAGTCCAGTGCTCACTCCCAGTCCAGGGCTCATTCTGTCTTCCCAGGTGGTTCCAACAACTCCTCCTCTTGTGTGCAGAGTGCTGTCTCTGGATGAGGGGGGCGGGTACACACAAAGAGAATCCTTAGTTCAGTCTGGGCTTGCCACATCTCCAAGTTCGTGTGGGTTTCTGGACGTGTGGGCTGGTTTTGAGAGGTGCAGCAGTCGGGGAGCAATGGTCGAGCTCAGTCATTTTAAACATGTTAAAACATGCCAGTCAGGAAGCCCAGAGGTCTGGCAAAGATAGGAAGTGTGTAGAATAATAGCAAATAGCAGGTCTGAGCCCTGCATCCTGTTACAGGTGTGGGTGTTATCTGCGGCTCTCCCTGGCTGGGCAATGGCAAAGAGCCTCCCCAAACTCTCACTCCCAAGAGTGTAGGAAATTCCTGCCTGTCCTGTTCTTGGGAGAGAAGGTTTGGCTATGCACAGTTATTCCTGAAAAATCAAAACAACTCCTCCTCAGAGTGGGCCCAGCTTCCAGGGGCAGCCTGGGAGCCAGGCACGCTTCCCTCAGCCTGGGTGTGAGTGTGAGTTTCTGGAGTTGAGAGGGTCACTGGGAGGTCAGGCTGCAGGGAATCCAAACCTCTGAGCCTGGTTTACAGTGTGGGGCCTCAAGTCTCCTCCCGCTCAGCCCACAAGAACCCCCCAGTTTCCTTCTCTGCAAGCCAGCACTCCTCAGAGCTGGGAAATGAGATCTAGCCAGTGGCTTTTTCTGGGCGTATGTATGGATTTTTCCCAGAGAGGATGACGGAAAGAAATAGAAGTGGTTCTTGAAAATGTGGGCAAGAGGGTGTCACGGTGAGCCAACAACCAGCGAGGCTGCAGTCTGCTTGGAGAGCCTCTAGCTGACACTTGTGTTTGTGTTTTCTTCTTTCCTTTTCTTTTTAATTTTGTCCTCCCCCCTCCCCTTTCATCTTTTTTCTTGTGGTGGTTTCCACAAATAAATAAAATCTTATCCAGAAACCCAATGTATTAAACTTGAAAATAGAACTGCTCCAGGCGATTGTGGGTAGGGGCCTCTCAATTTGCCTCTTTTATGATGATCCCTCCTCAGATCCTGGACTACACAGATGGCAGTTTGGATAGCTCTGCTGTGATCCAACAGCCTGATTTTGCACATGGAGTAATGGAGGGCCAGAGAGCTCAGGGGGGTTTGTAAAAGTCAAATTGGGCTGGGCCTGGTGGCTCACAGGCATAATGCTAGCACTGAGGGAGGAAGGAGGATCATTTGAGGCCAGAACATTGAGACCAGCATGAGTAAGACCCTATCTCTACAAAAAAAAAAAAAAAGAAAAATTAGCCAGGCAAGGTGACACACCTATAGCTTCAGCTACTTAGGTGGATGAGATAGGAAGATTGCTTGAGCCCAGGAGCTTGAGGTTTCAGGGAGTGTGATGACACCTCTGCACTCTAGCCTGAGCAATAGAGCAAGACTCAGTCACAGAAAAAAAAAGTACTAAGAAAAAATGTCGAACAAGAAAATAAGGAAGGACCAAAGGCTTACAGGGATGCTTTTAGCACCCTAGACGTCCTTCTGATAACCTGCACTGGACTCCATGTTGTCCCCACAAAGACTCAGCCTTGCCCTAGGTTCTGCAGCTGGTAAATCTTGTTTTTATTGAAGAAAAAGTCATTTAGAATCTAAGAAGCCCTGGGTCAGTACCTCTAGGAAATCAGTGCCAGCTCTGCCTGGCTGCTTATACCCTGTGGACCAGGTGTTGTGATTCCTCTCCCAGCACTTAGAACTGGGCCCAATTCTGCTCTTCCTCTGCCTGAGGCCCAGCCTTTGTGATCACTCTTGGAATGGAGTCCTATCTTCTTGCTGATACACTTGACTTTCTTCTGCTATTACCCATCCCACCTGGGTGTAGCTTGCCCCTGAGCCCGGCCCAGGTATGGATGGGAATGTGCTCCTGCCCCTATGCCCCCTGACCTGGACCCTGCCTGAATCTCTAGGCACTTGCTTTCATGTTCTGCCTGCCATCCAGGACCTTACTTGGACTCCCTGCCATGGTGCCCAGCCTGGCTGCCTTCGCCCTTTGCCTAGATGTTGTTCTCCAGGCTTGCTGTTTGTGGTCACAAGCCTGGGCTTCCTGAAGCCTTTGGGAGAGGTGCTATGAAAGTGGAATGGGTTGACTGGGCTTTGAATGTTCTAGGCCCTGCATTCTGCCCAGTCTGACCTCTCTGAACCATACTCCCCAGGCCTAGCCCTTCCACCTATGAGCTCCTGATTTCATGTAGAAGAATTTAACAGGACTCAGCTTAGCAAGGCCTCTTCTGCCAGCCCCAGCATAGCTCAGAATGAGAGATCCGCTGGCTTATTCCCAGAAACTGAGCCATCCAACCAAGCCAAACCATGTTTCCCTTCAAAATCCAGTCTTTCCTTTCTCCCTAGACACTGTAAGATCTACGAATTCTGTCTCAAGCAACTCCAGTCCAGGTTTGTTCCCAGAAACTTTCAAGGCACCTTGAATTCTGAGGCCTGCAATACTGTGACCCTTCCTTTTCTGCCCCATGCCTGTGGCCTTTACCCTGCTGAGAGGGTACATGCAGCCCACTGCTAGCCCCAGGGAGCCCTTCCATAGTCTACACATACAGGCCTTGCAAGGACCCCTGCTTGCTCAGCTGTGTCCAGCTGCCCCTTCAGAATGCAGAATTAGATTCCCCAGCCCACTGCCACAGGCCCGGAGAAGCCAACCTAACTCCTCCCTGCAAGATTCTAGCAGAAAAGGTGCCTAAGTAATGGTTTCTGCCTGTCTTCTTCTGCAGCTGTGAGCTGGAGACCTCATACTCCCAGCCCCCTAACAGCACCTCCTGACTGCAGGTCAAGGCCAGAACTCACTTCTGGGCCCAAGTTACTACAGCCAAAAAGTGTGACTCTCTGGAGCCCAGACCAGGAAGCCCCAGGCCACGGTGAGAGAGGCCAGAGAAGGCTGTGAGCAACAAGAACCTTGACACACAGAGTGGGAGCTCGAGGGTACAGCCAGACATAAGAGGCGGTGCTCCTGGGGGAGTGAGGGCAAAGTGGCTGGCTCAGCCCGTGGGAACATCCACCCCCACGCCAGAGAGGAGGGTGCTCCACTTTGGACCCTAGCCTTGCCTCCAAATCCAGAGGCACAGTGATATAGTCACAGCTGAAGGGTGTCCTAGAGCCAATATCCCCGTCTCTTGACCTGGAACCTATATTATCAAGGGCTGAGGCAGATAAAGGTAATCTATGATGACAAAAAGCAGCAGAGTATGGGATGGCTCCTTCACCTCCACAATGACATCCCTTTCTCCTAAGCCCTCCCATGACCAGCGGTAATCACTTTTGGAACCCATTGTAGGTACCTGCAGGTGTGGACAGGAAACCAAGGTGCCCTCAGCTGAGGCTGTGGCTGGGGACCTGCTCAGGCTGTGCTCACTGCACCCACACCATCCATTTCACTCAAGGGGGGTGTGCCACCCAGAGAGGGTTCTTTTCCTTAGGAGGCCCTGGAGACTTGTCCCAGGTTTAATAGTTTCCAGGAAGGGTCTGCTGTAAGAGGAGAAACCAGAAACAGACTTGAGAAGGCAAAGCCTGTCGACCTCCCCTCCAGGCACTGCTGTTAG
>NW_003852455.1:7891653-7892614 GCF_000181295.1 Otolemur garnettii | reverse complement strand
TGGTTCTGACATTCCTAGGCTGGTTTCCCTTAACCAGTGAGCAACCAGGGCCAGGAGCTCAGTCATGGGAGATCATCTCTCAGCCTCAAGCTGTATCATGAAAATGGGGTGATTACATCACCTGCTTCAGAAGGCTGTTGGGATTCAGTTTCCTCAGATACAGCGAGCTCTCACTGTCTATTTTCTGAACCTGACACTGAAGGTGAAGCATGGGGAGAGAGCATAGGTTTCAGAGTCAGCACTACTGTCGTCCAGGTCCGGAGGGGGAGGCCCAGAAAGCCTCTGTGCGTTGCTTTTAAAGATGACATCTGTGTGATGCATTCTCTTCTATAGCAATGTGTTGGATTTTAACAACTGGGACAGGAGGCAGGAGGCCAGAATTCCTCCCCTAGGCCTGCCCCAAAGCTGCTGAGTTAGCTCCTTTGGCTCAAAGTTTCAGACCAGGGAGAAAAACCAATTTCTTCTCTTCTTTCCAACTCAATTTATGATGACAAAAATCTTTCAAAATGTACACAGACTTGTAGTTCTAAACCCTCTTCACACCTAGGATCTACTCTGATTCGCATAGCAACCCTACGGCAGGATTTCACCCTTCTCTCCCAGGGGGCAGCAGTTGGCTCCTCGGGGACCCCGCAGTCCCTCAGCAGCAGGGGCAGGTAGAGTACTAATCTCCTGCTCACACCTACTGGTTTTGTTGCTCTTCTTTGATGTCAAACTTAGACATTGATGTTGAACTTTTGCTGCCTTTGGGTCATTTTCGGTAGGGTAGGCCATCCGCATTCAGCATCCGTGAGTAGGCTAATCAGAGTCATGTGTGCACTTCCTGGTAGACTAGCCTGGAAGGACCTTCCTACCTCCCTCTGCACAGACAGTGCTGTCCAGGGATCAGGAGCCTGAGACACAACTTGGACAGGAGCTGAGTGGCCTGGGGTCAAGGCACATGCTCTGGGAATAGGCTCAT
>NW_003852455.1:7856664-7891102 GCF_000181295.1 Otolemur garnettii | reverse complement strand
AAACATGTATTAAGTGCTTGCTGTGTGCCAAGGTCTGTTCCAGGCACTGGAACTGCCAATTAAGTTTGACTAGAAGAGATAAGGCATTAGCTTAGTTAGAGCAATTCCTCCTCCAAGTAGTTATATCCCTAACTTCACTTTAAAAGAAGACAGTGGAAAGAATAAGGCACTTTGTTGGGGTAGAGTGAAGGTGATAGGAAGGCGAGATTTAGAGTTAGGACTAAGAGTTCCCTTTCTTTCTTTTTTTTCTTTTTTGTTTTTTAGAGACAGAGTTTCACTTTATTGCCCTTGGTAGAGTGCTGTGGCATCACAGCTCACAGCAACCTCCAGCTTTTGGGCTTAGGCAATTCTCTTTCAATTGAATTTGAAAGTGAGTTTCTGAAATGTCATTAGAGGCCTAGAGACCATGGACCCTGACACACTTGGTATAAGAGATTCCAGAGCACTGAGACACCTAAAGTGTGCCCAAAGGTGGCCAGAGTTACACGGAAACATACATAGGCCTCTGACAAGGACGCCCAGGGACCCAGCGGCCCAGGGAAGAAGCTGGCAAGACTTACCCTCAACAAGGTTCCTGAGATCTTTGGCAGTGCCTGGGAAAAGGGAACCCAGGGCTTAAGGAGTCCTGGCTTTGAAATCCAAGCTTAGGACTTAATAGCTTTTCATTTCTTTGCCTGCCTAGACCTCCATTTCTTATCTGTAAATTGGCAGTGAGCCTATATGAAGATGAAATCATATATTGATGTACCAACTGTAAAGTCCTGTCGAGTGAATTATTATCATCAGGGAGAATGTGCAAAGAATGCCTGAATGAGATCCTAGTCTTTGTACACTATTAATTTTCCTTTCTAAAAATCAATCCCTCCATCCTGTAATATTTATTACTATAATAATTTTTATCCATATTCTGGATAATAGGTGAAATCACAGTCATGCTTTCTAATAGATGAAATCATAATCATGCTTTCTGGCGGGATGATTCCTTTAGTTAAATAAATCCCCAAGTGCTTCAAGCTGAGTTTTTCCTCTGGCTCTCCGCGACTGATGGCTTGTACTACCTTATGGTTCTTGTGAGAAAAGTTCATTGGCTGCTTTGCCTGTAGAGGTGGGGTCTCGAGTCAAAGTACAGTCACAAAATAATTTCATTCTGCTGGGTAAGAAGCTAAATTCAAACAAAGTGAAATGTCTTAAAAGCTTCCTCTTGCCAAGAACTGTGTTAATGAAGGACCATTAAGAGATGAATGTGGGCGGTGCCCATAGCTCTGTGGGTCGGGTGCCAGCCACAGACACTGGTAGTGCCAGCTAAACACCAATGACAACTGCAACAACAACAACAACAACAACAACAAAAACAAACAGGTGGGCATTGTGGTGGACACCTGTAGTCCCAGCTACTTGGGAGGCTGAGGCAAGAGAATTGCTTAAGCCCAAGTGTTTGAGGTTGCTGTGAGCTATGACCCTATAGCACTCTACCGAGGGTGACATAGTGAGACTCTGTCTCAAATAAATAAATAAATAAATAAATGTGACCTTCACCCAGCCAGTTAGGGAATCACTCTGGTGGAACAGGCAGACACAGGCACAAAATTTAAGGCAAGATGATACAGGATCAATTCTAAAAGAGAAGCATTATTCTAAAAGAGAAGCATTATTTCACACAATGAGAAATGCAAGGAGAAAAAAGATTAATTCTGAATTGGGGGTATCTGTAAAATTTTACAGTTTAAACTGAGTCTTGAAAACTCCCCAGAACTTCGGCAGAATTGGAGGAGGAGGGGCGTGGCCGAGCTGCGGGGAGGAGCAAAGGTCTGCAGTCTGGGGCCACAGAGTCACGGAGAAGCCGTCTGGAGCCAGACAATAGTGCAGGACCCTTGAGGCCCAACAGAGGTTTGGTTTTATTTTGTAGACAAAAGCGCCTTTGGAGATGTCAGAGTACATTAGATTCAGAGTGCAGTTTTGTGAGAAAAGTGAATCAGTCAGAAGCAAACGCGGACACGGCGCTCTCCTCTCGGGCTCTGCAGAGGACCGGTTTCAGGGGAGGCAGCACTGACCAAGGCTTCTGGAATGGATTGGACCAACTCCTCCACGCAGCTGTTCCTGACCTCTTTTGTAAATACCCAGTCACCTGTCCCTTTCCCTAGTTACCTAATCAGTGAAATCAAATGAGTCACTAGTAATTCTAACTTTCATGGACTTTCTCAGTTTGCATACGTGTTGTCCTTCCTCAAATCGTAAATAACTGCATAGTATGTATGAATCTTCCAAAGGCGGTTTAGGCAGGGGAAAAAATAACATTCAATTAACGAGCTTGTCAGAAGCTGAATTATTGCAAATGACAAAAGAGCACTTTTGAGAGATTAAAGAAACGAATTAGAATATGTATTTTCTAGGAAGCCACTCCATATTTATGGAGGGGGACTATCTCGCAACTCGCAGAATATGAAACTGAGAGGACGCTTGCGGGTAGATGGGCATAATCCCAGACAGCCCTAGAGCATGGCCGGGAAGCACAGTGCTCCAGAGTCCTGCTGCCTGCTTGAATCCTGCTCCGCCCCCTTGAGCAATGTGACCTCAGTGAAGAACTTGACCTTAATGAGGTTTAGCTCACACACCTATAACAATATGTGCTGTTGCAAGGGCTAAGTCAATATAAGCAGAGGTCTTCAAACAGTGTCTGCTGTATTACCCACTATCCAGATATTAGCTACTATTATTGTGATCATTTAAATTACCATTTCTTTTCTCTGCTCATATGAGGAAGGGAAAAAACCCAATATGCTTATAGGACTTACTATGTAACACTTTTATACTTAATACCTAATTTAATTTAATATGGATACAAACTTTTCATAGGTTGTTATTATTAGTCAAATTACATCAACAAGGAAATTATGAGGCGTTAGGTGACCTCGCTGGGGCCACCCAGTCAGGAAGTGGCCCACTGAGACCCAAGATGACCTGATCCCCAAATTCCCAGCTACCATAATTAACTCCTTTAAATTGAGATTATCCTAGGCAAGGCTGGCCAATCCAGTTTCCTCTGATCAGTTTGGTGGCTATGACTTATGGATTATTAATGGTAGGAGAAAATTTATAGTCTTCTATTTTATTTGCTCTAATATGAGCAGGGCAAGCAGCTTTAACAGACTGGAAACACTACATTCTCTTGTGTTCTGTATGTATGGTGCCTTGTCAGTCCCACAACCAATACTTCCTGATCCTAAGGGAAAGCCCAGCTGTAATTGAAGTTGAAGGCAATCCACCCGACAGGTTTAAGTCAGTGAATGATGACAATCTCTTATGTGTGGAGAGCTTAATAGTCACAGAGCCCTTCCCCGTATACTCATACTACCTACTCCTAACAACCTGAGATTGCTCAGACAAGGATCATCCCTGCTTTTAACAATTAAACCTGAGTCTCAGGGAAACCAAGAGGCCTGTGTATGGCAGAGCAGGTTTTGAACTTGGGCCTTTTTTCCTCCAATTTTTCTGTCTCCCCTGGTAAGGAAAAGAATACTCACATCAAAGACAAGGTGAATTACTCTAAAACTGAGTTGAAAATAATGGGCATCCTTTAGAGGTTGGTGAGGGTGCTGTGGTCTTGTGCTAGGACTGCTTGCCTTAAACTGATATTTTGGCTCCTATAAAAAAGTCTCAAGCTAAACATTTTGGAGTACGAAAAAGAACAAAGGATGCATCCTGATTGTTAGCTATTAGGGCAGCATCCACCTTCACCTGCAGAGATAGTTAAGCTCTCCACAGGGATCAGAGTGTGGGTCAGGGTTAAAAATCACTTCACATCTCACATCTGACCCTGTTGTACCTCTGTGATTCTTTGATTCAAGTAGGAAGTAATTCTAGGAACTTCTAACCCTGTGTTCTTAATGGTAGTAAATTAAAAGCTTTATTCTTGGCATATCTGTAAGGGGCCAGGTCTGCCAAAACAAGTCTCCTGAAGGAAGCAGCTGATTGAGTTCTCATCCTGTCTTTGTTTTTCTCTTTCAAGGAAAAGCTCTTTGAGAGCTGAGTACGTCCCCACAACTCTGGCCTCATTGCTGCCCACTCCCGAGCCTGGCTGACTGGTGAGAAACAATGTTACCTTCATCGATTGTCATGGTCAACTAACACTGTGGTGGTACCCTCCACCTTGGGAGATTCTTTCACACTAGTCTGACGCTTGACTTGGTCTGCTCATTATTTAAGTTCAGAAACAATTAGGGATATGATTTTTCTATCAGTCAAATTCTCTTTTAGGAGAATTTTTTTCCCAGCCCTGTGTAAGGGTCTGCCCACCACTGAGTCCATCATTTTCTTAATGGGGACACATGGCTCAACATGGAACATGGCCAAGGAGAATTGAGCTTCGGCTACTTGGAGCTTGGGGTGGGAGAGAGGTAAGGGAGCGGAAGCTCAGGTTTCACGCACTTGTTAGAGGGGCACAGCAGAGGGAGAGTCAAAAACGTCTTCAAGTTAGCAAGGTGATTTTTCCGGGCAGGGTCCAAGAAGGATGCCTACGTTTGTGACAGTAATCCGTGGCATACAAAACATGCCTCTGGTATCCAGTGCCTGGCTAAGTAGACCGGTGTAGGGTCCTGGAAGATTCTGGAACCCTTCTTCTGGGATCATGATCTGAGGTATAAGCTGAGTTACTCAGCAGGAAGAATGGAAAGGGCTTATCTCAGGGCATTGCAGGGATACTGAGTTGGCTCACCAGCTCTAGGAACCCACTTTGGGAAAGTCCACATAGATTCACAACCTTGGTCCTCATCTCTCTCTTTCTGCTGTAGACTTCTCACTGGTGGTTCTTCAACCACCTCAAACACCAGATGTGCCAAATCTCATACTTTCATCACAAAGCCTTCTTCCCTTTGCCGAGTTTGCAATCTCTGCTCACATCTCCACCCCTTTTACCCAGCCTCCCATGTAGAAACTTAAGGGTTATTGCCAAATTCTCCTTCTCTCCTTTCCTTGCACACGATTCTATCCACTCTATGGTCTATTTTCATTATGACCACAGCTGCCCTGTCTGACCCTCCTCATTGCTTTTTGCATGGATCACTTTTAGCAGAGCAGACTTCTCCTAATCTCTCTCCAGGCTCTCTTCTCACCCATCAATCCTTCATAGAGTGTCTTGAGCCACTTTTCTAAGGCTCAGCTCTGGTAATCTTATTTCTCTTCCTCAAAAGTCATGGGTGGTTTCCACTGCTGTTTCTTGGCACCTCCTCTGTGGCAAGCTCTGGTGTGTTCTTGGTGACCATTTCTGTCACTTCCATCTGCACTTTCCTCTTCTTTGCTTCTGGCTATGTTCACCCATCCTCCTGAAATGCTCTTCTCACATACCTCTCTTTTTCTAATTTGTTTTCAAGGTCCTGTTCAACTCTGACTTCTGAGGGTCAGTGAGAGCCTTCTGAGATGTCCTGGGAATGGGTGGCAGTGAGAGCCTTTGGAGATGTCCTGGGAATGGGTTGGACTGTCCCCCTGAAGATTTATCCATTTATTCAATAAACAACTTAAAAATAATTACTCTGTACCTCGACATATCAGGAACCAAAGTAGGTAAGGATGAGATAGCCACGAATAAGCCAGACAGAGTTAATGATGAGAGGTAATGATGAGGTGATGAGGAGATGGCCACGAACAAGTTACAGAGACTAGATCATTGTAAGGTGTGTGGTGCACCCCACTTTTAATATTTATTTATGTGCTTATTTGTTTAAAGATTACTCCAGCAGTAGACTTTGAGCAATAATCTTTAAACAAATAAATATTAAAAGTGAGGAGCCCCACGCAGAGACCTTACAATTTCCAGTCTCTTGAAGGCTTAGCGTAGTACTGATGACACAGTAGGACTGTTGAAAAAAAAAAATGCACCTGAGTGTCCAGGAGAGTGTGCTTATGTGGTAACAAGAAGAACTGGACCTCCCATCAAAACACCCATTACAAATGCCCTAAAACAACCTCTGCTTCTTTTCTGTAGGTCACTGTGGAGACAAAGGGGTCTCTCAACAAGCACTCTGCAGAGACTGCAGGAATACACACCCCGTCCTCCCTTCCATTCCCCCCAGATGCCTGGGCACAAACCATCCCCTGGGACGGCAGACTTTCTTCCAGTTCCAAGTCGTTTGACCATGTTCTAGTCTGAGCTAATTTTGTAAGTCAAATTGCTTAAGAATGAATATGAAATCTTTGACTGAAGCCCAAATATATAAATACCCATCGCATTTCCTTCCTCCCCAATTTTGCAATCATCCAAAAAAGCTGTTCATGTTGTCCAGCATAATTAGTTATTTATACATTCTCATGTGGTCCATTGTTCAGAATTAAATTGTCTGGTATACAGAATTTCTCTTGCAAGGCTTGTTTTGCCATTTTATTGCTGTTTGGAAGCTGTTTGTAAATATGTCCTCATGAAACCTTTCGGGATATGTCTGAGCGTATCCAGGATTGTGGGGGGAATAAGCCAGTTCATGTAAGCAAATATGTCCTCTGAAGGGCTCAGACCATCACCTGCCTGCTAAACAGAGATTACCAAGA
Source organism: Otolemur garnettii (assembly GCF_000181295.1). Taxonomy (NCBI): domain Eukaryota; kingdom Metazoa; phylum Chordata; class Mammalia; order Primates; family Galagidae; genus Otolemur; species Otolemur garnettii. The sequence goes on along the minus strand of NW_003852455.1, from coordinate 7,884,568 downwards.
ATTATTCACCTTTTCCTTGAAGACCCCATGGTGTCAGAATGAACATAAAAATAGTCATAGAAAGATAGAAGTGGAAACCATCTCAGAATCTAGTCACTAGGTTGTAGTGTCCCTGTTTTGCCCAAGAGGAAGCTAGACCCCAGAAAAGGGAAGTGAAAGAGACTGGTCCACAGCCTCTTGTGGGTTAGTAGCAGAGCCAACCCCAAATCTTCCTCAGCTGACTCCATGCCATTTCGGCTAAACCACTGCGGGTACCAGGATAGGACTGCCCCCAGGTATTTCTGGGCTTATTACTGTTTGCTGCTGAACTAGATGATCCTACACTGCTGTTCTCTGGGCCCTTGTACCTATATTTTATAGCTCTTTGGTTTCCTACGAAATGGCTTGGCAGCTTTTTATTATTGGTGAGTGCTGCCCACATGCAGCAATGCCATTCTTTTGTTTGTCACGCTGTGGTCAGAGATTCAGCTGGTCCTCCAATTTAATGTAAAGGAGGCTTGTTTCTGAACGAGGATCTAAAGACCTCTGCTTCGTGGATGACATCCATAAGTTTTATGACCCAGAATATGGTTTATCTTGGTGAATGGTCCACATGCACTGGCATAGAATGAGGACTGTGCTGTTGGGCAGAGTGTTCTATAAATGCCGGTTACATTCAGTGGGTGATGGCCTTGTTCAGTTCTATCTTCTTGCTGGTTTTCCATCCATGAATTTTAGTTGGTAGAATTTGTAACATTGGTTTTGATTGTTCAGAGCATTTTCAGGTTTCCTTTCCATATGAGAGTACCAAATCCTGATTCCTGTCTTAAAATGAGACTGTTGGCCAGCCAAGTTAGGAGTTAGCAGGTGGGCATTTCTGGAATGGTTGGCCAAATGGTGTGACTTGCAGAATCCAGGAATTCCCCTCCCAACACACACCCATGGACTCCCAGTGTGCAAACCTACTACAAAGGTCTTCTGTGAATTCTCATTGGAGTAAAACCTGTGATACCTGGGAAATAGCAGATGAATTAGCGAACACACAGCATTTATTTTATTTATTAATTTACTTTTTTGAGACAGTGTCTCACTCTGTCACCTTCAGTAGAGTGCCATGACATCATAGCTCACAGCAACCCCAATCTCTCAAGATCAAGTGATCCTCTTACCTCATACTCCCAAGTAGCTGGGACTACAGTCTTCCACCCCAACACCCAGCCAGCCAACACCATTGCATTTAAAACCTGTTGTCTTCCTGTGTTACTATTCATTAACCCCACCCCAGATTTTCTATAATGGCTATATATTAATAAAATGTATTATATTGTCAAATCTATTTACTGCTTCATATTTTTATTTTAAGTTATTAAGTATGTAACAATGCAGAAAAGATAAAACAGATGCCATGACCTCACCATTGGACTTAACAGATGCTAGCATTTTTGCCATATTTGGCTTCAGATCTCTTTTTTCTTAAAAGATATTAAACATGATAGAGTTAAAGCCCCCACTTTCCATTTCTTCTGGCTTCTTCCTTCTTTCCCGCCTAGCCTTTTCAGAGGAAACCCCACTGTTCCGAATTTGGTGCAGGATATCATTCCCATGAATGTTTTTGTAATTTCACTCCAAGAAAATGTATTCATAGCAATTTATGGCCAAGACTATTTCATAATATTTATTACTTTTTATAATCAGAGGGGGAAAAAGACTCATCCATCATGTTCAGAAGTCCTAGATCCATTGTACTTTCAAATGCTTCCAACTGGATTTTGCTTTACTCCTGGTTTTGTGTTCTTTTTCTGGTGATCTACTTAACCAGGTTTATTTCTTCCTACCTGAAGTTTTGTCTTTATTTGACCAGCTCCCATGACTTGACCTTTCAGAAGCTGTGCTCTGCTTGCCATAGGTATCATGCACTCCAAACCCCTGTAGTCTGGCCATTTAGAGTTAGTTCAACCCACCCGGCTCTGTACCTGGATCCGTGATGCATGGAGCTGCTCCCGCCAGACCTGGGCTGTCTGGCTCTGCATTCTATTTACCTGTAAGCAGATTCAGTGCCCATCCTGCCTTACTTGTTCTCCTGGGATCCTCCATGTTTAGAACCGATGTCCTTAAAAGGGAGGACTGAAACTGGGGTGATGGAGGCTGATGAGTATGGTGATGATAATTTACAATAGTTAGTATTCTCAAGTAATATCAAAATGGTAAAGATCTAAGGTGTAGTACTCTTATGAATACATTCAAAGTATGTTCTTCAAAATAACAGTAGATGCTATTTATGGAGCATGTACTGTGTGCAAAGTGCTGTGCTAGGCACTTTATACCTCCTTTATTCTTTAAAGGATTCTTTATTTTACAGATAAAAAAAGCTGAGGCATACAGAAGCAGTGTGCTATTATGGAAAACTTATGGGATTTAGAATAAGACAGACTCGGTTTCAAAGTCTAGCCTGACTACTTGCAACTTATACCACCTTGGACCAGTTTCTTAACTCTTCTGAGCCTGGCCAAAAAAAAAAAAAAAAAAAAAATCAGTACTCAGTAATGACGGCTATTGTTATTACAGAAGGTCTGGGCTCTTCCCCAAAGTTGCAAAGCTAATGTACAGTAGAACTGGAATTTAAATCCAGGTCTGCCCCTTTCAAAGCTACTCTCTTTTCAGAGAAATGTGAGTTATCCCTTAAAGGAGGTGTCACAATGTATAGAAAGTCTTTATCCTGTTCTCCTGTTCTTCACTATGATCTGGGGAACCTTGGACAAGGCAGTCCCTTCCTCTTTTCCTTCAGTTTTCTCTTTTATATCATCAAGGGGTTGAATTAGATAAGCCCTGTTTGCTCTGTTTTTGCCACTCCAGCATTCTGCACCCCCATTCAAGAAACAGAGCACTCAATTGCCTTCCCGAGTGGAATGAAGAAAGACAAACGACATTGATAATTTAAAGAAGGTCAGGACAGGACAGTGGGCAAAGCTTCTATCAGCTGCTTGTTCCAAATCCTTAACAACTGAAACCAGTTGGATTTCTGTGCTGTTTCCTAACTTGAGCTGGGAAGGGATCCAGGTCGTAGAGGGCGTCAGAAGGCAAAAGCAGTTACCCACACTCATAGCTTTCTTGGGTAAGTTTCTTTTCTTTTCTCTCTCTCTCTTTCTCTTTCTTTCCTTCTTTTCTTTTATTTTTCCTTTTTGAAAAAAGGGAGGACTGAAACCAGAAAATGGCTAATTAAGATAATTAAAAGACAGAGAGTCACAGGAGGGATGTTATTTCTGCTTCAGGTTTTGATTTTTCCCTTGTCCACAGTTCTTTCTGATTTTATTCTCTAAGAAGACAGTACATATATGTGAGGGCTCATGAAAAAGCCCTGTATTCCAGCTTAGTGAAATTTAAACTCTTCTGCATTATGCTGGGGCCACCTGTTTGTTGAAGTTAAAGGTAGGCATGGATGGCCTCTTGGGAATCCTTCGGTCACTTCCGGCTGTGGGATCACAGAACCATGCCTTGGCTCTTTGAGTGGTTGCTGAGCTCCTGCTAGGGGCCAGTTACTGTGGAAAGCCCTGTGGCTGCGTAAAGAAGGAAGGACTCTCATTTCCAGCTCTCATGGAGCTTATGGGGTCCTGTAAAGGATGAAACACAGAAGTAAATATACAATTATGACATCTGAGAGGTGCTGCGAAGGAGCTACGGAACTGTGAGAATTTCTGACTGATCTGGGCCCAGAGCAACATTTCTCTAGTCTGTCTCCACTTCCAGCACATGAGATTCTTCAGTTTCACTGCCAGTCATCATCCCAGGACGGTGTTTAGCACATGGGCCCTCCAGGTCGTTAGTGAGAATCCCATGGTTCCCCTGGGCTTGTCCGGGCTTTCCAGGACACCCGGCCTCCTTGTTCCCCAGGTCTGCTTCCTCTGTCCTCTCTTACTCTCTGTCAGGGGTCCCTCAGCTCTCCAAATACTCCCTCACCTTTCCTGCTTTTGTGTCCCTGATCTTGCTTCACCCTTTACATGAATTCCTCTCACCTCTATCTCCACGTGTCCAAGTCCTTCCTGCTAATTCTCCCAGGCCCTGTTCATGCTCCTTTATCCCTGTTCATGCTCCATGCCATTCCTGAGCTCCTGCTGTGCCCTTCCCTGCTGCCTGGTGGCATCTGGTTTATTGTGCCAAAGTGCTCCTCTCCCTCTGCCTGGTATTATATAGTTAATGGTGTATCTGTGCTAAGCTCTTATCTGCCCATCCCCACTTTGAAAGCATGGATATTATTTACTTCTATATCTCAAATATACAGAGGCACAGTTAACACATAACAATATTTGTTGAATCAGTGACCCAATAATAATGTTAATAATAATATGTGTGAACAAACATACAGGTCTACAGAAAGTGTTTATATATATATATATATGCTTAATTTAATTCTTAGAGCAACTTTGAATGAGAAGAACTATTGCAATCCCATTTTATAGGTGAAGGAAGAAATATTTATTTACTGAGTGCTGATTCTATGGTCATAGAGATAGGCATCATACTATGAAGTTTCTACATATTACATTGTTCAATCTTCATCCAGTTCTAATCAACACAATAGCCATCCGTACTGAGCATTTATTCTGTGCTAGGCACTATTTATAGTCCTTTACATCTATTAACTAATTTAATTCATACATCAATACAGTTATTTTCCTTATTTTATATGAAGAAATTGAGACAAATGGAGGTTAAAAAATTTGTCCAAGTTCCATAGCAGAATTCATATTCCAAATTAGGTAGCTGGATTGTAGAGACTACCATTCCCCTTTTTTCCTGACTCAGCATGGCCAGTACTGCTCGATACTACTTCTATGAGGTACAAACATGCCCATTTTACAGATGAGAAAACAGAGACCAAGAGCGACAAACTAACTTGTCAATATTGTACTAGTCAGTGCAAAGCCTGAGCTTTTAGATGCATAGCCCACGTTCTAAGCCATTCATCTATTTTATCAGAGGAACATGACTATGACCAGCCTAGGTATATACAATTTTCTACAACCATTGAAAGTTTTATGACTCTTGAACATTTCTGGTGTTCAAGTCCTAATGCTTGGTGCATTAGGACCGGACCTTGTTAGGTTGGGCAGGGTGGGGACTTACAAAAACAGTCTTTACTTCCAGGAGGCAAATAAAAAACTATTCTTCATACCTATTCTCTCTTCTTTTTTCAGCATGTTATTTGATGCTGGCTCTTTAACCATCTGCCTTATCTTGAGGTGAAAGGAATACCAGGAGTATCACAAGGAAAAATTAAGTCCAAAGTGGTGAGCAAAGGTGAGGAGAGGTGTGTAGGTGCAGGTGGCAAGTTGGATTGGCCTTGTTGTTTGAAGCTGGATGCAGTGACTGGGCTTGGAGACTTCTGTTTGCAGAGAAGACAGCAGCTGTCCAGGTCTAGTTTAATACTGTGGACAAATGTGGGAGTGGTGGCCCAGACCTACAGGGAGAAGAGGCCAGTGGCCAGAATGGGATGCCTGGGTCACTTTCAGCAATCCCTTTCCATTACTGAGTGCATTTCTACTCCCTTGCAGATCCCACTGCGAGGACTGACATAGCCCACGATTGGGGGTGAGGGCCTAGGTTTTGGCTCCCAAGCTGGCTACTCATCAGCAGGTGATTGTGAGCAAGTCACTTCCCTCTCAGCCTCTGTTTCTGCAGGGATTCTGTTAAATGGGATGGACTTTTCACTGTGTGTGTGTGGACTGGCATAGGTCATCACCATCATGCAAATACTTGGCTGTGAGCACTGGGTGCATGTGAGATGCTGAGGACAAGTCTAGGTTTTTCCCTCTCTGTAGTTCCTGCTAAGAGGATTGTGCTGACAGAGGGTCCTTCAGATTGACTCACACAGAACCGGAATGGGCATGGTTGTTGAGGTTACCCACTTTCCAGGCTTGAACTATTTACAATGAGAATCAGTCCGTTTTAGCAAGTTTTCTTGTGGGAGTGGGAGGGGAGATTGGAGGGGCGATGCTGAGCCAGGAAAGATGGAGGATGCTCATACCGGAGAGGTCCATGCCTGGAAATTAATGGTGGGGTAGTGAGATGTGCTTCAGATCCCAACCCCCCTAAGGCAAATGGAGGGGCTACCAGGAGACCAGCCCCTCCTTTATCCAGCTGACACTGACTCATCACGTGCTTTGGGACACGCCCCAGCCAGCGCCTCTCCCCGCCTCAGTTTCTCCCTTTGTAAAACACGATACCACTTTCCAATAGCTTGTAAACACCTGAGACCCGCCTCACCCACAGGGAGATTTCTAAGGATGATGGTGAAAGAGGTAGGAAAAGTCCCCTAGTCTTTGTACTGGCCCAGGTCTATGGGCTCTAACGTCCTCTGAAACCAATTCTGGAATCTACCGCCAGAGAGAGCGAGAGGATTCGTGTACGTCAGTAATCGTGCGTGCGTGACAGAGGGTTTCTAAATGGATCACTTTGTATCTAGGAGGGCAGCACCTGCTCCTCAGCCTGCAACGGCAGCGCTAGCAACACGATCATTCAAAAGCGGCCGCTTTCCATTCACTTCTATAATTAGCGCGCAGGCTGGAGCTGCGGAGGTGGGGGGAGGGGGCGGCCTGGGGGCGGGGCTAAGCGCTAGCCCCGCCCCCTTCGGACCCCAGAACTGCGGTTCCGGCCGGGAGTCTCCCTAGGTCGCTCCCGGCTCTGGCTCTGCATCCCCGCCCCCCCCGGGGCTTGGCTCTCGCCGTCCTAGGATTCCTGGACGACAGGACCCATCGTACCCTCACTTTGGAATCACTCTTGTGCAGCACATAAGCACCTCGAAGGGTGCATTTCCAGGACGGCAGCTATATTTAGAGTGGCGTCCTCTTCTCCTCCCCGTAGGCTCCGGCGTTCCGCCCTGTCTCCTCCCCGCCCGGCTCCCGCTGCCCCTCCCAGCCACCTCTCCCTCTTTGTCGCATTACATAGTAATCTGAGATGCACTGGATGAGCTCCAGGGAACAGAATGTACTTGGCAGAGACGCGGGGCTTGATGTCTGCAAAATGTCGGAAACGCAGCCAAGAGCTGCTAACTGGGTCATTAACCTCCAAAAGCAAAGCCGGGACTGTAAGGCCCGCTCTGACTCCCTTCATCTCGCCAATAAAAGTGCCTCAGTGTGAGGGGAAGAAAAAGCCCCAGGTTGGCTGCTTTGATTTCTAGGCAGCAAAGGCAGGCCCGTCTCCTCCTCCTGGCCCGGGCCCTCACCCTCCGAGGGAGCCCCTGCGCCACATCAGTGTTTACAAGCGGCCTTTGAAAGGCCCCGCTACCAAACAGGGCCACACTCGCGCCCAGAATCCCTTCCCTAAGGCACAGCTGGGACCCATTTCCTAGGGGAGTGGAGGTAGAGGCCTTGGGGTGGGGGTTGGGGGTGAAGAGAGGAGATTCTAGGTCCTTGGCCAGTAGTGAAGGATCTTGCCATCTCTCGTCTCCCCTGCTCCCCGGCCTCTTTTCCTTCCCCTGCCCCTTGGTCCTCGCCTCTCCTCTTTTCTGAGAGCCGGCTGCGAGGTAGCCCCTCTTTTCCCCAATACAGAGCTATCCCTTTGCTTCAGGAGACTTGAGCTCAAGTCGAACGATGTCGCTCGCGCTGTGACTTTGGGTAGGTCACTCATTTCTCTGCTCTTTAATTCCCTACTTAACTGTCCACTATGATAACACCTTTCCTGTGTACTTCACAACATAGGGAGGCCCACCTGAGAAAGTCTCTTCCTGACGCTTTGACCTTCACCCCTCTGAAAGCCCCCAAAGTTTAAAGCTCCTGAGGGTTTGTGTGCACTCCCAGGAAATGGGAATTTTAAGTAGTCTCACAAGGAAGTTTCGGAGGTTTGAATATTCACAAGGGGATAGCCCCAGAAATCCACCCTCTGCTGTTGGAGGGCCAAAACCAGACACTTCCCCCTCATGTCCAAGCCCACTTCTCCAGTGGCTAGAGAAAGTGCTGGGTACTGAAACCAGGAGCCGGTGCAGTTCCTCAAATCAGACTCCCTTCCCCCTGGGCAGTGAGGTGGCGGTCAGCCTGGTGAAACTTAGCAGCAGTCCCTGAGATGTGGGTCTGAACAGTCTCAACAAAAGTGCAGGACAGGGAAAACTGGTTTGTGCAACCGCAGTTCTGAAAAGAGGGCAGTTTGTCCCTGGTGGTGTGTAGAAAATTAAAACCAAGCCCAACCTGGCATCAACACCTTTCCTGCCTCACCTCTCCTTGGTCTTACTCCGCCTTCCACTGTGGCCATCTCGGATCTCTGCCTATTCACTCTGCATGGAAGCCCCAGCCTCCCCTGCCACTCAGCTTAGCAGAGGCTTCTTAAAATATCGTATGCATTTATTAATTTATTATGAGTAATAGTAGTATTTTGAGACAGGGTCTCACTCTATCCCCCAGGCTAGAGTGTGGTGGCATCATCATAGCCCACAGCAACCTCAAACTCCTGGGTTTAAGCAATACTCTGGCCTTAGCCTCCTGAAGGGCCAGGACTATCAGTGTGCCACCATGTCCAGCTCATTTTTTTCTATTTTTAGTAGAGATGTGGTGGGCTTGCTATGTTGCTCAGATTAGTTTTGAACTCCTGCCCTCAAGGGATCCTCCCCAAGTGCTAGGATTATAGGTGTGAGCCATCACTCCTAGCCAAAATGTCTTTTTAAATCATCAGATCTAAATTTGATGATTTCTATTTGGCCTTTCTTTGCTACACATTCTAATTCTTTGCATTTCTCAAAATTCAGCTCAAATGCCAACTCTGTTAATCTGGATGTGAGCTCTTTCAACTCTTCCTTGGGACTTTTTCATTGTATCTCCACATACCCAGCCAGCCTTGGGTTATGCCGTTTTTGTGTGTGTTAGATCCTGCTTATGCAGTGGACATTTCTCTATGGACACGCATCCTTTGTTGTTGATCTCAACCCTGATGGCTAAGATGACCATATGTCCTGATTTGTCTTCCCAGTTTGTGTTTTTTGTCCTGGCATAATTAATTATTCCCCTGAAGTGTTCTCGTTTGGATAACAAATCATATGGTTATTTTACTTAGAGTCTCTATCCAAGTACCTGGCACATTCACAGGGCCTTGGTCAGTGTGGTAACTGCCTTGAGGAGCATTTAAGAGCTAGTTCTTACCCAGTTCCCTGGGGATCTCATCGCTCCCCTTCCACCCTGCCCCCAGGCATGCTACCATTTGTTCCTTTTCTCTTCCCTGGGGAAGGACTACAGAAGGACCTATTGTCGCTTTCTTTTTGACAAGTCTTGCCAGGACTTTAAAATGCTCTGACCCAACAAGAAGTCACTTAACCACAACCTTTCCCCTTGTACTCAGCCCCCAAACCCTAGGACAGCCCCTGGATATTGGAAATAAATGTTAAATGTTATGGGAGCTCCTCTACAACTTGAACTTTACCTTCGAAGTGAGAACAATGTAACCTAAAAATTTGTACCCTTATATTAATCTGAAATAAAGAAAAAAAGAATGTGAAATGCTAGAGAAGGTCAGAACCTGGCCTGTGGCTGTGCCATTCCCAACTTCACCTGGATTTTTGGCTTTGCCCACTGTCTTTGATGGTCCAGCTCTCCAGAATTACCTTTATTTACATAGTCGCCTTAGGAGAAGGTCACAACTTGAAAAACTCAAAGCTCCTTTATTATAAAAACATGTAGTTAACATTCTAGGTTGTGTTCAGAGGTCATGAAAGATAAAGTTCCTTGCCCTTTTACATAATAAAAAAGAAAACTTACTCAAAAGTAAGCCTGTTAGCATGTTTGTTGACTTTTTGTAGAAGATATGAAACATTTGGAAATAACAGCAGGCAAGATGCCTGGCCTTGTGCATAGAGTACCAGCACCAGCATCAGGAAGCCTGGGTCGTCTTCTCCTCCTCTGACTCACTGCTTGCTGGAGGATGAATCATATGCCCTTTCTCGGCATTGGGTCTCACTTCCTCCATCTCCCCTATAAAATGGGCGTATTTGCCATTTCCACCACACAGGAGGGGGCTGAGGCTTTAAGAGTCCTTGGTAATTACACAGACATGAAATTATTAAAAATAAAAATAAACTATAAATGTGTTTTTGACTTTCTGAAGAGGCACACACTGGGGGGGGGGGTGTGAGTCCAGTTTGTGATGCTACTTCAGAACACCAGTATTGAATACAATTGGTATTCAATTCAAGATGGAGGTTGGAATGAGTCTGGTCCTGGGAGTAGGAGCATGGGTCATGTGAAGAGATGACCGGCCAGCCGTCAGGAAGGGAAACACAAGAGACAGGAGTGAAAAGCAAACAGGGTTGTTCTATGGAGGGCTTCCATGCCGGGCGGGGGGTAGGGGTTGGACTTCCCTGAGGGCTGTGAGAAGTCAGTGCAGGGGACTGAGCAAGGGCACGGCATATATTTCCACGAGACACACCTGTCTGTGGGGAGGCAGAAACTGGAGCTGAGGTCTGTCACCCCTAAACAAATGGTTACTCCCCTCTCTCTGAGCTCCAGTTTGTATCTCTGTCAAATAAATGAGTTAAGCCCTCAATCGTACTAATGCGCTGTGATTTTACGGGAAAGACCATAAAGAAAGAGCTTAGGGGAGGAAGGGTAGATTGAGGTAACTGCCCTATTAGACAGAAAGCTCACCCTGACCACTTTGTTCTTCATGCAGGAAGCCTGGCCAGTCTCAAGGTGTCAGGCAGGTCTTAAAGTCCAGCACTTCTGCATGTCAGGGCCAGGCCAGGGTCCTCTTCTAGACTTGTCAGCTATCTGCTTCCTAGTCCAGCCGAACCTGCTGATATTTGAAAAGACTGCATTGGGGGTCCTGCTAATCAGCTGTTTCTCAAGATGTTCTAGATCCCTCCCTATCCTGTATTAGATTTCCAGGAAATCTTATCCCATTGAGGACCACATGGCTTGGTGGCCTCAGAATTCTGCTTTAGAAGTACAATTTGTGGGTATACCTTTGACAGTTCACCAAGATTTGCTAGAAGATTGGCATGTAGAATGTTCTTTGTTGTAATGGTACAATCAAGATAGTGTCTGAGTTATTTAGTGTCCTTTATGTAAAGACTCAAATATTACATCAGTGAACTCACATAGTGAAAAAAAGATATCACTAAAAAATTGTGGGGGGCTTATTTTGGGGTTTGCAATAGTGCCCTTAGGTTTGGGGATAATTGCATTTATGTTCTTGCTTAATAGTTGGGTTTTAAAATATGTGTATATTTTCTTGTAGGCTTCCTCAAATAGTTTTTCAAGTCAGCTTATATAAATAAGTAAATAAATCAATAAAGGTTCAATTGAATTCACGTTAGTGCATGAAATGAAGAAATAAATTATAAATCCATGTATGAATAATGAACTGAAGCTCTCCTAAGACCCTAATTGAAGCCAAACACCTAAATTCGAGAGCATCACAGGTGAAAGCAGTTCCCCCTGAAACTATTGATCTGATGCCCCTACATTTGAGTTTTGTGTGGGAAGGGCCAAAGGGATTATTATTATTATCTCTAAGCAGTGCAAGAACGCAATGATAAGTGAAGAAAAACTGTTTAGAAAAAAATAGAAATAGATCTAGCAGGGTTATGGGTGGGGGGAGTGTTTGTAGTGGAAGTTTCATTTAGTCTGTAAGGCCCACATAGTCAGGTTCAACTTGCTGAGGAGTCAGACTCTACGCTGATTGGCTGACCTAACTCTACTCTTCCACCTTGGAGTCTATAATCCAGCTGAGAAACTGATGCCCCCTTTCTTACCCTTGACTCCTATACCACACTCCAACTGCTGATAAATGAAGGGCATATATACCATGTACAGATTGGAGGTGGGATGTGGCTGGACATCTCTGAGAACAAGCTCTTTTGCTTCCCAAAGAACAAGTCTATCCCCTAAAGAATGACTGAATGAATGTTCAACTACCCTTCACTTGCCTTGCTTAGATTCCCTAAGGAAAAAATTAAATGATAATTCTAAAATGCTAGAAACTCATAAACTCAGAATATAAAATGTGAAATGAATTTGACAGATTATGTGGTTCAGTTCCCATACTTGATAGACAAGGAAACTGAGACTTAAAATGATTTAACCAAGACACCTTGGAACCGGGAATGCAATTCAGACCTCCACTGCTCCTTAGTGCCCTTTTTTTTGTTTTCTTTTTTGTTACAAGTTGGAGCATGGTCTCTAGGCTGCAATGGATAAATCTTTTGCTAGGTGACCCAGTTGTTAAGACTCGCTTACATCAATCATTCTTGGGCTCAAAAACCTTTGTGGATTTCTGCTATCCATTCCTGGTACAGCGATCACTCAGTATCTATGAAGGGTTGATTCCAGAATACTCTGTGGATACCAAAATCCACCAATGCTTAAGTCCCTCACATAAATGTATGCACTTGCCTATAACCTATGCATATTTTCCTATATACTTTAAATCATCCCTACATTATTCATGATACCCAATAAAATGTCAATGCTATGTAAATAGTTGTTATACTGTAGCAGTTAGGAGATAATGACAAGGAAACAAGTCTGTAGATGTTCAGTACAGATGCAACCATCCATCGTTTTTCCCCAAATACTTTTTATTCACAGTTGGTTGAAACCACAGATGCAGTACCTACATAAAGAAGGCCAGTCGCCTGTTTTGTATCATTGTTTGGGTACATAATACACGTGATATCTGCCACCACATTTAAAAAAATTATGAATTCCCTTCTGGATGATGAAGTAAAGAGAAGTAGATAGGTGATCCTGTTTAAGGAGATTTGTCTATCTCTGACATAAACCTATCTTGGCTAGCCTTTTCCTAATTTTAGTCCTTGGTAGCTCTTCTGTGCAATTGCCTGGATATCATATTTCTTATCTTCTATTTCTTGAGATTCAGCCATTTTTTTCCTCAGTAAGGGGCAGAGAGGTAAAGTTGGAAAATGGGGTCTTCAACAGAATTTAACTAGAATAAGAACAGAATTCTATAAAGCAAGGCAAGGACCAATGAGCTGTTTTTAGGTCAGCACAGAAGGTACTTACCAAACCAGCCTGCTGGTGGGGGCTGAGATTGTCCTCCCAGACATTCCCACAGTCATCTTCAATCCTGCTCTAAGAGCGCCCTCTGCTGGAGGAGTGTGAGACCCAACATTCTCAGCCATCTTGGAAGTGGGGCCACCTGGAACTCTGAAAGAAAGAAAAGGAAAATTGGGGTCTTTCTGAGAGATGGTTTCCACTATAGGAAGTTCTGAACTACCTCTATATACCACCCCAAATAAGATGTATCCAGTCCATTAGGTCCTCTTGCATTCCATTCCTCATTCCCTCCATTTCAATTTCTTTGGTAGCTTCAGCCTAAAATGCCATCATCATATGAGAAGTCAATAATAATAATAATAATAATAATAATATTTAAAGAGAGGAAATGGAGTCTAGTGAAATGAGCATAAAGTTAGGAATTCTACAGCTTACTTGGTGGTTTACAAAGAGTAATTTCTTGGAATAACTCAATTTCTAATTTCAGATTTGTATTATTTCTTTGGTTAAAAACCTTCACCTGCCATTCATTGCCTACTAAATGAAGTCATTCTCTACTTACCATTCAAGGTTTATTTGCAAATTCATGTACATTATTTAGTTTGAATTTCATTTATCAAAGTTAGTCATATGCTTATATTTAAACAAGAACTTCATCATGATCTGCTTTTTAGGAGAAGAAAATGTATTGAAATTTTTAAAGTATATTTAAATATCAAAGTCATATTTTTCACATTATGAGTCAGGTTCAGAAAATAATCTGCTTATAATTTCCAACAAGGAGATATTCTTGCTTTAAATAATTAGCTTTTGGAACAGAAACAATAATTGATAGATTGAATTCTATCTGTAGTGCTGATGTTAGTCCTACCATGGAGTTTAGCATTAAGACAAGGTAAAACTTACTTGACATAAAAAATTTGGAGGGTCTGATAACCCTTGAAATGTCATGTAGACAAAGGGAGAGACATGGCTAGGAATATACTTGGTGAATTAACCTAGTAATGTGGTAACCCCTAGAATTATGCTGAAAAATAAAAGAGTAACACTGGGTGAAAACTTAGGGAAGACTCCACAATCTTCTAACCCAGATGATGAAATGAGACTTAGGAGGAATAATTTTCCCAAAGGCTCATAGTTGGTTATTAATGGAGGCTGAATTAGAATCCAAGTCATCCAATTATTAATCTAGAGCTCTTACCACTAGAAAACGCTACCTGTGTTTAACTGCCTTCTCTACAATGACATGAAAAGGGATACATTGATGAGAAGTCACATAGTGCCATTGGAAACTGCTGCCTACATGCCTATGAAATTAAAAAGAGTTTCTCTAACTCAGAACCTACATGCCTATGAAATTAAAGAGTTTCTCTAACGCACTGCATCCTTAAGAGACTAAAAAATGAAGCTTTCAGATCCTTTCCCCACGATGACCCATGATTCTGTTTACACACAGGCCAGCCAGATGTTAGGAAAAAAACCCCAAACACTTGCAGCTGTTATCAGGGGTAGGGTGGAACTCATGAGGTTCCCAAGTCTTGATTCAACACATCAGAATACATTTGAGTTTTACTGCTGGCTTGGAGTTTACTGTCATTAGCTCTCTCCACAAAGCCTGAACTTTGCCATTTCATATCAAAGCCTGCACTGAAAGATACCAAAGGCTTCTTGAGCTAACTTCAGCCCATCACCACAATGGCCCAGGTGCCCAAGACAGCTACTGCTCTATTACAACTTTGGGTGCCCCCTTCCTCATCTCCTTTTCCCATTCCTTGATGAAAGGCCAAGAGTTCTCCCTATCAGGTGGAGGCCAGGATGGGCACTAGGTGAGAGAAAAACGTACCATAGTGACAAGAACATTGGCTTTGGGGTATCTATAACCTAATTTAATCCTGGCCCAGCCATTCATTGTGTGTGTGATTTTGAGTTAGTTACTTAAGATGGAACTTCATTATCCTTACTTATTTGTCAAGCTCTTTATCGAAAGAGGGAATCCTAGACTTGGACCCATGTTTTACTGATATGGACACTGAGACATGAACTGACTGATGCTTGCTCAGAAGAACAGGTATCTTCTCCAGAGGGTGATAGTCAATGATTAACAGTCTCTACTAAGATACCATTAAGAGAGATTCAAATTACATTCAAGGGATCTAGGTCAGATGCAAGAGGCTTCTTGGAAAAGAGGGTTTTGAAACCTCTGTTTCTTAGAAACCTTAATAATACTACATATGACAGAGTCTCACACGTTGAAGGAGTTTGAATGGCACTCCTTGCCAGAATAGAAGACCTCTCTAGTTTCCTCCCAGTTAAAAAAAAAAAAAAATCCAAGACTTGGGTTCCTTCTTGCAAGAGGAGTGATGTAAAAAGTCTGACCCCTAGTGGTGATTGTCTCTGTGTTGAACCAAAGGGGAGAAGGCCAAGAAAATGAGGACAACCTAGACTTTGCTTTGGGAATTAGAAATGAGCCTTGGAAATTTCCTAGTCAAACAGTCTAATTTTATAAACAAGGGAATGGAACTTAGACTAAATGAATATAAATATTTTCCCCCAACATTGGTAACGTTGTAGTAGCCCTTGGCATGGAACTCTGAGCCTGTTGTTGGTGCTCAGTGTTCAAGATCAAATCCTTTCCTCTTCCAGAGTCTTGAATCTGGAATCAGCCTCCTGTGGGACTGAGAGAGCAGACATACACTGATTCTGCTTGCAGGGTGCAGGGATTTACTCCTCATTCTCTACTCTTTTCTGTTGAACAATTTGGTTCATCTTGGTTGTTCACCAGATCTCACCTCCACTTACCCAACATAAGCCCTCTGTTCCCTTTGTAGAACATTCTGGCTGGTTCCTACAGCATGCCAAATGCTCCCTACGCTGCCCTCTCGTGCTCTGGGGCCCTTTGTCTCCCATGAGTCCAGTTGTAATGGCTACCAAAGACCAGTTAGTTTTTTTACTGCAAACCTGATCACGCCACTTGTATTAGTTAGTGTAATTAATATAAATTAAACATTACTCAAACAGATGAAATACGGGTGTGAAAATAAAGAGACTTGTTTCAATAAAAATTAAGTTGATTGCGTTGGAAAGGCTCAAGGTGGATGAGTCGCGGGAAAGAATGCTCTAAAATTAGTCTGCGGTTGAGAAAACTGTAAAAGAACAACACAAAGATTCAAATCTAGAAGAATTCTGCAAGTTTCTGAAGTTTTCTTCCACTAAAAACAAAACAAAACAAAAGCACAGGAAGCTGGAATAATAGAGAATACATTGTGGATGTGGCTTACTAAAAAAAAAAAAAAAGACAGATTTCTGGAAATAAAAAATACATGCTTAAGTGTATTTTCCCTACCTGCTGGCCAATGAATTTCTTAAGTTAAAATATATTTGTGTATTCCCTGATTTAACACAAATTTCTGATTAGCTGACATTGAACTGTAAAAGGTGAGAGTGTTTCTTTAGTGTTAAGATTCAGATACGAAAGCGAGGTCTAGGAGACTGGTTTACTTAATGCCTCCTGAGTGCTAATTTCTTGAGAATTTGGTCTTTTACAAAATTCCTGTATGTTCTGTTTTTATTCCTGTAAGTCTGCTTTTTGCAGGCACATCTCCCAGATCCTTTCTCCCTTGACAGAAAGTAAGCTTTGCCTCCGAGCCACACACTAAGAATTCAGCTTTCAAATCCACTGTTACTGTTTGTTCCCCTCAAACCAGTTCGAACCACTTAAAATCTGGAACCAGATTCAGGTTCAGTGTTTTAAGATTTCAACAGGGCAGGGCCGTAGGTGGTGACTATCAGTATTAGACCTTCCCTTTTCAAAGCGGAAGAGCCACAGATTTGGACATACATGTTGCCCTGGCTTCATCCTCTGGTGGATTCATGTTACAAAACAGTCTGACTGTGCAAAGACGTTCATTGCAGCATTACATATACTAGCAAATAGACTAAAAGCTACTTAAATATTTAGCAACAAGGTAATCGCTTTACTGTGAAATTTTGGCTGAATATAATTTGGTTGTTATTGTTGATTGTTTATGTAGTCATAAAAGTGATAATTATGAATTTGAGCGATAAGGAAAATCTTTCATGATAGTGTCATAAGGGCAGAAAGAAAAATAAATGGAATAGCCCTCAGGATTACAAACATGGTAAATGAATGCATGAAATCGATGACTTGGAGGAGATTTGGGTTTTTATCTTTTAACAATTTTTCACTTATGTTTCATTCAGTGATTACAAAATCCCACATTAAGCAGTGAGTCACTAGTTTTTCAACATTGATATCTTGGGAGGCCTTGAAATGTCTGGGGTTTGACAGAGAGTTGCCTAGAACCACAGACTCACCCGCTACAGGAGCAAAGATTAGGTAAGTTCCCATGTGATTCTAGGTGGGCTGGATGGGAAAGTAGCTTTGAGGTCCTTCACATGAGTTTTATGCTGACCACTCACTGGCAATTTGACTTTGAATAAATTACTTCTTTGCCCTCAAGAATGGGTTAATAAAAGTATCTATGTCTGAAGTTTGTTGTGAGGTTTAAGTGGGGACGCAAACACAGTACAAGGCATGGAGTGAGATCTCAATAAATGTCAATTATAATATGATGAAAGTTAGAGGCTGAGCTGGGGCTAGAACCCAGGTTTTCTAACTTCCTTACGCTGGGCTGTTTCTGTTACGCTACACAGCAAATCTTTCATCTTGATTCCAACTAGAGTCCTTTGGTTTGGTGAGCATGTCCGTATAGGGAATACTATGACTCTAGGAACTCTGGCTTATCAGGCGACAGCAATATGCACGATCGCTGGTATTACACATTAAAACAGCAGGGGATACTGTAGGAAGAGGGAACTTATTGAACTGCAGACAGGCCTTGGGTGAGACAGAACGGGCTGCAGGCCTGGAACAGTGTGTGTTCCTGCTCTGAACTTGCTTTTATGAGACTCAATCCTCTTATTGGATAACTGAGTGCAGACCTCAGCAGATGTAATGTGAGTTGCTGCATGCAAAGTGAAATACCCTCCAAAGTAGTGATCTCATTTTAAAAAATTATTTTCTTAAAAAACAAACAAACCAACCCTAAAGCTGGGCTGGCAGCTTGTACCTGTAATCGCAGCGACTTGAGAGGTCGTGATGAGAGGATCACTTGAGCCCAGGTGTAAATTAGTACAGTCACTATGGAAAACAGTACAGGGATTTTTCTAGAAACTACACATAGAACTGCCACAGAACCAGAAATGCCACTACTGGGAATTTCTACAATGGAAAGGAAATAATTACATCAAAGAGACACCTTCACTCCCGTGTGTATTGGCACATTATTTTCAATAGCCAAAATATGGAATCAATCTGCAAATCCAAACACAGATGAATGGACAAAGGAAATGTGGTATATAAATGCCATTCATCCACAAAACGATGGAGACCCTGTCTCAAATAACAACCTGGATGGAGCAGAGGAGAAAGCACTGGAGACTGGGGAGGACAGGGAGATGTAAAGGACGGGAAGAGGTAAGTTAAAAGATGCAAAATTACAGCTGGACAGGAGGATACGTTGTAGCTCTCTGTACCGCTGTAGGATGACTGCAGTTAACAGTAATATATATAGTTTCAAGTAGCTACAAGGAGGATCTTGAATGTTCCCAACACAAAGAAATAATAAATATGTAAGGTGATGGATATGCTAAACACTTTGATCACCTCACTATACATTACATGCATCAAAAGAACTCAAACCAGACCTCCCATTTGATCCTGCAGTCCCATTACTGGGCATCCACCCAGAAGAAAAATAATCATTTTATCATAAGGACATTCGCACTAGACTGTTTATAGCAGCTCAATTTACAATTCCCAAAATGTGGAAACAGCCTAAATGCCCACCAATCCAGAAATGGATTAAGAAGCTGTGGTATATGTATACCATGGAATACTATTCAGCCATTAAAAGGGATGGAGACTTTATATCTTTTGTATTAACCTGCATCGAGGTGGAACACATTCTTCTTAGTAAAGCATCAAGAGGATGGAGAAGCCAGGATCCGATGTACTCAATTCTAATATGAAGGCAGTGGATGAGCTAATATATGGTAGGGAGTCAGGGAATAAAGGAGCAGAGAGAGGGGAACAGGGAGGGGTATGGGAGGGGGTCACAGTGTATGGCACATCTCTTGGAGGAGGGACACAATTATAAGAGGGGTTTACCTAACAAACGCATTTAGTGTAACTGAATTCTTTGTACCCTCAATGAATCCCAAGCAATAAAAATAAAATAAAATAAAATGAAATAAATCAAGGGTAAAGATTAAAACAAAACCAAAAACCCAGCACTATGCAACTCCAGAAATATGTACAATTATGATTTTTCAATTTAAAAATTAAATACATTTTTTAAAACTTGCATAGTATAGTCATGCATTCTTCCAAGGGATTTATAAGATTAATTCACTGAATGTATTCTTCATAGCAATCCTGCAAGGTGGGTACTATCATCATCCTTGCTTTACTTAGGGAGGCAGAGGAAAGTCGAGTAACTTAGCCAGCATCGCAGAGTTGGTGAGTTGTATTGCTGAAGTTTGAACCTAGGCAGTCAGGCTACAGAGCCAGGCACAGACCTCACACTGCTTTTTATCATTAAAACTGCTTTGCCTAAAAGTAAAGAAACATAGGTTCTACAGTCTGTTCTCTTTCCTTACCAGGTTCAGTTCAATTTACTTCAGTCCAATCCAATCCAATTCAGTTTAATTCATTTCAACTTGAGAAATACTTTTTTATTTTTTGCAGTTTTTGGCCAGGGCTAGGTTTGAACCTGCCACATCTGGCATATGGGGCTGACGCCCTACCCCTTTGAGCCACAGGTGCTGCCCTCAAGAAATACTTTTCTAACTGCTGGGTTTGTGTCAGCAGTCACTGTAGTCAGTGCTGTGAGAGCTATAAGAGAGAAAATGATGGGAGCACATGGAACGGACAAGGCAGTCTCCAGGAGGAATGTCAGATCTGAAACCGTGAGGGTCAGGAGAGGCTCCGTAAGGTCTTTCCTTGGTGCTACTCACTGAATGAAAACTGCTTTAGAGGGCAGATGGGGCTCTCCAGGAACCAAAGAGTCTGGGCAGGGGAAGAGTTGAAACAGGCCTCTGGACCCCTAAAAAGCAGAGGATCTTAGACGGGGTGTGCGTCCCCACTGGTGAACTGCTGTCCTCTCTCTGATTCCAGCTGCTGTGGCCACCAGGCTTCAACTGCCATTGTAAGCTAAGATGAAGAAGCCTCCTAGGTGGCCTGGTGTGTGTGTGCTTCTTATCCCACCTCTGTACTAAGCGTTCAAATGAAAATCTCCACATTGCTGGGGGATTCTTTTTTTAATCTTTTAACCATTAAAAGAGACAGTTTGTAGAAATCACTTTACACTGTGTCTGACCGCTCGTGTACATAAGGAGACCGATATCACCCTACGTAAGTGACCATGTCCCCACACTTCCCTCCCAGAGAGCGAGGTCCTCTAATGGCTACAAGCCTGACTGCAGACGACAAGCATTTGTTTCTTTTACAGAGCTCTGTCTCCCTGTTTCAAGATGAAAATTGGAACAAACCAGACGAAACATTCAAGATCATGCTCTCGCTTGTCTTGTGGTCCCACTGTGTGGAGTCCGAGTGTTCCCCGTGGGTAAACCGTTCCCTTACGCAACCCTTTTGACGTTATGCTATTAAAACGGCTTGCATGTTAAAATCCGAGGCGTGTGTGAGTACCTCATAATTAAGGGCTGTCTATTTAACCAGACAGTTCTAGCAAGTTAATTTGATGTCTGTTATGAGACTTAATAATTGTCAGTGATTTTTAAAAACAATTTACTGGTATAATCATTAACTACTCCGAGATTATCTTGTCAAATTGATAATTAAATGGCTCAAAAATTCATTGCAGAGTCAGTATATTAATAGGAATGTAATTAAGTCATGTTTGCCTGTGTAATCTAGAGTTTATTACCTGTATGCTTATTTACTTTTTTTCTGTACTTATTAAATTTTCCGAGGGGCCTCTTCAAAATCAATAGAAAACCAAGAGTCAATAAATGTCTTAATAGATCCAAATAAGCCACTTAATTGAGTGACCGGAATAAATGTGGATTCTCTCTAAATATGGGGAGAGGGAGGAGAGATCATTCCTGTTTTATTCAGGATCATCTCCAGGCAAGCGGAGCCTGGGAGATTATTCAAGCTATGTAATTCTGAGTAAGGTGCCTTATCCATCAGATCCTGGCTCCCAGGTACTGTGCCTTTCCTTCTTTCATTTCCACCTGCATACTCTTTTCTGCTTTCTTTCTTTCTCTCTCTTCTACTTTCTGTTTCTTTTTTCCCTCCTTTCTTCCCTTCCTTTTATGGTGAAAAGAAGCAAAGAGCCTTTCAGGGATCTTCGTTCTTTCTTCATCAGACATTTAAGTGCCTATGATGTGCCGGTCACAGTTTAAGACGTTGAAGACATATTAGGCCCAGTTCAGGTCTATAATGAAGCACAGGAGAGAGGCCGTAAGAAACAGTGGTGCCACATGCTTGCTGCTACCCTCGAGGTGTGTACGCGTGTTCAGGGAACACACAGGAAGAAACTGCCATCTGCACCCGTAGTCAGGGGAGATTTCACCGGGAAGGTAACTTTTGCACTCACAGGAGAATAGGAGGTAAGAGTTTGCCAAAGAGAAAAGGTTTTTTAGTTTGTTTGTTTGTTTTGTTTTTTGAGACAGAGTCTCACTATGTCACTCTCAGTAGAGTGTGGTGGTGTCACAGCTCAAAGCAACCTCAAACTCTCTGGCTTAAGCAATTCTCTTGCCTCAGCCTCCCAAGTAGCTGGGACTACAGGCACCCACCACAATGCCTGGCTATTTTTTGTTGTTGTTGCAGTTGTCATTGTTGTTTAGCAGGCCTGGGCCAAGTTCAAACCCACCAGCCTCGGTGCATGTGGCTGGTGCCCTAACCACTGAACTTGGGGCACGGAGCCAGAGAGAAAGGTTTGAGAGGGACATTCCAGGGGGAGGGCATGAAGCTTGTAGAAGCCCAGAAACAGAGAAGAACATGAACCTTCAGGAGTGAGACAGAAAGGGATGAATTTTAACTAATGAATGTTACGATCAGAGCGCTGGTTTTCAAAGGATAACCTTGGATGATAGAGTAGGGATTTCAGTAGTACTCATTTATACAGTTTGGATGTTCAGTGGTGTGTCCTGATATCCTTGTATTCTCAAGATACCTAATAAAATTTCGGTTTACCTGGCCCTACCCCTCCCCACTCCCCCTCTCCTGGTGATCATCGTAAGCTCCGGGTCTCACAGGTTGCGCTGATTTCTTTTCCGTTGTCACCGTCAAGCATTTATCCTTGTCAGATCATGTATTGACATTTTGAGTTTGATAAATAAGATCACAACCTATTTCAACCTGGGTCTCCTAAAGAGAGGAGTACATAGCTCCATTTAGTTATTCCTAGAAAACTTCTGATGTACTCAGTGGCAACAGAAATCAAATAAAGGATATTTGGTCATCTGAACAAACCTGGTTTAAATTTAGAAAGGAATGGACCTTAACTTAATGACCTCGGAAATTTTCAAGCTTCTATCCAGAGTTAGACACCTATAACCTTCTTATCCTTCATGAGCCCTGAGACACTCACAGGTCAGTGGTAGTACTTCTTGTCCCTTTCCAAGTATCAATCACCATTAACAATCACTGCCTGATTGGAGTTGCTCATGGTTACATGGATGGGTGCCTTTTGGAGAGGAAGAAAAATAAAAGGAGAGAAGGTGGAAATAAAAGTGCAGTCTGGTGTTTAAAATGATATACTAGGCGAGTATAAATGTGCTCAGAATCGCTGAAGATTTTTCATGATGCTTGGAAGCCGGTTTCATGACCCAGTGCCATTCTCAAGTTCAGATCCATGGAAGACTCTGCTTGGAGGGCTCTCCTTGCCCCGGGAAATAAGTACAGTGTATTTTTGATATTGATGCGTTCTGCCTGTGCCAGGCCTCCTTAAGTTGTGCACTGTGACCAACAATGTTTTCAAATGACCAAAAGATCACATTAGATAAGGTCAGGGGCAATCAAAGTCAATGGCTAAGTAATCCTAAGTAAGTAAAGGTACAAAATCCTCTGGACTCTGAGCCTGCAAGTGCTCAGACGTGAGTGGTAACAGACACTATAAATATAAGGTGGCTTTGTGTTTGAAAAAAAAAAAGGTCTGTGTTTGTGGATAGCAGAACTTCAAACCTCCCCTCTGATATCTCATGTGAAACATCTGCAGGTCTGACCAGAGAGGTAATTCAGTTTGTCAAAGCTTTGGATCAAATGCTAGCTGACATGTTCTTGAGTGTGAATGTTAGTGAAGCCTGGACATGAGTCTGATGACCTGCCACTCGCCAAGTGAACGACTCGGGACCAGTAGCCATCTTTCTTAGGGCCTCAGTTTACTCATGTATAAAATGGGGATGAGAGTCCCAGGGTCTTCCATCTCACATCATGGCTGGGAGGATAAAATGAGACCATGAATATAAAATGCCTTGTAAACAGGTCATAAAGTCTCACATAAATTTGAGAGGGCCTATTCTATGTTTTGTCTTTACCAATCACAAGAACGCCTCTGCTGTATGGCAATTCACAATATTAATATGGCAAGGCATTACAAAGGATTTTTAAGGCCAGTATCTTACTACGTTTCCAGTTTTGTGGGGAAGGTATTATTAGAATACTCACTTCAGAGATAGGGAAATTGAGCTTCAGAGAGGAGAATTATCATGCCCACTGTTACACATCTTGTAAGCAGAGGTGCTAGTGTAGGAACTTGGGGTTTTTGCTCTGTGCTCTTCCCTCTCCCCAGGGACAGACTCAGGGCTAATCACCCCAGGATGAAGTGGCTGATAGTGGCACTGGTGGACGTTCTGTAGAAGAGTCTCATTTGTTTCCTTGATTGCAACAAGCAAAATAAGAGGCATAGCCCCGAAATTTCTAGATTTCATTACGAATCTGTCACCTGTAAGTTTAGCTAACCCCTTATGAAGCTTATCATCAGCTCAGCCTGTACTTTTGTCTTCAATCCTATTTCCCTTGGCGTATGAAGTGTGTACTACCTTCATCGCTCTGGGTTTTGCCCAATGAGAGCTAAGCTGATAGAACCAGTCCTTGTTCTGAAGACATATTAGATGCAAATGGCAAGCCTTGGAGGTCTTTCAACCTAGGTCACTAGGCAAACTAGACGTACAAGTGTAATCACACCATTGCCCAACTTTATCAATCCTCCAGAGTCCCTGAAAAGAAAACATTTCTCTCAATAATTCTGAAACCACTGATAATCTAATCTGAGAAGTTACAAGCAGATTGAAAACCAGCATAGTTATCCACTACCTGACCTTTTCTCCAGTCCCATCTCCTTCTCCCTCTCCACCTATTTCCGACAATCCCAGCCCCTGGTGCCTCTTGAGATCTGACACTATGCTGGGTCTTCTTCTGCTTCTCATCCTGGCCTCTCAAGTCGCATCCTAGCCTCTTCCTTCTCTGCCTTATGACTTTGGCCATTGCCCTAAGTGTAGGCCTGTGGTCCTCAGTTTCCTCTTCTTTCTCTGTCTCCCTTCTTACACACGATGGTGCCAGGTATTATGTATACAAGGGCAAATAAAACACAGTATCCAACCTCTACAGTCTGGTAGGGGGACATGGGTGCATAAACAGTGACCTCCAATTCTAATAAACTGTTGTGCTTTGTCAGGAATAGTTGGGACTTGAGTGGAGGGAGAAGGACCGTAATGGATAAGGGACAGAAAAACCTCTGTGACAGACGTCTTGGGGAGGGGGTCTTAGCAGATAAGTAAGTGCTCCTCATTTGGAAAAGGAAAGGATGGATGCTTGAAACAGGAGCACGGCTCATACAAAGGAACAAAGAAAGGGAAGAGACTTGGATTTTAATTTTCCACATATGAAAAATGGAGATAACGTTTAATCTTGTGATGCTATGAGCATGGGCAACGATGTACATAAACCGACTCTGCCATTAACACATAATCAGCGAATGGCTAATCATAGTAATAACCCCCCTTTTCTTACCAATCTTGTTTTATTCTTTGTAAAAAGATGGGATTAAAGTAGGAAATTTAAAAAAGCCTGTCAGGATCTGACATCCCGAGATGCCTCAAATCCTCCTGGGGAAATTTAACAATAATGCAATCCCTTCTCCTCCTGACAGTCCCCGAATGCTGGCCAAGCCTCAGCACTCTCTCTCCCTCTGATCACATAAATCACTCTCCCTAAGGGACCATCAATTTTGCTGACAAACAAATGTTGCCTCATTAGGTGTCTCTCATCACCGTATGAACTGTCTGCTTTTGTACTGTTTAACTTTATCCGTGCTCTCAGCCGGTCTCTTGTACGTGATTTAAAATCTCTGAAACAAGGATGGGTGCCACTGCCTCTGCATTCAGAGCAGGAACACAAGATTGGAGTTTTTGAGTTCTGGCTCAGGTACCTGCTGGATACCAGAGCTTGCATACATTTGTTAATCACCATTTTCTCATGTATTAAATAAAAAGCATGATAATGGCCACTTTTGGGAATTGCTCTGATGTTTAAATGAAATCAGGAACATGATGGTACTTTGTAAAGTATAAAACACAGTTTTAATTTTTAATAAAGATAGCAATTTTATCATACATGTATTTCTGTGTCTGTATTAGCCAGGACACATTTGTTTGCAGCTAACAGGAACCCAGCTCAAAGCAAGCTAAGTGAAAAAACACATTTGGGGCACATAACTGAATAATTGCCACAAATATTAAGTAAGAAAATCAGAACTGGATGGGCACAGTGGCTCATAACTGTCATTCCAGCATTTGGGGAGGCTGAGGCAGGAGGATCACTTGAGACCAGGAGTTTAAGGTTACTGTGAACTATGATGACACCTCTGCACTCTAGCCTGGGTGGGAGAGTGAGACCCTATCTTGGAAAAAAAATCAGAACTGTGCTTGTCTTCTATCAGCTACGCCTTCCTCTGTGCCGACCTCTCTAGTAGGCACCACTGTTCCTGGTGTTTCTCAGTAGCTGCAGGTTTATATCGTATCAGTTTAAGAGGCTTCATGTAAAATTTGTTCCCACCCCTCCAAAGTAACTTTGGCAAAAACCCCCAGATCAGCTCTCATGTACTGAAATGGACATATGCTTACGTATAATGCAACAATCATGGCCATCATACACGTGCTAATGGGCCAAGCCTGGGTCTGTTCCTTGCTTGGATGAGTAAGGGAAGGTCTTCATAAACCTTATGGGTTGAGAGTGGGAGCGGTGGTTCCCTAAAAGAAAAGTAAGGTGCTGTTGCCAGAATATATGAAAGTAGGTGTCAGAGGGCCCCAACTACCGCACCCCCCGCAGCCTTATCAACCAGCCTCAGGAGCTGAAAAGGGCAGGTCCTCCACGTGGCTGCACCACGCCGCAGGCATTGACACAACGCTATGGTGAATCACGACTTGCTTCTTGTGAGGCAGATCAATGTCCTCAGCAGCAAATCTGAAAGATTCAGAAGAGAAATTGTGGAAAGTTCCAACACAGGGATATTTTATTCCTGGGCCATATATTGGGAGTCCAACCAATGTTTAATTGCTTCGATGTTGTTGATTTCAAACTGGCCTAAAGTTTTCTTCTACTGGCATGGGTGAGCATGAGAGTGAAAGGAACAGAGAAAGTTCTGAGACCCTATTTTTAAACAAAGTCTTTTAAAATAAAACATTCATTCATTTGAATACCTGTCCAGAAGCAGGAGGGCCTCTGGCGGGTTCACCCCAGGACGAGCTCAGAGGAATGGAGCCAGGCTGCCAGCAGGCAGGAAAGGCAGAGCCCACAACCACAGGAGTGCATTGTCCCCTGCCAGCTGGGGCTGACTCCTCCTCCCACCAGCCTCCGGGGAGCCGAGCTCTGGACTTCAGTGTCTTTTCTGGTGGGCATGGTTGGGGGCTTATCTAGGTGTCCGTGTTCAGTCCAAGCTCTGGTGGCAGCTGGCTATGTCAGTGACAGTGACTGGGCAGAAATTAGCGAGAGGATCAGGAAAAGCCAGAAATGGCCCCTGACTTTCTGCAGCTGCTGCTTGGAGAAAGTGAGACTGAAGGGTCTTGAGCTCTCCTGTCTCCTCCCCAGCGCCACCTGCCTCCCTAACTTCCTTCCCCATCAGCTCTTCCTCCTTTCTCTGTTTACCCCTTCTCTTAGAATGAAATCCCCTTGAAGGCAGCGTTGATATCTTTATTATAGACACAGCCCCAGTTAGGGAGCAGCTGTCAAGCCAATAAAAAGAAGGCATCCTGCCTTTACAGTGTCATTGTAGTAGAGGGACCATGGCCACTGGCAATAAGCCCAAGAAAGGCAGTAGTGACCTACCCTCACCAGGCATGTCTGATGGTTTGGGAGTTCAGAGGCAGGAGATGTAAGTTCTGCTAGGGGTTCCTGTGGGAAGCTTTATTTGAGATTGATCTTGAAGGCTGTCTATTGGAAAAACACAAATTATCCTGGAAAATGAGTGAAAGACACAGAAATGAACAAAGATGGGCTCAAGCTTTGTATACCAATGTCTACGCTGTTTGCTGATGGACTCCAGTTCCTCACTCAGAACTGCTAATAAACTTGACTACCTACAGATGTATATGAGACCAAAACCATCCTGAAGTAGAGCCAGGGGCTAGCATGAGCAAGCCTACGGAAACGGAGTGAAGTACAAGGTTGATAGTTTGATAAGAAGATTGGAGATAGGAAACAAAAAAAGGAAAACCCTGTCCTAAATCCTCAGTAACAAAAAAATCATAGCAATCTGGATTGAGTGTGGAGTCAAAGGGTCCTCTAAAGTTAGAGTCTTTTGGAATGTCATCATATACTACAGTTCAGTGAAGACAGTGACAGCCTGTATTTCCCCCACCAAAAGTCTAATTTCTATTTTTTTTTTTTT
>NW_003852455.1:7853941-7856265 GCF_000181295.1 Otolemur garnettii | reverse complement strand
AAAAAAAAAACACATTCTACACCTAGTAAATTTCACATGTACCCTTGTAAGATAGGCAAATGTATAATCAATTTTAGAAATCACATCATCCCAGTTGAGTTACAACAAAATTTGTATTAAAACCTTTAGTATTGGAGACGCTGCACACCAGAGAAGGAATTATTCGTTTTGATTTTAAATAAATCCAAAAGTTCTGTGGATCATTTCATGTGATATACCATCTTCCAAACTCCTCATCATTGCCGTGCTTCCCCAATTCCTAAGGTTTCTTTGTTCCTCCCTGTGGCTTTCGGCAGTATCCCCTGCCCCTCGTCCGCACACCAGGTGCCTGCTGGCATCTCTTCTGTGGTATGTTCAGGGTGGCAGTGAGGGACAGTGGGAGAAACTCTGGGGCAGGGGCTGAGATCTTGGACACTGGTCTTGATGTCCCTACCTAAGAGCTGGAAAGGTTAGAAAAGTCACCTCCCTTCTCTGAACCTCTGTTTCTCCCATTTGGAAAATAAGAATAATAACACTTATTCCTGGAGCTGTTGTGAAAACCAAGCTCACACCATAAATGGGTGTGAGCATGCCTGGTAAACGGGGCAGGGACTCCATCCTGGACTCATGCTGGGCGCTCACAAATGCCCTCTCCCCCTGGTCTTTGCATTTGTATTTGTCTCCCTTGCTTGCTTGCTTGTTAATTTATTTGAAGCTGTGTTTTTCCTGCTTTCTTTTTTTCTTTTTTTGTTCCTTTGGTGTCTCCCTGAAGAAAGGCTGCCTTAAAGGGCCTTGCAGGTCACGTGTGCTGTACAGCCCTGTGGGGGCTCCACTCATGCACACGATGTGGCCGACTCCTCCTCCCATCAGCCTCCGGGCAGCAGGACTTCCAAGTTTGTGTGATGTGTGATGCCGAGGCCCTGACCAGAGTGCCTAGCATGTTGCTGTCTTAGTATATATTAAATGTAATTGCCTTTCTTTTCCATCCTTAATATTTTACCCTTCTCCTGGGGCACAATATTTTTGTATACTGGCCCTGAATGAAAAATTTTGTCCTCTGTAATTCAGCTCCAGACCCAGCTTTCAATTTCCCATTTCATCTTTGATTGGACTGTGTTGGTCTAATCTTGGGGGAATCCTTCCAGGCACTGAGGTCTTCTGGTAAAGAGGGGCTTTGGGCTTTGGGCTATTGAGATTTCAAAGTATATGTAAGTTAAATAATTGGCAGGCACAGTACCAAAGTCTTTGAAAACTGAGACATCTGAAAAGTCAGGCTTGAAGGTGGCGGTGAGGAAAGGGGAAATCACAGTATATTCCTCCTCCCCTTCCCTCATGCCATTCTAGTCATTACAAAGGTTTCACAGCATCTGTGAAATGTCGTAGTCCAACTGCTATTTGTTTCTTGATGAGCTTTAGTGGTTTCATCTGCTGACTGAGACTAATCACACCCACTTCCCAGGGTTGCTGAGAGTGAAATGTGAGGCCCCATACATGCATCCAGGCACGGGGAGCCCAGCCCCTGTTGGGTGCTCACAAAATGATGGGTGATCTGAAACCCTGGAGGCAAGGACCTTGCCTCTTCCACTCGGGCAATGGTTCCCACTGTTGGTAGCTCTGCTATAGAACTTTCTGCCTGACAGCAAGAGAAAAAAAATCTATCTCTATGTCACATCCACCTAGGAGACACCTGGGCTGAGGTGAGGTGTCTTCCCCATCTTCCTGGCCTCCTTGCTCAGTCCCCAAGTGGGGACAAACAGCAGAGGGCCGCTGTGGTCAGAAAGCCGAGGAGCCAGACAAGGCTCTGTGGTTACCTACTTATTTATTTTCTTATTTATTACTTTTGCAGCTAACATTTTTACAATCGTGTTATTTTGTGGTTTCTTTGCAAAAGGCATTGTGAGCCAAGTTTGCGTCAAATGTGCTCTGAGTTGGGAAAGAGTTGTATGGGGGACCCAGTGAGAAGGCAGAGGAGGGCAGGAGAGTAGTTGCAACAACATTATGTAATTGATAGATTTGTTATTGCTCCTTTCTTTGCAATTAGGCTACTCAAGGCAGATGGGGAAATGGAAACTGAGAAAGCATAATAAGCTCATGTGTAGCAGCGTGAACAGACTCTGCTGCCTCCAAAGTGCAATGCAAAGGGGTCAGCCCTGGGACTCGGGGAGGAGACCCCAAAAGCCAGCTCTCCTCCGGCTTAACCACCTCCAACCTCCAAGATGGTATCCTTGGAAAGACTCTGGGAGACAGTAGGGTTTGGTTAGAGAGAAACAAGTGATGGATAATAAATTAATTCCTAAATATTATTGGGGGTTTATTATAGATTCATTTTTTTTTTGTTTTTTTTT
>NW_003852455.1:7808856-7843525 GCF_000181295.1 Otolemur garnettii | reverse complement strand
TGTCTCTGCTCCAAACCATCAGCTAATTTGCTAAGGTTCTGTCCTTTCAGCCTCCTTCTGGACGGGAGCTTCTGTAAAAAGCTGGCTGCAGTTCGCCATCTTGGCTCCGCCCCTATAGATTCATTTTTGAAGATTTTAATAAAAACAAAAACCTGGTTTTCAGAGATTAGCTGAAATGAGTCCCAAGAGAAGACTTGCCAGAAGCTGCTTTTCCTTTTAACTCTATATCCTTCCCTTCTCACCCACCCCCACCTCTAGGCGATGGTAGATTCCTGAGAGAACTCCCTGTTGGTGGTGAAGCCCATTCTGACTGTGTTCAAGTTCGTTCTTGTATTATTCCATCTGCTGGCTCCCTAAACCACTTTCCTTTTTTACTCTCCTTGTAAATATTTACATAAGAAGGTTCTTGCAACGGTAGGATCCTATATTGGTGGATTGGCGCAAAGCAGAGCCTTGACGTGTTTTATTCCTTTTGCGAACAATTTGGTTAAGTGGATTCCCTCCCAGCTCATTATAAAAAATACTTACATTTTAATAACATCATCAGAAACTAAATAGCATCAGAGGGAAAAATAAGTTTGCAATGTACAGCCTCGAGGAGCAATCTGTGAACCACGGCTAATGGTTGATGCAAGAGCTGGTGATTGTAGTTAATGGTGGAATGCATCATGCATTTAAAGGCCTCTTTTCTCTCGACAGAACAAGGATTCGTGGTGTTTTCTGGGTCAGCTGGACGGATAAGAGATCAGATAACTGGATCAGGAGATCAAGACTCGGGTCCCGAAGTTCAGATACCAGCTCCTCTTGCCTCCCTCCCTGAGGCACTATCTTTGTTTGCTTTCTCTTCTCTGCCTTCCCTCCTGGACAAGTTCATGCTCACTCACAGATGAGGCTGATGCCTCTCTACAGGTGACATTCACCCTCTCCTTTAGCTTTGCCTTCTCTTCAGAGCTGCACTCTGTATTCCCAGCTTTTCTGAGCATTTTAGACTGAATTACCATCACAACCCTAACTCAACAAGACAAACGCCAATCTCATTTTCTTTTGTACCTAGTCACACTCTGCTCCCACCCAAACTAGCATCATTCTCCCAGACATTTAATTCCAAAATCTATCACCTTTGACCTGCTCTGGCCCCAGATTGAATCAGCTACTGTACTAAATGCTACTGATTTAATGCTGTCCAGTTAAATGTCAGGCAACAACTTGAGGGGGTCCATATCTCTTTCTATCTCTGGAGTTCTTGTCCTCGGCCTCCTTAGCACGTTTATACATTCATTTATCTGTGTGCTCATTCATCATTTATTCAACATACCTGTTGATTAAGCATTTTTTAATAGGTTAGACACTAGAAGGTGCTGAGGGTGCAGAAATGGACAAGACAAAAAAAAAAAAAAGGATTTGCACCTGTTTTCATGAAAGCAGATGTACATCAAAAATTTTATGATAAAACAACACGGTACATTGACCATAGAGGAGAAAAAGAGGAAATCACAGGCTTCTTTGTCTTCTGATGCTCCCAAGACCTGCAGCATCATATCACCATGTTCATTCATCTGATCATGTCCCTTTTTTACTCAAACGCCACCAATGTCCTTTGCTATTACCTGCTCATTTCAGTGCTATTTATGTATTCATTCATTCATTCATCATTCATTTATTTTTGTGCTTCTTCACACCACACAGTTTATAGCCTCCACTGCTAATTGGGTTTCTTCTTCCTGAAGCACCCTCTTTTCACCTCACTACACCTGGCCATTCCTCACTTGGTTAGAGACACCTTGATTAAAGTAGATGTCAGCCCTTCAAGGAAGACCCTTCACTTTCCACAGAAGCCTTTCATAACCTGCTCACCAGCTTCTCCATCCTCTCATCCCACTCTTCATGCCTCTAGGGCAGCATCATAGCATTTGATACTGATTAATCTGGCTGTGAACGCTTGGCTCCTTGACACTAACCTTGACCTACACTTGGTGTTAATAATACTTTCCCTAACACACAGTTTTTGGCTGGACTGCTCCCTTTACTCTTTGTCTCTCTTGCCTGGAAGGAGAGATTGTCTCCTTTAAGATTGAGTCTTCAGAAGTTACTAATGACCTGGGCTCCTTGGTCTTCCCTGAGTTGTGGTGGATTTAAAACATGCAGAAGAGAAAGTTCCCACGTAGGTATTTATTACGTGGCCCTCAGTGAAAGGACAGTGCTTTATAAAGCAGCATCTTCTAAGAAACATACTGTTCTATGTTCTTTCTTTCTCTTTGTCCAGTTTGCAGATGGGAAAGCCAATGTATTATACAAAGAACTAATTTTTACATGTTCATTCATGCTATAATGAATTAGATAATAGGAGATAATCTAGAATTAGATAATAGGAGATAATAGGAGTAGAAGAAATTAGGTTTGATGAATGTAAATTTTGATATTTGCATGGCTGCAATAAAAATTGATTGGGAGATGTGGTGTTTTGTCCAGTTAGTTTACTATGTTTTCATTCCTTCAAATTTAGGGCCTCCCGCATCCCACTCTTAAAAAAAAATAGACCACCATTGCTGAGAAAGGAGAGCATCAGCTGTGG
This sequence comes from Otolemur garnettii, assembly GCF_000181295.1. Lineage (NCBI taxonomy): Eukaryota > Metazoa > Chordata > Mammalia > Primates > Galagidae > Otolemur > Otolemur garnettii. The sequence continues at coordinate 7,840,953 of NW_003852455.1, read as the reverse complement.
AGACAGAACACCGGGCAGCAGGCAGCCGGTGCAGCTGGACAGAAGATGGGTCGGGGCTCTGAGAGGCTGCACACTCTTCCTCCTGGAAAGACAGGCATCATCTTGGGAAATATTTAATACATTTTTGAGACACAGAGTCCCATTCATGGTGAGAGAGATTGCAGGGAGCTGTTTTTCCCTCTTAAGGCTTGGCTCAGTCTGGGAGGATGCTATTTAAGGTAATCCAGCACTGATTATTTTGTTGATCATGTTTCAAAACCCCTTTTCCTTTAAACAAGTTCCCAGTGTAAATTGAATGCAATCGTAGGACGTTTAACTTAAAAAATAGTTTTGTTATATTTTGAGATTTGAGGAAGAGGATGACAGGAGAGGGTGAATGGGAACCTGTGGGAGGACTGAGAAATCAAACAGGGTAGGAGGTGGGATGAATAGAGCTGAGGAAGACTAGAATTCTGGGTCAGAAACTCTTGCTGAATGAGTCATCCCGCAGGACAAATAAAACCTCACTCATCGCCCTGCCTTCCTTCTCTGTAGCGAGGGAAGCAAACAGTGGGTCCCTGGAAAAACATCAGCGACTTCTTGTAGCATCTGTAGGTGGGGAAGGTTTCCAAGCCACAGAGAGGGCTGTGGACACAGTTACTGGGGCTCCAGTTTTTCTCAGCCAAATAGGAAGAACCTCCAAATTGACCTTGGAAAAACATACTCAATGAAGGAAAAAATACGGTAAGCGCTCCTTGTGTGTTTGTATGAAGAGATTTTTTTAAAAAAAGAAACAAATACATTGCTTTCCAGTTTTCCATGGAAAGAGTTTGAATGCGCTCATTTTCTCAGTGCTAGAATCTTTAGAGTGGGATTTGAAAGGCTGGAGAGAGGACTTAAGCCTGCCCCTCTTCAATGAGCGCAAGGTCACCAGCACAGTACAACTGTATCCATACGAAACAGCCTAAGGGGGACAGCATTCTTGCCACTCCTTTCGGCAAAGATGGAAATTAGCATTTTTATGAAGAACATAAACTCATTGCATATCAAAGATGCACTTTTATTACTCTGAAACTGGCTCGCATAAGCATCCCGCAAAAATACTGGGCTCTCTCCATTCCAGGAGGAGGCCAATTAAAACACAGTCGGTCTCACTGCCAGTCCCCGCCCACTCTTCCCTGGGGCAATGACAATACCGAGATGGTAGTGTTGGCGCTCTCAAAAGCAGCTTTTCAGCTATTGGGCCCCTGGAAGGAAAATAAGGATTTCTTGGCTCTCACCACAAAAACAAAAATTCAAAAACAAACAAAACAAAACAAAAAAACAACCCCCTACCCCCCCCCCACCTTATTTTACTTGTCCCTCCTCATTCCAGCACTGAATTGCTGGGTTCAGACAGATGACTTAACTTGCCACCAATTGTGTCAGCTGTTCTCCCACCTCTGGAACCACAAGGCCCGAGGGAGAGGGGCAGTTGGCTGTGTTTCGGTGGCGCCAGCTTGTTTTTACAAGCTGTGATTACCCTCTGGAAAGCAGCCTGTGCTGGTGGGCTGCCCTCTGGAGCAGACTCACAGCCGTGCCTTCCCCAGTGGCTACCCACTGACCGTGCCATTTGATGCCGTCTCTTCGGGCATTGTCTGATAGGACCAGTGATTTTCCTATTGTAGGAGAACTCTGTATCATGGCGGGGGGCAGAAAGTGGAAAGGGACTGAGTGTCTGGCTGATTCTGGAGCCAGAGGCACCAGGCCAGGACTTACCTCACTCATTTTGTTCTACTTGTCAGCCAAATGAGTCTTGCTAAAACATTTAGTCTCCATCTACACAATCAACAGTTTTGAAATAGATTCAGAACTGGATTCAGATTCGAGACTCAATTTTCCTTTCAATGGAAATGGCTCCAAGCTCAGGCATGTAAGTGACGCTCAGTCAACACCTTTTGAATGAAGAATTAATGTGCTTAACACTTAGAGAGGGAGGGCTTTCTGCCAGATGACTTTTGGTATAATGTACACTTTTTAGACAATAGTATTTCTCCCGTGTCCCTCTGTCCATTTCCCTCTATTTTTCTGATGTAATGAAATTCATTCTTGTGATTGCTATCCTAACATTACCTCTGACAATGAGTCTTCCAGATTTCAAACAGAGAGTAGACCAACTTCATATGTAAACTGTTAATGCAACATTTAGAGGTATGACAGTTTTCATGTTGTTGAAAGTGAGAGAATCTCTGTGAAAACTAAAACAATAGAGATTTACCAATTAAATTTATAAAACAAGATATCCAGAGATTAGTAGTTCTGGGAGTAGACCAGTAGTAACTCATGAAGGTCAAAGGTTAGGAACCATGTCCTCAGGATTTCTTTTTCTCTCTTTCATGTTTCAGGGTGTCTGCTACAATTCCGAGCACTGTGTTTGCATGGAATAACATCTAAAGCACAACAGAAGAGACTCTTTAAAAAGACCTAAACGGCTTCCCCTTATATCTGATTTCCCATAACTGGGTAATAAGTGAAGTAGAAACAAATTGCCATGATTGCCTAGACCCGTTTTATTAGTTTTCTAAGACTGTCATAACAAAGTGTCACAGACAGATCTCATAATTCTGGGCGCTAGAAGTGTAAGATCAAGATGTCTGTAAGGTTGACGTCCTCTGAGACCTCTCTTCTGGGCTTATAAATGGCTGTCTTCTCCCTTCTCTCCTCTACAGTCTTCTCTTTATGTATGGCTGCGCCCTAATCTTTTCTTATAAGGACCCACCCTAATTACTTCATTTTCATTGGATTGCCCTTTTAAGGACTTTATCTCCAAAAAGAGATAAAGTCTTGTTCAGAGGTAACAAGCCTTAGGACTTCAACACATGGATTCTGGTGGCTGTGGGGAACCCACAATCCACCCCCAGACACCCAGTGTTCCTGATCCTTTGATATTTGGCACATTACTGCTCATATAACACTGTTATCTCTTAGTTAACAAGAAAGAAACAAAGAGTGACTGTCACATATATCCTGACTTATTAATATTATTATTTTTTTAATGTAATGATTGTGGAGAAGGCTTCATTTTCTTAAATGTGATCATTTTTGAAGAGGACATATGAGAAATGAGTTAGAGAAGCCAAAGACTGGGATAGCAAAGACCTTTGGTCTCCAGATGTCTCTTGACACGTGAGCCGCCGTAGCCAGTGGGAGCATATTCTTTCCCAGCAAGTGTGTGACAAGGGGAATAAATGGATGTTCTTAACAAATGGCACAAGAATTGATCTTAGGGAAGAAATGATTTTCATACCCGCTTAATGGGAAAATAATACAAAAGTCCTGGGCTACCAAAAGTCAAAAAAACAGAAGAGAAGTCTAAATATCTTTGAATGAACCATAGCAGAAATTTGGTAAAGTGGAGAGAGAAGTGAAAGGGTAACGTGAAAACACAAGATGTTAGAAAACTGCCCCAGGCTTGGGAGAACACTGGACAGTGACAGCATGTCGCTGAAGGAGAATTAAAGGGCTCTGTAGAAGGAAGAAGTCTGGTGTTCAGGTTGGCTATAATGTTACAGATATGATGTAGTGCTCTCCTCAGCCTTCCTTTGATGTCATTAAAACACACAATGGGCTCGGTGCCTGTGGCTCAAGTGGCTAAGGCGCCAGCCACATACACCTAAGGTGGCAGGTTTGAATCCAGCCCAGGCCCATGAAACAATGATGGCTGCAACCAAAAAATAGCCAGGCATTGTGGTGGGTGCCTGTGGTCCCAGCTACTTGGGAGGCTGAGGCTGGAGACTCTCTTGAGCCCAGGAGTTGGAGGTTGCTGTGGCTGTGATGACACAGGTTCACAGGGGTATATACCCACAGGGGTATAGCTTGAGGCTCTGTCTCAAAAAAAAAAAAATTACACTATGCACCTACATCAAGAGAGAAGAGTTCTGGGGGAGGAGATGGGATGCAATAGCACTGGACATGCCATGAATAGAACAGGTGATTCAACCAAACTGGATTTCAGAACCACATTTGTCTGTGAGGTATGAGCACTCCCTGCTCTTACCTCCAGGTGCAAACAGAAAGCTGGAGGAGACTGTTTCAACTTTCATTTGACAGTGATAGAGCTATAGGAGTGAGGATATGTTTATCCGTGTTTTAAGGGACAGGGTGATCCCAGAAATTATCTAGGTCACATACATATTATAACATCCTTACTATTTAGAAATAATATTTCAACCTTTACATTATATTTTGAGTGATATTTTAGTATTTCTTCATCTACTATTCTTCAAGTATTTTTCAAGTCTTTGGCTTTTATCAAATATGAGGATTGTAATCTGAGAAACATAGTACAAACTTTTTAAATAAAAACCTGTTATTTCCTTAAAATTTTTATTTCAAATAAAGATATACTAATGCCTTATAAACTCATGAAAAAATGTTCACTATCTCTAACCATTAGGGAAATGCAAATCAAAATCATGAGATATCACCTAATTCTAATGAGAATGGCTCATATTAAAATTTTTAAAACGAAAGTTATGATTTAATAAAAATAATTTTTAAAAAGTCCTAAAACAATAGATGCTGGTATGGATGTAGAGAGAAAGGAACTCTTACATACTTTTGGTAGGCCTGCAAACCTCTTTGTAGTACAACCTCTATGAAAATTGTATAGAGATACCTCAAAGAACTTAAAATAGACCTACCATTTGATACCACTGCTGGGTATGTACTCAAAGGACAAAAAGGTCATTTCATCAAAAGGATATCTGAACTTGAATGTTTATAGCAGCACAGTTCATAGTCACAAAGACATTGAAACAACCCTAGTGTCCACCAATACAGGAATGGATTAATAAAATTTCGTATATGCATACTGTAGAGTACCACTCAGCCATAAAGAAAAATGGCAATCTAGTTTCTTTTGTGACAATCTGGTTGGAACTGAAAAGCATTCTTTTAAGTGAAACATCACAGGAATGAGAAAACAAACACATGTACTCAATACCAGTTTGGATCTGATCAATCAACACTTAAGTGCACATATCAAGTAAATCTCAGTGAAAATCAAGCTGAGAGTGGGGGAGGAGGGGATGGATGAATTCATACCTATTTGGTACAATGCACACTGTCTAGGTGAGGAACCTTGACTCAATTTCTGCAAAAATCAAAGTACATAAACAAAACAGGTTTACCCGCTAATACCATAAAATTAAAAAAAATTATTTTAGTGTCATTTGTTTTAAGATAATTTTACACTGATGTGCAGTTGCAAGAAATAATATGGAGAGCTCTCATGTACCCATTATTCAGATTCTATGTAGAGTAACATCTTGCGAAACTATAGTACAACATCACACCCTGGATATTAACTTTGATACCATCAAAGTACAGAACATATCACCACAAAAAGGATCCTTTGTGTTGCCCTTTTAGTTGTACCCTTCCCTTTCTAAGCCATCCTCTTGTTACCACATGCTGACCACTGATCTGTTCTCTATTTATATACTTTTGTCTTTTCAAGAATATTATATTAATGGAATCATAAGGTATACATTCAAGAGTGTCCAATCTTTTTTCTTTTCTGCTGCACATTGGAAGAATAAGAGTTGCCTTAGGACACACAGTAAATACACAAACACTAATGACAGCTGTCTAGCAAAAAAAAAAAAAGGTCTGTGCATACTTTTCATGATAACTGACTCTACAGATAAGAGAAACAGTCCTCAAATAATTTGCATGCAGCCCATGGGCCACAGGTTGGATGCCCCCTTATAGTCTTTTGGGATTGGCTTTTTCTACTCAGCATAATTTTCTGGAAATCTACCCAGGTTGTTGATTATATTAGTAAGTTTTCCTTTTTATTATTGAATAATATTCTGAGGTATTGCATATACCTCATATCATACTTTGTTTAAACATTCACCTACTGAAAGACATCTGGGTTATTTCCAGTTATGGGATATTACAAATAAAGGAGCTGGAAATGGATAAAATTGAATACCCCTCGAATATATGTGCTGAAGTCTTAACCCTCAGTATCTCAGAACATGGTTTCAAATAAGGTCTTTACACAGGTTATCAAATAAAATGAAGTCATTAAAGTGAGCCCTAATTCAATATGATTGGTGTCATGCACACAGGGAGAGCACTGTGTGAAAATGAAGCTAAAGGCTGGGATGATGCTTCTATAAGCGAGGGCACACCAACTACCACCAAACCACCAGAAGGTAGATTAGGGGGTGGGATAGATACTCTCAGTCCTTGGAAGAAAGCAACACTATTGAGACCTTAATCTTGGACTTCCAGCTTCCAAACTGTGAGATAGTAATTTTCCGTTGTTTAAGTCACCCAATTTGTGGTACTTAGTGAATGGCAGAATTAGTAAAATGACATAAACATTTGTGAATAGGTTTTTATGTGAACACAAGTCTTCATTTCTTTGGAACGTATGCCTAGGGTGCAATTGCTGGGTCATAGAGTAGTTTTTATTTAGTACTTAAAAAGTAGCTGAACTGTTTTCCAGAATGGCTGTACTCTTTTGCATTCTTAGAGCAATGTTTGGATTATTCAGTTTCTCTGCATCCTTACTAAAATTTGATATTGTCACTATTTATTTTAGCTATTCCAATGGATGCATATTGGTATCTCCTCATGGTATTAGTTTTTATTTCTCTAATGGCTAATGATGATGGACTTTTTTTCATGTGCTAGTTTTATTGTTGACTTGTGAGAGTTTTTATATACTCTGGATAATAGTACAATGTTATATATTGTTTGCCCATATATAAATACAGTTTACCTATATTTTCCCAGTTATCCTTCCATTTCTCCCCTTAATAGAATCATCTGTGGATAGAAAGTCTTTCATCCATTTATTCACTTATATGTTTTTAAGATCATGCTGTTAGTGTCCATTCTAAAAATTCTTTGCCTAGTCAAAACTATTCCATATAATTTAAATTTTTTCTAGCTAAGCAATCTACATTTAAGTCCATGATCCATATTGAGTTGATTTTTGAATAAAACTGGAGAATTTGGGTTGAGATTCACTTTTTGTCTGTATATGTCCAATTACTCTAGAGCCATTTATTAAAAATGCTATCATTCCTTCATTGAATTGCTTTTTCACCTTTGTCAAAAATTAGTTAGGCATATTTGTGGGAATCTGTTTTTGGGTTCTTTATCCTGTTCCATTGAGCTAGGTGTCTATTCCTCTACCAAATACCACACTGTCTTGATTACTGGAGGTATATAGTAAGTCTTACTATCAGGTAAAGTGACTCCTCCCACTTTCTTCTTCTTTTCCACTCTGTCAATATGTTTTTACTTTTAATTGATGTAGTTAGGCCATTTATATTTAATGCAATATCTGATCACTTAAGGTTAAGTTTACCTTTTTACTTTTTATTTATTCTATTTTCCATTTCTTTGTTTTCTTTATTTTCTCTTCGGTTCTGTGGGTTAAACACTGTTCAGAATTCCATTTTGACTTTTCTCATCCTTTTAATTGTTATTTCTTTTTATGACTATTTTAGTTGCTCTAGGTTTTCTATTATAATATATAACTTATCACTGTATCATGATTTTAACAGTGAAAATGAAGTACATCAACCTTACCTCCCTTTACATTTCTTAACCCTTGTCCATTTATATTTTCTTAAATAATTTCTCTGTACACATTTAGATTCACATTAGACAGTATTATAATGTTTTCTTCAATCATAAAACATAGTCAAGAAAGCCAAAGATGAAAAGAAAAGTCTAATTTTGCCATTAACTTTTTATTTCTGATATTCCAAGATTCTTTCTTTAATATTTCTTTTCTGCTTAGAAAACTTTATTAGCTATTCTATTATGGATAATAAATATGGTTTAATAAATATGGTTAATATGGTTTCTGTTGACAAATTTCCTTAATGTTTTCTGTCTGAGAACATCTTTTATTCCTGAATGACATTTTTCACTGGGCCTGACAGTTCTTTGCCTTTTAAATTTCAGATTAATATGAGGGTACAAATGTTTAGATTATATTGATTTTGTTTCTAAAGTTGAAGTTAGTAGTTGAGCCCTTCCTTGAGCGGGCATACTGAATACTATCATACTGCACGCATTAGGTGAGAATCTGCCATTCACCCTCCATCCTCCCCCTTCCCATTTCCTCTTCCCTTCACTAGAATATACGATTGTATGGGCATGCGGTTATTATATATTGGTTTCATATTAGTATTGAGTACATTGGATACTTATTTTTCCATTCCTGTAGTAATTTACAAAGAAGAATGCATTTCAACTCCATACAGGTAACACAAAAGATGTAAAGTCTCCATCTTTTTTGATGGCTGAATGGTACTCCATGGTATACATATACCATAGTTTGTTAATCTATTCATGGGTTGATGGACATGAGAGTTGCTTCCACGTCTTGGCAATTGTGAATTGAGCTGTAATAAACATTGTGATGCAAACATCTTTATGGTAAAATGATTTTTTTTTCTTCTGCTATTAGAATTGCTAAATTCTGTCACTGGCCCCATGATAGAGATAATTGGTTCTCACTTTCTCCGCACAATGTTGATGTTTTTTCTTATCAGTTTTCCTAGTGATTTACCATAGAGTATCACCTAAAAAGGGCATCTATTTATACTCTTTATTCCTTTAGTTTTCTATCCCAACTAAATGATTTTAATCGGGTCTACCATGATTTTCTACAAACTTAATTCCATTCTTGGCAACAGTTTATTTTTTCATGGATGACATTAGTCAAGTTGGACAAATCAGTGTTTTTATCCCTCCTGAAAATAATTTATTAGTTTAAAGGTAGATCCCTGATAAGACTAGGCAATCAAAATTCTTCCCAGGAGTCCTTGAAATTTAACTGAGAAAGAGAACTAGCCCTTCTCTTCCAGTGTAAAATTTAAAAATTTTGACATCCAAGTTCTCTATTATCTGGAAGATGCCAGTTTTCAGTAGGAAGAAAAGAAAGTAATACATAGAGGGGAAAAATTAAAAAAATGAAAAAGATGTAGAAAGAGAGAAAGGTGTGGTAATGTTCAAATCCCTGATTTTAGTTATTTCAAAGTCTAGCATCATTCGTCCTCTTCTCAAGTTTACTTACTCCACCCTTGTTTTGTTTATGTGAACCAATTACCATTTTCTCTCAGTCTCTTTTTCTGACTTACTATAGTAGTTCAAATCAAACCTATCACTTAAAAACTTACATTATTGGCTCGGCGCCTATAGCTCAACTGGCTAAGGCGCCAGCCACGTACACCTAAGGTGGTGGGTTCGAATCCCCAGCCCGGACCCGCCAAACAACAATGACGGCTGCAACCAAAAAATAGCCGGGCGTTGTGGCGGGCGCCTGTGGTCCCAGCTACTTGGGAGGCAGAGGCAGGAGACTCGCTTGAGCCCAGGAGTTGGAGGTTGCTGTGAGCTGTAATGCCACGGCACTCTACCCAGGGGGACAGCTTGAGGCTCTGTTTCAAAAAAAAAAAAAAAAAAAACTTACATTATTTGTGTATCTCTAGCTTATTACACTGGAATAAGGACAATACCGTTCACATTTGTGAAGCTTTCTCAACAACTTATTGTGGAAAGTGGTCATATGTCCTATTCACAAACATCACCTGCATATTTCCTGGTGGGGTCTTTCAACAAAGTTGTTGCTTTATGGTTGAGTGCTAGGGGTCTATGTTGTGAATGCCTTTTAGGCACCTTTCTATCTTATTCAATATAAGTCTCTAAATAATAAATGTGGTAAATACTTACGTACAAAATTTAAAGATGAAAAAAGGAAACTTTAGAGAACTTTAGTTATATCTCATATGCCATCCAAAAGGTGAGATTCAGAAAATACTTACGTACACAATTTAAAGATGAAAAAAAGGAAACTTTAGAGAACTTTATTTATATCTCATAGGCCATTCAAAAGGTGAGTTCAGAAATTTAGCTTTCTCATAAAGCACTTTTGTATGAACCAGAAAGTACAGTTTAGTGAGCTAAACATGGACTAGGTTTCAGAATTTTCTTGTCTTCATCATGTGGTTGTCCTCATGTAGTGAAAAACTTTGGCAACTATTACATGGCACATGGCCTAATTCAGGTGTTTGAGTCAATTTTAACTTTTGACTTTAAATTTAGTGATATGTTTTTTCATTCAGATAGGCTGCAACATTTTTTTTCTAAAAATATTTCAATTTAATAATATATCTAGAACAAATAAAGACTAGGTTATGCTGCAGTAACAAGTATTATAATGCCAACATCTCAGTAATTTTTCAGAGCGACATTTTATTTAGTGCTCATTCTGATTCTATTGAAAATCTAGATGTCTTTCTAGGGCAACTTTACCCCATACCCCATGTACTGACTCAGTATCTTACATTGCTTAGATATTATACATACATGCTTCTACAATTACTGTGGCAGGGAATGAGCCAAACTAGAGATTCATGCATCTGCATTTAAATGCTTCCACTCTCATTTTATGGCCAAACGAAGTCACAGGGCCATTCCCAACTTCAAGAGGTAGATCAGTGTAACCTTTCATCTACCCAGAAGTAGAAAATACCTAAATATTCATGAAAAATAGTTATGGTTACCATAAGGGCCTCAAAGTCCTATGAACATATGACTATTCCATTGAAGTTAATGCTTAAGGCAGGTAAATTTGAAATTTGCACAGGCTTAGATGACAGCTTGTAAGTCAGTACTAAGGAAAGTATCCTTTCTCTCTCTCTCTCTGTTACTGCTATTATATTGACTATGAAACGTAAGAAAGCCAAACATAAATATACTATTGCTTTATATCTTGTCCAACATTTTAAGTAGGATTATTTGTCCTTTATATAATACTTCCTCTGAGTTAGAAGCCTAGTGTTAAATTTAATAGTAGAATATTGTTTATGTAGCAGCCTACTGTGTAGCACTACTGTAAACCTCAAATGAAATAATGGTCACAAAAGAACTAGATATACTTTAATAAATTTAGCAAATGTTTTAAGGTGTTATTATCATTGTCTTCTCTTTGAACTTCCAGTAAGAGCATCTCTGAATGACTTTTCAGTTTAAATCTGATTGGGTGATTTTTAAGAGGGCCAAAACCCCCATTTCCAGACAACCTAACAGCCCCTGTTAGCAACAGATTTTCATAAGCATATATCCAATGATTGAGTGAAAGACTTAGGTAAGTGTAGTAGCATGGAATAGACCTGGGGTATATAGACCTTGTGTGCAGGACAAGTCGGTGATAAGAATGTGACTCAGATGGAAAAATAAGGCAGCCTATAGTATAAATGTGAGCCTGCTGAGGTCTGCTCTGTGATTCTCTTTAATAATGGAGTAGAGAGGTGTTAATGAGCATGACACAGGGCACACAGCCATCAAGTGAATTAGTCATAGCTTGATTCTTTTATGTGCCTTGTCTAATGGCAAACATTACCCAGCAATCACAGCAGCAGCACTCTCAGATGGAGCAGAAGGTGTGGAAGGGAGTAATGAGGCTGCCTAAAAACTGTTTTACAGAGCCTTGCACCAATTCACAACAGATAATAGAACTCAGAGCCAGACAGATAATAGAAGCGACAGCCATTTATTGCTAAGAGACTGTCTGAATATTTGTGCATAAAACAGCCCACTCCAAGTTCTTTAATCACATTTTTTGAGGAAGAGTGGCAAAAAGGAAAGCCACGTGGCAGGGTACTTCCATTAGTGTGTTCTAAATGAGTATAAAGAAGAGGAATGAGTAGATCTGAAGAAAAGGAATACTGACAAAGACTGCAGATCAGAAACAGCTTCTGGCTGTTTGAATTCAGCAAATTGGAACATCTTCTTGTGACTAGGAAAGGGTATTAGAATAGATTCCATTCTCTCTTACTTTGTGCTTAGACTTTGGAACTTTTTTATTATTGTGGGTAGTGAATGGGGACATGTGTTTGGTAAAGGTCTCCTAGGGGATGGTATATGTGGTTTTCTGTAAGTTTTTACAAAGTCTGACAATCACCTATTTTGCCAAAAGGTCCCCAAAAGGCCACAAAAGGAAGATGATCATATAGCAAAATATGTCCTAATATAGTGTCAAATTTGGAAACCTTGTTTTTCATATTTTTTTCCTCTGGCAATCACGTTAATTTATGATGCCACATTTTAGGAGGGACATTAACTGGATGAAATACATTCAAAATAAGGTGTGTAAAATGTCACTGGAATATAAGACCATATCATTTAAAAACAGTTGGAGAGCTCAAAGAAGAATTTAACATGAGAGGGATAATGAATGGATAACTTTGCAATAGTATCCAAATAGCTAATTACTATTCCTCCTGCAAAGAGGGATTGGATATGTTCCACAGGACATTAGGGTAAAAAAGAATGAATGAACTAAAGTTAAAGTAGGTCCCTTAACCTGATTATCAGGGATGAATCAGCAGTGATTAGAGTGGTCCAAAACTTGAACAGACTGCCCATAAGAGTAGTGAGCTTCCTGTGAAAGAATGTGTTCAAGCTGAAGCCAAGTAACCAGTTGTCAGGATACTGTAGAGAAAAATTAAGATGGAGAGTTGTCCTAATTGACATGATACTCACTCGAACTTGAATTGTCTGTGATATTACTCAGTCTCCTCATGGAGGCTCTTTGGCCCCAGGGATGAGCAAGGATGGACAAATGGGACTCTTAACTGGCCGTGTTTGAAATATATTCTCTTGACTTCGGGTGTTTATATTATGATGACTATAAAATCAAGGTGTACTGCTAAGAAAACTATGGTTGCTTGAATTTTTGTATGGTTCTTTGTTTTCTCGGTAGCTAATAGTTGCCCTGTTTATAATTTTCTTCATTTTAATGGTCATATAACTAATTAATCTTAGATGCTATAACAGTTTTATAAAATATTGTGTATTATTATATGTTCCCAAATGCAGTAGGTAATCCATCAAGTGTACATATAATAATTTGGCATCCAACTGTTAGCTGTGTATCCAACAACCATTCTCCATTTCTCTTTTACTAATGGAAGCCTGAGATTTTATCAGGGTAGCAAAGTATAGCTTTGAAAATTCATTTCCAGGCCTTTTGTGCAGCAAATATTATCCAAAACATACAGTGTGGCCAAGAAGATGTTAATAGATGTCTACTGGGGATTTGGGGAAAGTTTCTTTCCTGTTAAGGACACTGCCTATTCCTCCTCCTTACCAGTTCCTCCACCTCCTTTTCTTTCTCCTTCTTCACCTTTTCTTCCTCTTTCTCTTCACTGTCTTCAGATTTTAGATGAGGCACTGAGCAGCCTTCTTACAACGTGAAGAATAAAGATTTAAGGAGCAGAAGGTTAGAGAGGGATTGGCATATTAATGACATTGTGAAACCCATTGCAGTTCTTATCTTCAGATCTCCACTTATGTGGAAATATATGTATTTGATTGAATACCTTTTGTCAGGTTTCTAAGATATTCTAAGATATTCTAAATGCAATCCTAGGTGATACCACTGAAATTTCCAATCAGTGAATTTCTCAATAAATCATGTTAGAATATGTGCTTAGCTATTTGGGAAAAAATGAAGTGGAATACTTATATCTCACTTTTCATGGCAAAACTAATTTTAGATGGAGCAATAATATAAAAGTAAAAAAAGAAAAAAGAAACCATTAAAGTTTTAGAAAAACGTACATTTGATAAAATGCCACCTTTCATTATGGAATGCTTGCCCAAGAACTGCTGTAATCTCCAAAATAAACACCTCATTTAACCAAATGGCAATTAAAAATTTCTATACAGATGTTCAAGTAAGGTAAGTGATTAATTGGTAGGAAAATGAGGGCCACACTAAGCAAAAGGATAATCCCTTTAATATATAAAGCGTTGTTTAATAGCAACAAGAAGTCTCCCTCAGACTAATAAAAAATATTGGCAAAGGAAAGAGACAATTCCGAGTAAAAGAAAGACAGCTGATGAAAACTTCTCACAAAACAGACTAAATAAATAAAATAAAAGAACAAAAAGGAACTTGAAGAAAGTAGACATAATAAAAGAAGCCAACTATTATAAAACTTATAAAAAATACTCAGTGGGAGAGGAGAAAATAGAACATCCTGGAAATAAGAATATGGTGTTTTATATGTTATTGTTTGCTTCAAAACAAGCCAGAGCAACTGGAGAATAAAAAACAGCTCCTGGGAAATTAAAAGTATGGTAATAAAAAACTTTGAAGAATATCTGGGATATAAAATTAAAATATAACTAGGAAATTAAAATAAAAACAACACAAACAGATAGTCAATATAGAGACAAAAGAAGAAAATCTTAAGACCAAATGATGAGCTCCAACATCCCACTCTAGGAACTCCAGTAAGGAAGATCAGAGAAAATAGTGCAGAAGAAATTATCCAAGTCACATTTTTTTTAAATCTCCTAGATTGAAAGGCTAGATATTTCAGATCAAAAGTATACATATTATGGCTAACATAACAAGTAAATAAAACTCAGAATACCACAGATGAACAGTTTTCTAAAGATGACTAGAAGAGAAAAAAAACACTGTGTATAAAATATCAGAAATTGAAATGGAATATCCATATGTTCCTACTTCCTGTTTCATTATAACATTTAATCTGGGAAAGATGTTGAAATTTATCAAATACCTTTTCTGCTGAAATTGGGTTGTAAACAGTGAGAAGCCAGCTTTGTTTTAGCCTGTTGGCTGTGAGCAACTTGACCACAAGGGGGACTTGGTGCTAGAGGGCAGGTAACTTGGCATAAATTCAACTTTCATTGCTGGAAAAACAACACAAAGTCATTGAGGTTCACCATGCCAGTTTGAAGTGCTTTTTAATTCAAATTGTTTGTTTTCTTTTCTCTTCCTTTCTCTCTATTCATTTTTTCCTTTGGCAAACATCTTCATGATTTGGCAAAGGTAGGAGGAGAATTCTAGACTGAAAAACATCCCTCTGTTCCCTTCTGTGTCACTTCTCCTTGGGGGCTTTCTCACTGTAATCACTGACTCTATCAGGTGGTCCCCTTTAAATACTCTCTTACTTTCTATGCGGTTCAGAAAATTATTCCTGGGATTTTTAAATACCTCATACACTGAGCAAAGCCATAGGGAAATAAAGTCGAAGATAAGAAAAATAATTTTTTTCCTTACTAAGTGCAGTGTAAAGTGTTAATCTTCTTAAGTGAACGATGGTCTCAATTTGTCAGAGGCTTAAGGGGTTACTGAGACGTGGAGATTTCAGTTTTAAAATGAAGACAACTCAGGTGAAGTGAGTTGGTCCCCTTCAACTTGACCTACTGTCAAGGATACTTATACTTTAGCCTCAGACAACTACCACAACCTCTCAGGTTTCTGAAGAGCTGTCATCTCTAAAGCTCCTAGAACAGTCTCCACAAAGGCACATCTGAACAAGTACAACCCAGGATCTAACTCTTATGAATCTCAGTGGCTATAGCACCGAGGATGAAGAGGGAGACTTTCACTTCTGCAGCTCATCTGTGCTTCTTTCCTCAAACCACCGCATACCCACCAGACCATAATTTCTGATGCTAGTTTGAGACATATGATTCTTCCTCAGTTGGCTTTAGCCTAGAGATAGACATTTTCTCTACATGCTGGAATAAGGGATGAATAAAAAACTTCACATGTAGTATTTACTCATTAATTTACTCGTGTGTTCACTTAAAAATGTTTTGATTTCTTAGTTAGGGCCAAGAACTATTTTAGGTTCTGGGAATTTGGTGGTAAAAGAGGCAATATCTTTGCTGCCATGGAATTGACGTTCTTACGGGAGTAGACCACTACAAACAAACACGTAAGTGTGAGAGTAACCTAAGTTAGATTAATTCAGATGTGAACAAAATCGAATGGTGTGATGGAGTAAAGAAGAATGGGGCATATGTTAACTGGGGTGTTAAGGACCTACTTTGTAATGTGAGTTGTAGATAGAAATGTGAGACGGAGCTAGTATTGAGAAGGTTTAGGGGGGAGGAAGAATGAGTATATAAAAGTCCCCAAACAGGATAGAGTTGGACTTGTTTAAGAAACATTTAGAAGATAGTAAAGCTAGAACATAGAAAACAAGTATGGCATTGCATGATGTTAGAAAGATTCACAGGAACCAGAGCATGAAGGATTTTGTAGGTGATAGTAAAGAAGTTTAATGAAGACACTAGATTGTTATGAGGAAGAGAGTGATGGTCTGGTTTACATTATAAATAGAAATCTTTTTTATTTTATTTTATTTTGTTTTTTTATTAAATCATAGCTGTGTACATTAATGCAATCACAGGGTACAGTGTGGTGTTTTCATATACAATTTGAAATACTTTCATCAAACTGGTTAACATAGCCTTCATGTCATTTTCTTAGTTATTAAGACATTCATACTCTGCTTTTAGAAAGATTCACTTGTACCTTTGTAAGATAAACCATAGAGGTGACCCCACTAGTCACCTCCCTCCACCCATCCTCCCCCCTCCCTATATTCTAAGGCTATAATTATAGAGATCTTTTTTCTATCAGTTGGTTGAATGGATAAAGAAAATGTGGCATTTATACTGAATAGAACACAATTCAGCCATTAAAAAGAATGGAATCAGTCTAGGGTCAAGATGGCAGAACAGAAGCAGCTGGCCCAGCTGCTCTCACAGAGAGGATTGAGTATGGAGAGTGGATGTTCTGCTTTGGATTGATTGTCCAAGAGAGCATTAGGAATCAACAGAGAGGTAGCAGGAGTGACCCCAAGTAAAGGAGAGGGAAATAGGGTGACCTGCTCAGGGAATGTGGAGGTCCCCAGGGAAGGTGCCTGCATGTGGGGAAGAGACAGATGAGAGAATGCTGGGGCTCCCACCTCTCCCACAGTCATTGCAATCTGAGCTGTGGGATGGCCCCTCCATTACAGCAGGCCTCTCAATGGATGCAAAGAACTTCCTAGAGACCGAGTAGCTGTATTTCTCTGGAAAATAAGACACAGTGGGGTTTCGCTGACTCCTGAACCCCGGGTGATGCAGCTGGTATTATTCTGAGGTCCCAGCCCCAGAGCACTGCATTTACCTGGTTGTCAGCTCCATTCAGCTGCCTCCATGTCCCCCCTGCTGGACTGGGGAGGGAATAGAAAGGTCATGTGCGCTAATGAGTCCTGTAAGCAGGAACCACATGCCTGTGTCACCACTGAGGGACCTGGGCAGAGGAAGCACCCATGGACCTGGTGCCTGACGCCACCACACATTAGCCCTGCCCAGCACAGCAGATGTGGGTCCTGGAGTGCAGCACACACCTATAGTCCCTGGTAGCCGCTGCCACTGTCTGGGTAGAGCAGCTACTGCTGCTGCTGCCTGGGTGGCATTGCCTCTGATGGACCTGGGCAGGGTGAGTACCCATGCCCCTGCCTCCACTGCCAGCACGCTGGGTGGAACAAATGCTCACAGCCCTGGAACCCCTGCTGCTGCTTATGTAGCTTTGCCTAGTTACCACTGCTACCACTGTGAGAGGCCCAGGGAGCAGAAAACCCTATGGCCACCCCCCTCTATGGAGAGGGATGAGCATGGTCCCTGTCCAACGTTTCAGCAGTCCCTTTGGGACCAGCCCGCACCCCCATGTGAATATCTCTCAGCACCTGTTTGCAATGTGATACTTAGAGGGGCATGGGGAGAACAGGAGAGCAGCAGGGTACAGCCTCACAGTACATCTGCCTCTCCCCCACCTTGTCAATCTGAGTGGATAAGGAAGACTGGTATCTATACACCACGTAATACTACTCAGCCACAAAGAGGAATGACATAATTTCTTTCACAGCAACTTGGATGGAACTGGAGACCATCATCCTAGGTAAAGCATCTCAGAAATGGAAAAACAAATCCCACAGGTGCTCACTTCTGGGTGGAAGCTAAATGAATGGTGTAAATAGTCATAAGGTGGTGTAATGATCACTGAAACCTAAGAAAGGAGAAGAGGGAGTGAAGGATAAACTCCTACGTATCGGGTACAAGGTACAGTGCTTGGTGACAGCTATACTAAAAGCCCTACATTCAGAATTATACAATTCATTCATGTAACAAAAATTGCTTGTAACTTCTAACTCTACAAGCATAGGCTAAATGCAAGTAATATGTAGTTATAGAATATAATGTAATAAAAGGGAATAAAATCCTGTCATTTGGATTTAACTGGAAATTATTATATTGAGGGAAATAAGCCAGATACAGAAAGACAAATATCACATTTTGTGGCTCCTGTGTGGGAGCTGAAAAAATTGATCTCATGGAAGTAGAATGTAGAATGATGGTGATCAGAGTCTGGGAAAGGTGGGAGTAGAGAGAGAAGAGAAGTTGGTCAATGGTTTAAAAAATATAAGTTAGATGGATGAAATAAGTTCTAGTGCACTGTAGGGTGATTACACTTAATGATTTATTAAGTGTAATTTATTCAAAACAGCTAGAAGAGAAGTATGGAATGTTTCTAACACAAAGAAATGATCAATGTTTGAGGTGATCAATATCCTAATTACCCTGATTTGACTGTTACACACTGTATGCATGTAACGAAATATCACATGTATTGCATAAATATGTTCAATTACTATTTTATCAAAATATAAATCTTTTTGGTTACTATGTGGGAAAGATCATAGGAGGCAAGGGATAAGATAATGAGACCAATTAGGAAGATGGTGTGGTCGTTCAGGTGACTGTATGAGCTGGCTTGTTCTTGTGTGGAGACATGGTTGGATTCAGGACATAAGGTGAAGGTGAAAATAACAGGTGTTGCTGTTGGATGGGTGGGGTGTGAGTAGGGGAAAGAAAAGATGTCTCCTGGATTTTTGGTGTGAGCCAATCGCAGCTGTTGTGTCTAAACACTATTCATTGATCACAGCACTCACAGTAGGTGTAGAATGGGAGCCATAGGAAACACACTGTTCTAAAGTAAACAAAGAATTTCCCCAAAGTATTAAATCTTTCTCCACTACAATAAGGACAATATGTGAATTGGTTGGGAGTGGGGGTGTTGAGCTGCAGTGCTCGACCTTGCATTCGATCCCTCCCCATGCTAATAAAGGGTCTAGGTCAAATTAATTCCCTTTTCCTCATGGCGGATAACACAAAGTACATACTTTATAGGCTTTTGTGAGGATTAAATGAGTTAACATGTGGAAAACACTTAGGAATACATCTAGCTAGAAATGATGGCTATTATAATTTAAATCTTTTTAATGGCTATATAATATTCTATTATATAGATGTATTAGCTTATATAATTGATCCCTTTGTCTCAACTATTTAGATTAATTCTAAGTTTTCATTAGTTATAGTTCAACAATGAACACATTCATATACATACATATTTTTCCATTATTAAGGTTATTTATTTAGGATACATTTCTAAAGGTTGAATTTGGTGGCTCAAAGAATCTGGAAAATGCATAATTTAAGGCTTTTGCTACATAGGGTCAAATGTTATACCAATTTGTACTCCCACTAGCTAAGTATGTTCTTATACCCTAGAAAAAATTAGATATTATCAGAAAAAAGAAAATACATTTGTCAGTTTGATAGAAAAGTAATTTATCCGAATTAATTAGATTGACCTTAAAAACTATTGAACAGAATGAAAGTTTTGCATAAAAGTTAGTCATTGCCCATTTTTCTTTTGTAGTATTTAGATTTTTTTCTTTTTGATTTATAAAAGCTACTTACCTGCTACATATATTTCACTTTAATTTAGTTTATCGGTTGTTGGTTGTTGTTGGGTTCAATTTGTACATATTTTCTTATAGTGCATCTGCCTTCTTTATTTTGCTACAATATAAATATTAGTCATGCTTTGAAGGATAAATTAGGCTAGAATTTATTTTAGTGCATGGCACAAGCTTGATATCTTGGTTTTTGTTATCCAAAATAGTTGAATAACTTTTCCATACTTTTTATCCAAGAGTGCTTGGATCTTTTGTTCTCCCTTAATTTAAAATACCTACCCTAAAAACTTACAAAGTTATACCTATAGAGTTTTTTTAGGATGGATATGTTTTTTAAAAATGAAACAAACCCACATCATTTTTAACGTAAAAATTATCAGTATGTACTTGACTCTGTTTTTGATCTTTCTCTTGTTTCAGTTACTCACCTCTGTGTCCCATACCAGCTACAACTGAAATTTAACTGTAACTCTTTAATCTCATCTGGATGTGTAAATCCTCCAGATTATTCCTCATTTCAAAATAATGTTAGAGTTTTGACTAGAATCACGCTAAATATAAAACTGGATTTTGATGAAGGTTAACAACATAAAACATCAAATCTCCCCAGCTAGGGACATATATTCATTCACTCGTGTTAAGTTCAGGAATTTTTGAGTTAAAATATTTAAGTGACCAAATAACAAAAATAAAACAAAGAGACAAAAAAACCCTTTTTGATTAAAGGAAATTTGACCCTTCGTCCTATTCTGTTTCACTTGCTGTAACAAAATACCATAGACTGGGTTCCTTATAAATAACAAACACTTATTTCTGGAGGCTGGGAAATCCCAGACAAGGCGCTGGTGAATCTCATGTCTGGTGAGGGCCCCTCCCTTGTAAACTGCTTCTTTACTCACTTTAGAACCCCACGTTCACTTGGCAGAAGCTCAAACAAGCCCCCTGGAATCTCTCCTATCAGCGCACTAATCTCATTTCTTAGAGCTCCAACCTCATAATCTCATCAGTTCCCAAAGCCCTCTCCTCTTTATACCATCACTCTGGGGGGTTAGTTTCAACATAGAAGTTTGGGGAGACACAAACCTTCAGATCATTGCACCTTTGATTTACTGAGCGATGCAGAAGCTTAGGTGAACTCTAATGGCTGGAAACTCTCCCTGACTATGAGGATTGCAAATAGAGAAATAATAATTCTTTGCCACATGTTACTTGACCTTCCTGGTATACCTTACTTGTCTTTAAGTTATAAAGACAAGTGGCCAAGTTGGTGAATTGCTGAAATGACATTTTATTGAGGTGGAATTAAGCAGACAGAGTCCACCTTGCCCCGGGTGGTAGAGCTACTTGATGCAGCCCTCGGCCCGAGACTAGGTCTTTTGAATTCCGAGCTGGCTTCACAACACTTCCCAGTCTGGGGGGTTCTAGTGGTGAAGAAAAGAATGAGAACGAATCTAGATTGAAGATCCCAAAATATGCAGTGCCCTGACTTGTGTACCCAAACCCCCCGGACGTAAACTCCATTCAGGGAAACTTATTTTGTGCTTTCCCTTACCTCCTCCTCTTCTCCTCTACATAGGCCAGAGTTCTTGTTTTTATTCTTGTTATTTTCCTCTTCTATGGCCTGTTCTTGTGAAAAGAACTGACGTATCTGTTAATTTCACATGGTTTATTTTATTTTATTTTATTTTTTGACATAGAGTCTCACTCTGTTGCCTTGGGTAGAGTGCCCTGGTGTCTTAACTCACAGCAACCTCAAACTGTTGGGCTTAAGCAATCCTCCTGCCTCAGCCTCCACCCCACCCCTCACCCCGCCGAGTAGCTGGGACTACTGAGACTATAGGCATGTGCCACCACACCAGCTAGTTTTTCTATTTTAGTCTTGCTCTGGCTCAGGCTGATCTTGAACTTCTGAACTCAAGCAATCCACCTGCCTTGGCCTCCCAGAAAGCTAGAATTACAGGTGTGAGCCCCTGGGCTTGGCTTCTTTCTTATATTTTAGCTGTTGACAGATCTGGAGTCTAAATCATGGGGGCAGAAATGTGATTGCTGCAAGCACCATAGAGCTAGGCTAGATGGTAATATTTTAATCAGGGTGAATTTTTCAGTTCCTTGATTCACACTATATAGATAGGGCCTGTCCTGCCTGGCCACTGGACAGATTCCATATAACATAAAAACTCACAAAGATGGAAGAGCCCTTGTATGCATGTCCCTCTCCCCCTCATTTTGGGGGAGCTGAAGCCCAGAGAGATAAACTATTTTGTTCAAAACCACTCCATACACTTTTTGACCTTTGTTTTATTGAAAGATGACTCAGGTGCATCTTAGCTCAGTGACTTACAACCTGTGAAAGGCTGAGTTCTCTATGAAGCAGAAGCTGATGTGGACATTAGCCTGCCTGGTGTTTACTAGGGAGTGTCCGTAGGAGAGAAGCCTATGGGAGGGAGGGATTGGACGTGGGACTGAGCAGAGGAAGGAGTGGAGCTGTGATGGAGGAACTCTGGGCCTGATAGCTTTGACTGACATTACAAGGAGCTCTGGGGTTAACGTGGTCCATCAGAATGGTCCAGCCTTCCGTAACCATGTAAGTATAGGGCAGCCACTGTCGGCTCTTGAACATACACCACACTAGGAAGGGGGTCACCTTTGGCCAGGCACCTCTGCCTCTGAGGCCATCCCTGAAGGGCTGACTGCCGAAGTCAGTGACAGCAAGTAGACGCTGGGGCAACAAGACCTCCTTGAATGGGAGCAAGGCTGCGTCCCTCCATGTTCGTCATAAGAGCTTTGCTGAACGTGTCCAGGGCTCTCAGCACACAAGTGGGAAAACTTGGATCTGAAATCAGGAGTCCCTACTTAAACCTCCTGTGTTTACCACTCTCCTCTGCTATTAAAATCCAAACTCCTTTTCAGGAGTCTGTGATTTGGAGTTATTTATGATTCTTAGATACGAGCTGCTGAGCCGTGGAGCGGCTTGCTAAACTGGTTGGCTCCATCTATTTATCTTTATGCTTAACCACAACAAAATAGTCTAAGTCTAACTCTGAAGGTTTAACACTTTCAGCTGTAGAACACAATACTTAATACCAAGCTTTCCAAATGCTTCTCTAAAATCTGTAACTTTAAAGAAAACCTGCTCACTCCACTCTCCCTGGAGCTGAGTGTTGATAAATGACTCCCCCAGGGAGTTTATGAATCTATATCTTTTATGTCTGCAGACATGGCTCACCATCTGATGAATGCTGAAACAGAATTGTCAACTACAATAGAGGATTTGAGGACATTAGTTGGACCTGGCTCTGAACCAATGCTGGCTTCACTCAGGACTTGAACTCAAGCATTATTTCTACCTGCCCACTATATTGACCTGTCAATGTCTTTTTTTTTTTTTTTAAAGCATTTTCTGGGAGGCCCCCGAAGCTCAGATGATTTAATACATGAAAAACATTTGACCACATTTAGCATATACATAGCAAGAACTCAGTAAATATTAGCTATTAATATTTTAATGGCTTTCGAATGTTCAAAATGAAGACTGACAGATAGGTCCTATAGCTTAAACCCTTAAATGTGTTAAAGGCATAACAGAAGTTTTTCTCAAAACCCATTGTCACCTGCAGCTGTGGTTTCAGACAATGACTAGGTTTGGTTCTATTCACTATTTGGTCTATACCATGTCCCATGCACTGGTGTTCAAGTTGTGGCACAGAAAGGGAGAGAATGAAGAAAGCAAGGATACCAAAGTTATCCATAGACCCTGAGTCACAGGCTCTGGTGTTAAAATGAACTTGGGAGACCGTTTAGCCCCAGTGGCCCCTATAGCACCTGTAGCCAATAAACCCCATACCTTTGTGTCACTTGCTTCCCCTGTTCCATCTCTGGAAAACTACACTAAAACCTTCTTAATTTGGCACAAATGTTAACTTTGGAACTTTCATCTAGGGCAGCGTTTTTCAAACTTTTTTTTATCTCATGGCACACTTGAACCTATAGGTAAAATTCCATAGTACACTTAAATTAGGTTGATTTAAAAGAGAGAGAGAGAGAGAGAGAAATAATATACTTATTGTGCTTTGAACTTCTTTCAAAAATAATTTAATTAATGATCTTTCAAAATTTTAATGGCACACCAGTGTGCCAAGGCCACTGATTGAAAAAAATCACTGCTCTAGAGTTTCCATTTTGTACTCTGGGACTGCAGCTCAAGCTTAGTCTCTTCTTTAAGAGAGTTCTTCAAAATTCTTAGAGACATACTATAGCTGAACCTGATTATTCTAGAATCCATTTGTAGAGCTCTGCCTTGTATACTG
Source organism: Otolemur garnettii (assembly GCF_000181295.1). Taxonomy (NCBI): domain Eukaryota; kingdom Metazoa; phylum Chordata; class Mammalia; order Primates; family Galagidae; genus Otolemur; species Otolemur garnettii. The sequence continues at coordinate 7,817,009 of NW_003852455.1, read as the reverse complement.
ACTGACTTTGAAGGCTTGTTTGTGTTGTATCATTCCCTGCCTCATCTTTGGCAGGAACCAGAGATTTACTTGTTCCTTGGATGGGCTGGTATCACAGTCCTCTATTGCAGACTGGTGTGAAAAGTCCTTCCTTATTCCTTCTACTTACCCAAATGCTACCTTTTAGAGACTCTTTGTGTGTGGCTTTGTGTGTAGCATGATTCAATATTTGTAGTTAGTTCTTTTTCAAGTTGTCCTGGCTATAATATTCTTTTCAAATACCCATAACTGTGTGCTTAATGTCTGCTATCCCACCTCGATGTGTGAGTGGGGTGGGGGGCGGTTGTACCATAGGGCTGAGAATGCAGTGATGAATCCTACCTAATGGCTCTTGCCCCTGATTAAATCTGCTTGAATTTTCGTCTGAGTAAAATTTGGTGAAGATACATCTTATTAAAGCTTACAAAGATAACTGATGCTCCTGAAGAAACACAGGAAGACAGGTTCTTTGGATGCATGCGAGAGTTAGATTTTCTTTAAGTTCATTTCAATGTTTATTATTTTTTTGGAAATGATGATGGTTCAGAAATGTAAACAGTGTTAACAAAAGTAAACTGAAAATCTAATACTCACCCCAGTTCCTATTCACTTTTTTCCCCCTTCTCACAGTGTTTATGCTTCTGGGGTTTATTTTTGAAATGACAAACAAATGCAAATTCACATTCTTATTTCTACCCCTTTTACATTTACTTAGTTATGGAAGAAGCAAGTAATATCCACCAATATTCCTGTATCTGTAAAACACCTTTGAGTGTGGCTACTTGCATGAAGAACTAAGAAGAAGCGAATAGATCATAAACCCCTTGAATTTTCTAGTGATTTTATTACCCGAGAAACTATGATCCAGCATTGAGACTGATGTTCTATCTTCTTTAGGCCCTCATATTTACACCAGAGGGACCTTGGCTATGAAATTTAGCCATAGACCATATGCATTCCCTTAACATGTGGCCACTGGAGATAGTGGCCCAGGAAGAACCTTCCATAAATGGAGCCAGTGGCCATAGAAGCAAATGGATAAGAGACTCTTCCCAAGAGCTACTTCAGCTGTTGTGTAGTCAATTGATACCCTCTTCCCATTTCAGAAGGAGGCCTTTACATGCCTTCTCAAAGGAATTTAGAAATTGATGTGGACCAATAATTTATACATATCTCCCATTCTTCCCTTTTCTGAATGCATATTTCTGTTTCAGAAATGCTTCCTACTCTATCACTGAGTATTGCATGTCTCACACAGGTCACTAGATCCCAAGAGGATATATCTAGATCAGAGATATCTGATCAGAGGATTGACTCAAACAGTTTGGACTTTGAATTTGGCACAGTGACTGAATGAAACTATTTGTGTCCTTTCCAATATGCAAAAACAAACAAACAAACAAACAAAAAAAACAACAGCTGAGCTGGAAGTTTGATGGCCAGAATGATATACTATGTTGAAAGCTGCTAGCCCTCTTTCCTACTGATTTATTCTCTTATTTCTGATCATATAGTGAAATTATTTTTTTTAAATTTTGCTTTCAATTTCAGCTGGCTTTCACTCATCTTAGTTTGAAGGTTTTTTTTTTTAATTTTTTTTTCTTTTCTTCCTTTAGTGATTCTCTTGTCCTTTGCCTCCCAAGTAGTTGGGATTACAGGTGCCCACCACAACGCCCAGCTTTTTTTTTGGTAGAGATAAGGTCTCATTTTGGTTCACTCTGGCTCATGCTGGTCTTATGCTGGTCTCGAACCTCTGAGCTCAGGAGATCTACCCACCTTTGCCTCTCACAGTGCTGGGACAACAGGCGTGAGCCACCATGCCCAGCAGTTAAACTATTTTTTTGGTCTTCCATTTCTACATATTTCAGAATATTAGGGGCTACACATGTTTTGTTTACATGCTTTGTTTTTTATACAGATTGAGTCAAAGTTATATTGTGCCCTTTACCTAGATAATGTGTACTGTTCCCTGTAGGTGTGAATTTACACATCCCCTCCTCCAGCTTGATTTTCGCTGAGATTTACTTTCATTTATGTGCTTAAGTGTTGATCGATTAGCTCTAATTTTGTATTGAGTATTTTAGTCTTCCTTTTAGGTTAAGGTGATCATATGACTACATTCTGGCCAAAGAAATAAGAACAAAGTGATATACCCATACCTAGGCTTGATCCATAAAACCTTCATGTAATCCTTTCTGTCTTTGCACTGACTCTCTGATTGAAGGCAGAGGAATCCGAGGACTTAGAGAGTTACCAGACGGTATAGATCTCTGAGTGACTACATGGATTAGGTGACCAAATTTAACATTGGTAAAGCGGGACACTATTGATAGGAGGGGGGTGGGGTGGTGGTGGGGTGGTGGTGGTGGGGTGTTCTTAATTAAAAATTTGGTCTATATGGAGCAACAAAAATTTCATAGAATGCAAAAATAGTATTGTAATATATATTTTTTTAATTTCAACATAATTACAATTTACAAATATAATACATTAAAAAAATTATGTATAGGGCAGAGCCTGTGGCTCAAAGGAGTAGGGCACTGGTCCACCTGGGTGACCTTGCCCAGGAGGGGGGTAGGGAGTTTATATTAGCCTTTTCATTTCCAAATGAAGTTACATTAACCTCTTCATTCCCAATGGAGTTACATTAACCTTTTCAGCAGCTGAAAACTGTATATTCCCTCCCGTTGTCCCCCGTCCCCTAGCTTGTCGTGTATTCTTTCCAAAAATAGAGACTTTTTTAAAATGTCGCAGGACACAGGACAAATTGTTAAAAATTGGACTGTCCCGCCAAAAGCGGGATGTCTGGTCACCTTATACATGGAGCAAAACTTCACAAACTTGCTCTTCACACCTCCTTTTCAGAATATTGTTAAAGCATCTTCCTTGTCTAGTAATTAACTCCTCCGTTCTCCCCTAAATACCTGTTCAGCCACCAGTACTTAGTGCATGTACCCTCGGAAGCTTTCTCTACCTATTTCAACCCATACTCCTCAATTTTAAGCCAACATTTTATAGCATGTATTAAATAGTTTCAGAATTTTACATCTGTTCTTATGCATTAGATCATAAGCTGCTTGAACTTATAGACAATGTTTGTTTTTTCCTTATCTTATCACCTCAGGGCCTAGAAAAGCATAATACAAAGAGGCTGCTCAGGATATCTGAATCAATCCATTTACTAATTTCCTAGTGGAGCAGATAAGAGGCAATTGGGAAGCTTGAACGAGGTTTGTCTAAATCAAGCTTCATGTCTGGATTTTGGCTCAATCCAGAGCTCTCCAGGGGTTTTCGGTGTCTTCCAAGAAAAATTTTACATCAAGGGACAGTTGTCATTTTTACCGAGGACTTAGTGAAAGTCGAGCATCTACTATTTCAGAAACATCCAACGGACAGCTTTGATTTATTGACTTTAAGCATTAGTGATTCCATAAGAAAGAGAAATTAAAGGGTGATGTTCCCTTGTTTAAAGCAGTTAGCAAAAGAGTTTCTGGGCACTTATCCTTGGCTGAGGAGATTCAGTTACAGATGAGAAAAAAACAGCCTTTATGTATTGTCTTTGTTGAAAGGAATCATGTAATTTTCCTCTACCTTGGGGATATTTTCATTACTTCTAAAAGGCTAATGGTAGAAGCAATGTTTAAATCCAGGCCTATATAACCAAAGTATTTAGTTAGTAGTTAACTAACTAATTAAATTTATTCAGCATTAATTGAGTGTCTGTGTAAGGCTCTGTACCTAATATGAGGAAGCACAAGCAGGGAACGGACACAGGGAATGGACACACATGCAAATGGACAGAATCCTGGATGAACAGCAGCAACAGCACCGACATCAGTAGCAGTGATGGCAGTGGCCATTCCTGAGCGCTTATTAATGCAACGAACATGAGTCATATAATTCCTAATGCTCAAAATAACCATGGAAAGTAATATTCTGATATCCACACTTAAGGAAATGAAAGTTCGGAGAGGTTGAGCAACTTGATCAAGATTATGAAACTACCAAGTAAATGTGAATACGCTCTTTCCCAAGCTCTTTCCCACAGGAAACAGGTTCAAGTCTAGATTTTGCCTCTTACCACTTGTTGAGTCTCAGTTTTCTCATCTTACTATCAGGACAATGATGATCATGGCCCAGCCCATCTCCCAGGGGAATACTCTAGTCCAAGGGTATCTTGGATTTGAAAGGGTTTTTATAGAACCTGCGATGTAAGGGTTTGTATAGAACATGTGATATAATAGTGTGGGAAAAAATGATTCAGCACAGGTACAGAGCAGGAGCTGGAGGTGTCTTGAGAGAGACCCACTCTTGTTAGGATATTGGGGCAGCAAAAAACATTTGTGCAGATGAGATTTTGGGGAACAGCCGTGGCTGCAGCCTTGAAGCAGCAGGAACAGGCAGAGGGGAACCATTCTGAGGCAGCAGTCTTTCCTCTGGCAAGCAAATACATTCTGGCAACTGCAATGGAGTTCTGAAGACCACTGGCATCAGAATCTTAGCAGGCCAGTTTAAAAGAATGTAGTAATTGTTTTATGTGCTGTAGAGACTGTAAATCAAGAGCGAGTGAACTTTAGCCTGTGGGCTAAGTGCCCATTTTTATTGGAATACAGCCAGGCACATATTTGCCATATTTTCTATGGCTTCTTTTCTGCTGCCATGGCAGAGTTGCATAGTTGCTACAGAGACTGTATGGCCTGCAAAGTCTAAAACATTTACAATCTGAGCCTTTAAGAAAATGTTTGAGGTGTCCTGCTTTAAATGGCGATAGCAGCCATCAGCTACATGATAATCACGCCACATGTGTTTCTGTATCTATGTGAGTGGGGGAGGGGAGGCTCGGGTGAATGGTGTTATCTACTTTGGCAATGGGTGGTGAGCCCAGCTTGTTGGCATTTACTCACTGGGACAGGCAGCACATCGTGATTAGTGGTCCACAAGTTTGGCTACTTACTGGAATCACATGGGATCTTTTAAACTCTCCATACCCAGGCTATACCTGAGACCAATTAAATCAGAATCTCTTGGAATATGATCTCTTGGACATCAGTAATTATTAAAGCTTTTCAGATGATTCCATTGTGTAGCCAAGATTGCAAATCATTAACATAGTGGAAATAACCCTGGCGTGGATTTCTGAAATATAGTTCATAGCCCCAAATCTGGTACTGTTTAATTCTAACTAAATGCTGGAATGTTTCAATTAGTTGCGATTCTATGTATGCTTTTTACCTTCTAAAGTAGGAATTACTGTCTTTCTTGGGCTGGGAGGATGCCAGAGGATACCTTTACAGTTCTACAGTAATAGCATTCTTAATTTGGTTTTGCTTTTTTGCTATAAGAGATTGCACTTGCTCTTTGCACAATGGACTGCAGAGTTTATGGACTCTGCAAGGCAATGAACAAGGAAACAGCCACTGGGCTAGTCGGTTTGGAATTTAAGATGTGCTAAGCAGAACAAAACAGAACAAAACATGAGATCTGTTTGAATAGAATCCATAAGCATTACTCAATATTGCCTCCCAGCAGAGCAAGGCATGGTCATCTCTATACATTTTATCTCTTTAAGACTTTTTTACTCTTCCTGGATTGTGGCTGACTGGGTCAGCAAAGGTAGTTAAGAGAGGGGCGTGGAAATAAACTGAAATTTTGCTATGTGGCTGTGTGCTTTGACTTTCCGTTTGATACCATAGGACTAACTATTTACCTTCAGCACAGAGTAGGGCTACTAAATCAGTGAACACATTCTGGTTAGTAATTACAAGGCTGGTCTAGCCTCTAACTGGCTAGTACCTAGGGCTGGATAGTTTAAATTTGGGCCTGACCAAAATCCAAGGACCTTCATGAGGGCTGCGGTAAGATTGTTGAACACTTAATCCTATTAGCTCAGCTCCCATTAACATGGTTAATTTATTTGACTGGTCTAAGACCTGGACACTGACCTTGGGGACGTAAATGATGCTTTAGTGGAGGGAGTACTGGCCAAGGAAGGGAGCACGCATGACACCATTGGGGAAGGAAGCGCTGGGAGACTAGGGAGCCACTCTACTCGGTGGGAATTTCTTTCTTTTTTTTTCTATTTGTAGAAGTAATATCCAACCATCAGAACAAAAACTTGGCAATACAGAAAACATGAGAAGTAAAAATAAAAACCACAACAAACTAAAATCCTTTTGTAATCCTTTTTCCGAATTATTAACAGTTTTTGGTCCTTTGTTGATATGCTTCTATCAGTGCAAGATTCTTTCCCAGTAGAAATAAACATAACATTTATTTCTAATGTGGTATTTACTAATAGTGTCGTGCTATGACTTAGATGGTACAATAATTCTCAACTGGTCTGCTGATGCGCCTTCTCTGGGGTGCTGATGAGCAGCGGGTCAAACTGAATTGTGGTATGACTGAGTGTACGCGTGCCAATGGCTGACATCTCTCCTAAAATAAAGGGAACAGTAAGGGGGAACTTGGTGATACTGAGAGAAAAGAGGCTTGGCATAATCAAGCATTGCTTGCTTTCTGGAATGTTCTCTAGAATAGGAAAGAATGTTGTCTTTCTAACACTTAAGAGGATACTATCAGATCAGCTGACATGTCTATAATTAATAATAATACCATGCTGAACAGTAATCATGCAAAAGATCATTAACTGTTGATGATTTTTAAACACTGGCAGACTCTGTTTTTCCTCAAAAGTGATTGTGTTGTCATTGTGATTTCATTCAGGGTTTTCTGTTTTAAAGAAATTATTTAATCCCTTGCTAGTGGATAACCAAAATTTATAAGATTCAAAAAGTCATTAATTGCTGGGCATGGTGGCTCATGCCAGTAATCGCAGCACTTTGGGAGGCCGAGGAGGGTAGATTGCCTGAGTTCAGGAGTTCAAGATCAGCCTGAGCAAGAGTAAGAGCAAGAGCAAGATCCCATCTCTAAAACTAGCTGGGCATTGTGGCAGGTGCCTGTAGTCCCAGCTACTCAGGAGGCTGAAGCAAGAGGATCACTTGAACTGAGAGTTTGAGGTTGCTGTGACCTGTGACATCACTGTACTCTACCAAGGGCACCAAAGCAAGGCTCTGTCTCAGTGATTAATATAAGTCAGTGATTAATATAAGGGTATGTGTGATTGGGCTACATTGTATTTGTTAAGTAGTGTCCAAATCATAGTTGAGTGCTTTACTAGGACGTGTGTTGTATACCCCGACATTGTGAGCTCCCTCCCTTCCTCCCCTCCTCCTCCCAACTTGAATTTATTTGTGTTTTTCTCGCATGTGGGCCTTATAGTAATCTGAAATTTAAAAAAAAACAGGATCAGAGTTGTAACATGAAAAATTCAGGAAGACCAAAAAAGTCCCCGAAACAAAACAAAAAAAACTTCACATCTGACTGTGAAAAAGAAACCTCTGGGATTCAGGTCACATTGTGGCATGGCTGAAACAGTTCTCAGCTGGAACTGATACTCATGTCTACTTGCAAAATGAAGAAGAGTTACAATTACATAGTTTCACCTTATTCAAAATAACAAAAATATCTGCAACTGATCAATTTTACAGTCCAAATGAATTCTCACTCCTGGTGGAACTTGGAGAGGGAATCACCTACTTACAATGATTTAGGAGTAAAAATAGAATCTTAAAAAAGAAAGTCACTGAACACAAGATTGAGAATCCCCCCCCTAAATATCAAGAGAGAATGTATCAGTCAGCTCAGGCTCATGACAAAATAGTACAGACTGGGAAGCTTAAACAACAGATTTTGTTTTTTCCTCACAATTCTGGAGGCTGAAAGTTCAAGATTAAGGGTTGGTTTCCATGAGGCTTCTCTTCCTGGCTTGCAAACTGTCACCTTCTCCCTCTGTCCTCATGGGGCCTTTCCTCTGTGTTCGGGGTGAGATCCGTCTCTGGTGTGTCTTTTTCTTCCTTCTATCCTATCAGATTAGGGCCCTGCCCTCATAACTTCATTTAATCTTAAACTTCTTTAAAGCCCCTGTTTCTGGCTTGGCGCCTATAGCTCAACCGGCTAAGGCGATAGCCACATACACCTAAGGTGGCAGGTTCGAATCCCCAGCCCGGACCCGCCAAACAACAATGACGGCTGCAACCAAAAAATAGCCAGGCGTTGTGGTGGGCGCCTGTGGTCCC
>NW_003852455.1:7805305-7808742 GCF_000181295.1 Otolemur garnettii | reverse complement strand
AAAAAAAAAAAAAAGGCCCTGTTTCCAATTACAGGCACTCTCCAGGTTACATACGAGATGTGTTTTGTAGGTTAGTTGAATTTGTATGTAAGTTGGAACAGGTACATTTAATTTGCCTGTTACCTATAATAGCCTCCATTCATAAGGGCAAGTTGCATGTAGTCAGATTTCTGTAACTCAGGGACTGCCTGTACAGTCTCTTTGGGAGTTAGAGGGTTTTTGTTTTTTTTTAATTGTTTTTGTTTTTTTGAGACAGGGTCTTACTAAGGAATTACGGTTTTGACATATCAATTTCGAGGGCATGCAATTCAACTCATAACAGTGAGCAAGTGAGTTTTGCACATTGAAGGGTGGGTGAGGTTTATATTAGCTCTGGTATTGGAAGGGTTTTTCCTTGTCATGTGGACAAGATGACGGAGGCAGAAAAATCAAAATTATGTTTTGAAAATGGCAAGTAGGATTTAAGTTAGCTGGAGAATAAGGCTTACAGAGGGAGGGATTTAGAGAATTAGGTTGAAAAGAGGTTGAGGCAAATCATGGAGACTTGGAGGAGCAGAATGAAGATGTATCACTTGATTTGGAAGGATAGCAAAGAGATACTCAAGAGCTCTGAGCTGGGGAGTGACTGGGCCAATACTGAACTGCAGACAGGACACGCTGGCCTGGGTGGGTGGGAAGATGGGGGTGTAAGAGGCCAGTCAGGAGGCAGCATTGACTCCAGAGCCTGGCTGTCTGGCTTACACCTGACTCGTACCACTTACATAACTAGATGGCTTTAGAAAAATTACTTTCCTTTTCTGGGCTTTTGAGTCAAAATAATATGGACTGGTGAAATTGTTAAAAGCTTTAGACAATTCCGTATCTGTAAGGCGCTGGGGGAAGTGCCTGGCAGGCCGTGCTGTGCCACTGTTTGCTTGTGTAGTGAAGGTGGGAAAGCACTAGGGAAAAATTCCAAATCAACAATTTCTTTTTGCTTTGACCAAACTTAAAATAAGAGTTTTTCACTTAATGACTCCTGTGGCTTTGACCGCATTTATACCTTGGGCTTACTTTTGTAAACAATTACATTTTCACTCAGCCTGCCTCACTCTGCCTTTCACCACTCTGCCAAAAGAAACCAAAACACCCCACCGGTATTCAGAATGCCTACCAGCAATCAATAAATCCTTTGCTTCTAAGGGATGCAGCTGTTCTAAAAATTTACATCTGGACGAAGTAAGGCATGTAAATAGAAAGAACGAGGCCGAAAATCTCATTTTTTCTGCCTTCACTTGAACAACCAGACTGCAATGAACTGAAACACTGTGAAGTCTGCATAGGAATATAAACATATGCACAGCGCATGCAAGACAAGCCCACAGGGGCAGTGTTATTGTGATTAAAATTGTTGCTAGGTTGAATTAATTCACCAGGTTTTCAAAGCCATACAGAATCATGTTTTTATGTACCCAACTCACTGTTCCATGCAGCTTGGTGGATGGTATTTGGATTCAGTTTGAGTTAGTCTGTGTTTTGGATGAATTATGTAAAATCCCCAAATCATATGTTTTGTAAACATAAAAAAGGAAATGATTCCAATGGATGGGAAAAGTTGTTCCAAATTGGAAAAATGGAAAATCAGTGCCAGATGGAAGTGTGTTGGAAAGCTTAACAGCACCAGCTCTGAGAACAGGGCGCTTGTAGCCTCTGTCATGCCTGGAAGTGGAATACCACCTTATTTCAGACTCCTAGGAACTGAAATGGGGGTCATCATTTTGTCCATTTATTTGTATTTAATCAGGTATTCATTGTGGAGAACTTACTTTGTGTCTGAGCCAGTGTTTTTCAGGAAATTCACATTTTAGTGAGTCGCAGGAAGATCAAAACCATGACTTTCCTGATGGGGAAACTGAGGACTAAATCCAGTAATTTATAGTGTCAGGACTACGCCTCATGCTTTCTGACCCCCATTTCCAGTGCCAGAAACAATGAAAGGCCAGATCAGTCACTGATGTGACTGATGGGTTCACTCAACTCTTTCCCAGTGTAGAGGGTCACTTTCTATAGTCCTGAGATGCATTGCTCACATTCTCCTTGATAGTAAGTGGGGGAGGAAGAAGTATAGGGATCCTGGCTCTATCACAACTGGGATCTTCACACATTAAGGCTAAGGGCTAAGAAAACAAGGAACTTTGAGTGCAAAGAGATTTCAGTCCCCGCCCACCCCCCAGCAATTTCATGCTGTTTGCAGTTAGCTGTGCCTTTGTCTTGCAAGCTTCCGTATTTTTAAATTTGTAAACTGGGCTGGCTAATATTTCCTCATTGCTGTGAGGTACTAGGGGTGAGGTATGGAGAATGGTAAGCCCAAACACATGGTAGTAGCATAATCATTTGTCTTTTTAAATGGTGATGTGTTAAATGAATAGTAGTAACTTACCATTACTATATGTGTTAGGGTACAAACATAGCCCCCGGCCCTCAAGGAGCTCCCCAGACAGCAAGGGAGGCAGACAGATACACACATAGCTTGCCTACAGAGCAGATGATAATGAACATTTTAATGACAACACGAATCCTCTAAAGGCAGACTAATTTAACTTTGTCTCTGTCCCCAATCATGGTCTATTTCCTCTTGAAGACAGAATTGAATAAGTGTTTAAAAAAAAAAAAAACAAAGTAATTTAGTGGGTTGGGTGAGAGAATGTATTTTAGGTGAAGCGAGCAGTTTGGAAAGAGGTTCAATAAAAATTGAGCCTTTTTTTTTTTACTCCGAAATTGTTAATATGATAATGTCTGCTATCCTGTGCTAAGGGAGCCAGAGAAAATAATACCTTTTTATTGAAATTTAAATTGGTTCAAGGGGGAAAAAGAAATCAGCATGTGAGATGTGACTTCCACAGCTGAAAACAGGCACCTGGAAATGTGGTTCATTTCGAGGTGCAGTGTTTTATGATGCTGTTACTTCTGATAAAAAGAGCAGAGAATAAACAGTATAGAATGTCGATGTTATAAAACATTCCGTGTGAACTAACTCAATAGAGATGAATAGGGCTTTAACATAATTAATGCCAACCCGTCCCTGAGCTGTTGTTGATTGTACAATAGACAAAAACAATTCGATAGGCTTTTCCCAAGCAGGCCCACGCCACCTGAATTAATGGGTTAATGATTTTAGCAACAATAACAAAAAGGCAAGATAGTATAAGCCTTCACAAATGACTTGCCAGCCGGATTCTAAATTTAAGAAAGATATTTTTATGTAACTGGGTCAGAGAGTAGAAACCGAGGAGCTTCTTCCTGCACTCCTTTACTCCAGTATTCCTCATATTTTCTGTGCTTCCTTTAAGAAAAGACGTCATGAGATCTGGATTCAAGTCTTGGGTCTTATTCTCTAGATGTGGGAGACTTTGTTTTCATTATCTAGTTCAGTTTTTCCACCATGAAATGAGGGAATTGAA
>NW_003852455.1:7800680-7805146 GCF_000181295.1 Otolemur garnettii | reverse complement strand
ATCAACTTTTTCATTTCCCTAATTAATCTGGATTAGAGGATTTGGCTTTAATACAAAACTTTCCCTTTCCTCCAACAATTACTTCAATTAAACTTACTAAAAATAAAATAGAGGCAATACAGTCACATGGGGAGAAAGTGACATGAGGAGCTGGCCGTGAGTGTTCTGTCCATCTTGACCCCCAGGGATGGAGGGAGCAGAATGACAACCTGCTCTGGAAACATAAAGAAGGGGTCACGACAGATCACCACCTGTGATGGTGACGAACTCATTCAACCCACTCATCAATTCTCTGCATTATTTTCTATTATTATCATCATCCCATTTTACAGATGAGCAAAGTAAAGCACAGAAATGCTGAGTAATTTGTCTGAGATCACATAGCCAGTGAAAGACAAAACCTGCACCTGAGCTCAGACTGTCTGACCCCCGTGTCTGTGCTCCTGACCATAATATTAAAGTGTCCTTATCTCAGCCTCAGAACCACCAATCTAACACTGATTACTGGAGGAAATACTTAATAAAAAATTATGTAAGAACACTGAAATCTGTGTACAAGTTGAAATCTGTGCAGGATATATGGTCCTCACACGCAATTTTTATGTTATTATATATGTATATAAATATATACATATATAACATGTATATATGTATATAATGTACATATATGTATATACATTTATATGCATATATATGTATATGCATATATATGTATATACATATATACACACAGATATAATTAATGCCATATGTATTTATACATTTATACCAAGCCTATTTTAGGTAGATGCAAATACCTCTGGAAGTTAAGACATGCAGGATTTTGTGGCAGGTGAATGTTTTCTCTAGCTCTTTGTCACCATATTTCGTACGTGGTTGGCTTTTCCCTTTTCATTGTGGCTGTCACATAGAGAGCAATCCAGGGCTTCATTCGGCAAACTTTTGCTGAGTGAATACTGTGTCCTAGCCCCCATTTTAGATCCGTGAAAAACAAGTATGTACAAGACAGGGCTCTTTAAGAATACTGTTGGGGATTGAGTCTGGACACTAAGAGAAGAAATTTCAGCGAACTTTCGCTTGGGAAATTGGGCTGCAAAAAGTGCATATGATATATAAAACTGTGTTTCTGAACAAAGATGTTCAAAGCCCTCTTGGAAGAAATATTACAACAGAAAAGGTAGCAATAAGAATAATAAAAATAAGCAATGATATGGAGAAAATAAGGAGTTTGTGAAATAAGGATGAGAGTGCAGTGAGAGTGTAGGTCCAGCTTTGTGAAAAACTGATGCAAAGTAAGAATTTAAACAAGGTGTGGTCAGTAGAATAATCCCCCATGCAGGCATCTTAATGTCTGGACTCCATGAATGTGTTACTTTATATGACAAAACGGTCTTTGAAGATGTGATTAAGTTATAGATTTTAAGACAAAGTTACCATGGACTATCTGAGTGGGCCCAATGTAATCCCAAGGGTCCTTCCCTATAAAAGGGAGGCAGGAAAGTCAGAGTCAGAGGAGATGTGACAACTGAAGCAGAAGGTGGATTGATGGAAGACAGAGGCCGTGACTCCAGGAATCCATCTGTTTTGGGAAAGATGAGGAAATAGCTCCTTCTCTGGGGCCTCCAGGAAGAATGCAGCCCTGTCTACACCTTGAATTTAGGACTGCTGACCTCTAAAATGGCATGGAAGTGAGTTTAAGGTTTTTAAACCAGTAATATCAAGGTAATTTGTTACAGGAGCAATATAAAGCTAATGTATGTGGGTTGAGTTATTTCTCACTCACATATAAATCAAAGTGGTAGGTGGTCCAGGGCTGGGGGGAGAGTTTTGCTCCACCAGTTGCCAAGAAATCTCGTTTATATCTTGTTAATCTCACCTCTTAAAGGTGTTGCTTTCATCTGTGGCCCAAAATGTCTCTGCCACTGCACACACGTTTCAAGCAGCTGGATGAAGGAAAAGAAAGGCCACATTCATATTTCTTCTCTTTAGAAAATGTTTTAGGAATTGCACACACCACTTCTCATTTATCTTTCTATAGAACTTTATTATCATGTGGCCGTGTGGCAAGGAAGAGTGGGACATATAGTCTTTGCATGGCTGTGCCATGAGCTCAAATCCAGGGGCTCTATTTCTGTAAGAAGGAAGGAGAATGGTTATTGGAGGCAACTAAACAAGTAACTTAGCAAAGCCACTAGCCCTCTTAATAAAGGAAAAGAGGCATCAAATAATCCGTGCTACGATATCTGCAAGCGTTTGGGAGGGGCAAGGGGAAATAGGAGTACAGTACATGATGACATTGTTGGCTGTTGAAAAGATAACTTTAAAAATACTGATAATTTGGTAGCAAATCTTCTCTGCTTTGTACTAAATTTATTTCTTTAAAATATTATAGCTTTTGGTTCAGAATATCCCCATAAAATCTGGCTTTAATTGTTTCTTACTTACACTAGTTGTAACACATGATATAATCACCACTTTTGAAATTATTAGTTTTTTACATTGTATTTGTTTTATTCTCATAACAGGTACACATCCTTTTAAATACAATTACCTTTTTTTATTGTTTTAGGACAGAGTCTCTGTTGCCCTGGGGTTGAGTGCCATGGAGTCATCCCAGTTCACAGCAACCTCAAACTCTTGGGCTCAAGTGATTTTCATGCCACAGCTTCCAGAGTAGCTGGGACTATAGGCACCTGCCACAATGCCCAGCTGTTTTTTCCATTATTAGTAGAGATGGGGTCTCACTCTTGTTTGGGCTGGTCTCGAACTCTTGAGCTTAAGCAATCTTCCTGTCTTGGCCTCCCAGTGTGCTAGGATTATAGGTGTGATCCATTGAACCAGCCAAATACAATTACTTTCTAGTAATTTCTAATCCTCTTATAACTAAAGTTGATTTTTAGGGTGATATACTTATTTATTTAACTTCCTATAAATCAAAAATAAAATAATGTATGTCTTTTGTAGGCCAGAGAGTTCACATAGTCAAAGAAAAATGTCATTCAGGATTCAGAAACGTGTGCTTTTTAATGTCCTTTTAGCTACATAAAAAATAAAAGTGTAGGCTCAGTGCCTATAGCTCAGCGGCTGGGACATCAGCCACATACACTGGAGCTGGCAGGTTCAAATCCAGCTTGGGCCTGCCAAACAACAATGATAACTACAACCCCCCAAAATAGCTGAATGTTGTAACAGGCTCCTGTAGTCACAGCTACTTGGGAGGCTGAGGCAAGAGAATTGCTTAAGCCCAAGAGTTGGAGGTTGCTGTGAGCTGTGACACCATAGCACTCTACCCAGGGTGACATAGGGAGACTCTGTCTCAAAACAAAAAACAAAAAACAAAAAAAGTGTCACCAATGGGTAAAAAATTAAAATACTGATGATTTAAATGTAAGTATGTGTCTTCATAATTTAAGAATAATCCTAGGGCATTAAAAATAGAATGCATGACTTCCGAGCAACCAGGAGAAAATTTGATCTATCCAATAAAAGTTATATTAAGAGAAAGAAGGAGACAAATAGAAGTTTTCTGAGTAGAAAACAAAACAAAACATGTGGTAGAAGTTTAGGCAAAGTAATAATTATAATAAAGATAAATGGATTATATTCACCTAGCAAAGTGGCCTTTTTCAGATTTGGTTAAAAATAAGGTCCACCTTTAACTGTGGTTGAATAAAGACAAATTAATAGCTGGAGTTAGTGAGTCCTTGAAAACTGCTAGTTCAAGCAGATTAAAGAATAAGTAAAGACATAACAGATTTGAACAATGGCTTTTAGAAGGAAATTTTGTGGTTTAAAAGTACATCTATAAGAACATAAATAAAGAATCTTTCCACTGAAGAAACTATAAAAACACCAACAGCACAATGCTATCCCATCGTATACACAGGGGCAAACAGGTTTGAATTCTAGAGAAAGAGTGAATGAGATATACATACACTTTGGTAATAGTGGTAACGTTTATCAATAAAACAAGAGAAAAAGTTGAAAATTTACAAAATTAAAAAAAAAAAAGTCTTACATAAAATAGCCACAATGCGCGGATGTAAAGTGCAATTAGAAATGCAATGGATTTACTGGCTGTTGAGTTCCTTGTCTTCACAACTGAAGGATGAAAGCAGGAGACAGTTTTGAAGCTTCAAGCAGCAAAGTTTATTAAAGTGTAAGTTTACTCTTCAAGGGGCTAAGAATGGGCACGAGTCCCAGTGGGCTGTGGCTCTGGCTTTCTGTGTCCTGATCAGCAAGCAGCAGTGAGTTCCCAAAGGGGAAGGAGCAGACGCACGTCCCAGCAGGCAGTGGCCCGGGCTTCCTTGCCATTCCTTCTCTTATTGGCCTCTCCTCCTTTGTGACCTGTCTCTTCTCTCTTTCTTGGCCCATGGGGATGTTGTCTCCTTCCTGCTGTCTGCTGGGGGAGTTTTCCACCTTGTATTGTTAGGCCCCTGGATTGTGGTGAACAGAGCCCACCGGTG
>NW_003852455.1:7796176-7800497 GCF_000181295.1 Otolemur garnettii | reverse complement strand
CCTAACATTCTGTGACACTTGTGGTTATCCTTATCTTACAGTGTGTTTTCTTACCCTGTTTGTTTACACAGCTAGTTCTGTCCTTCCTCTGCTCAGGTCTTTTCCTACGTATGCTAACAACAGCCAATACTATTAATAAGATTTAGAAACCATTAAACCTAGAAAGAATAGAACAATTAAACAAATGCAAGAGTCAGCAGAAGAAAGAGAAAATCTGAAAGGTTTAAAAATCAGAAAAGGTCCCATCTATCCCCATCCATCCTCTCACAAAATCCCAGGTCCACATGGTTTATAAGTGACTTCTAAAAAACAAAACAAATCAGATATGTTAAGAAACAATCTTTTTTTTTTTTTATATACAAGTTGTCCTAGGCAATAGAATAATAAAAAAGGTCTAGATACCAAAATCATCTTCTTAGTAGATTTCTTGACTGAATAAAAATATTGTCTATGAAAAGTATAGGAGAATTGTATTTATAAATAGTTATGTGAATATCCTAAGGAAGTCATTAGATCATAAATGACATTATTTAAGAAAAGACAAAACATAATGATCATGTATAATTTATCTCTGCAACACAAGGAAGTTTTTATATCAGAAAATATGTCAATGTAATATGTTAATTTACTAAGGAAACAATCTTATACTTAATTCAATATGTAGGTAAATTAATGAATTTAGTTCTTATTTATTTATTTATTTTTGAGACAAAGTCACATTTTATCATCTTTGGTAGAGTGTCATGGTATCATAGCTCATAGCAACCTCAAATTCTTGGGCTCAAGTGATTTGCTTGCCTCAGCTTCCCAAGTAGCTGGGACTTCAGATGTCTGCCACAATGCCCAGCTAGTTTTAGAGGTGGGGTCTTGCTCTGGCTCAGGCTGGTCTTGAACCTGTGAGCTCAGGCAATCCACCTGGCTCAGCCCCGCAGAGTTCCGGGATTACAGATGTGAGCTACTGCTTGGCCCTTCAGTTTCTATGTATAATATAACTTTTCACAAGACCAGGCTTAGAAGAGAACCTCAGTAACTAGTTAAAGGCTATGTATGAAAAATTTCCAACAAGCATCTTTTTAAAAGAAGAGATTTTAGATATATTTTATGTAAGACAAGGAAGCTTTATGGCACCACTACTGGTTATTACCTAGTACTAGTAAACACAACAAATGTAATATAACAAGAAGCACAATGACGTATCCATATTAGGAGGGAAAATTGTTTCCGGTGATTTGATCATTTATGAAAATTAACATAATTTCTTACACTATTTGGTGCAGAACTAGTAAGAGTAGCTCTAGATAAAAGATCGTCAAAAAGCAACCACTAGTATTCTTACCAGAAATAAGTAAAATATTGTTGACAATATACATTGAGATGTAAATGCTATATTTACCTGATAAAAAATATACAAGAGCACAGCTATGATTTGATAAAAAAAGAAAAAAGTATACAAGAAGATTTTGGAGAATTGAAAATCTTTATCAAAAGGAATATAAGATCTGAACAAAAGTAGCAATAAACCATGTTCATGGATGGGACAACTTAACATTTTAAAGATGTCAAAGTTTCCTAAATTAACTAAACAGAACATGGAATTCTAATAAAAACTTCTGCAGAGAAACTTGAAATATTGGGTCTAAAGTTTATTCAAAAAATAAAATTTTATGAATAAATGACAATTTTAGAAGAAAGAGCAAAAGGGAATATTTTCCCTACCCTATATTATATAACGATAAAAGAAAACAATCTCGCTGGCCATATAAACGGGCAGGTAAAACAGTGGGCAGGTTGAAGAGTCGTAAACAGTCCCATGTGGAGTATGGTATAAAATAGAGTGACTGTTCTAATTTGCCTGAGAAAGTTCTGCTTCCCATTGGCCTAGCAAAATCACAAATAATTTTGTAACTACAAATTCCCTGTTACTCTCTAATCTTTTCCACTTTGGACTACAAATTATATGATGTCCTTATATATAATAGGTTGATTTTTCTACAGAATAATTTTATAAATAATTTTTACGTATGAGATTATTCATAATTGATTGGAAAATAAACCAACAAAGAAAAGATGGAATTTTTAAGCATACAGTAATGGCAAAAATGGCTTAAACATAGGGAAAAATAAAATTTGGTAAGATTTTTAATGGATTAATAATGGAGTCAATATTAGGCTGTAAAATGTAAAGATAATGCAAATGTACAGATAAATTATAAACTAGTAAAAAAATGTTGGGAAACACCTCTATGACTTTGGGGTAGAAAGTGATTTCTTGAACATTACCCTTAAACTTAAAAATGTGATGGGAAAAATGGATAGATCTGACTACACAATAATTAAGAATTTATGTTCATTGAAGGACATTGTAGATAAAGGTAACAGATGGGAGACAGACTGGGAGAAGATAATTACAACATTTAAAACTGACAAGGGATTAATATCTAGAATAATTAAGCAATTCCTGCAAACCAACCAGGAAAAGAAAGGAATTGGCAAAAAATTTGATGAGGCAATTTGTAGAAGGGGAAACCCAAATTACCTACAGGCTTATAAAGAGATCCCCAACATCACATGTAATCAGGGTGATGTAAATTAAAACCGCAACGAGATTCATTTTATGCTCCTATCAGACTGGTAAGAATTAGAAAGTCAGATGGTACCATTGTCAGCACAGATGTGAGAAAGTGAGAGTCCTTATGCACGGTCGGTGGTAGTGTAAACTGGCAAGCCGCTCGGAGGGCAATCTGTCAGAAAGTTAAGTATACGAGTCTTCCACCACCCAGAAATACCTCCTTAGATTTATACCCTAGAGAAACTTACAGGGCCATCGGTAACATATACAAGGACAGTCGGAGCACTGTTGCTTGAGTATGGAGATATTTCTGCATGAAAACATGGAGACAGAAACAGAACAGCGTAAAGCTGGAGCTGGTGCTCTGTTTTCTGTGAGTTTCTATCTGCTGAATCTGCAGTAGAGAGAAGGCAATGATCGCTTCCATTCGGCCTCAGATATACCCCGTCCTAAGCACTTGTCCTAAACTTTCAGTGCCCTGTCGTGAAACTCTTTTGCGAAGATATGGAAGGTGTTGGGAGGATTGAAAAAAGTGGATGTTATCACAGGGCCAGGGCAATGCTGAACCTACCCGAGAAAATGATAGAATATAGATTTCAGTGATGGCCAAAGAAGAGAAATCTGTGACATCCCTGTAGACATTTGGAGGCACCAGAAGAAGTTTGGAAAGAGATCTCTTTGAATTTTCCCCTTTGTGCTGTGAAAAGGAACTAACTCTGTAGGGGAATACGGCAGTGACAACACGTCCTGAGACCCACAGAGTTTTTGCAATTTTAGCAGAACTCTAGTTTTGAACACCAGATATTTAAGAGAGAATGGGCAATTGTTATCCAGTCATTTCCTAAAATCCAGAAAAATAGCTGAAGCTGATTCAGATGGCACCTCAGAAAGGAAATCGTTCTATCTCACTCAAACCCCTAATTTTTTTTAATTTTCCAAGAATTGCAAAATATTAACTTTGGTGGCCTCCAAAGTTAACTAATGCAACTCTAGCCTCCTATGGAATTCTCTGCAAAAATCCATTCCCTGAAATCTTACCCTAAAGAATCTGCTGGAACCAGGCCGTGGATGCATTACTTTTAAAAACATCACCCCATCCTCAAGAGAGCTGTGCAAATTCTTCCTGAGAGAGGTTATGACTGGAACGTTGCCTCCCTGCCACCCTGGGCCAGGTTATGACTCTCAGACCTAGCCTCCCTCAGTGCAACTCCTAAGTTGGAGATGATGTTCTCTATAAATCTTGTCCTCCCCTGGATGTCCTCAGTGTGGTAGATGAATTAAATGAATTTTAATTGAAATGAATTAATTTTAAAGAGAATTAAACAGACTTTTCCCTCTCCCTAGAAATTCTATGAAACAGTGAGGTATTGGATTTCTGCCCCCTCTCCAGCCATGTCCCTATTATTCTGGGGAATCCACAGAGGGATGCCTACGATTAACCAAAAAGCCCCCTTGGACCCGGTTGCCAGTGTCTTATCGCTGTCACTACTGCCTGTCTTCCTCACAGATGGTGCCAAGAGACTCATACTAAAGGCTGGGCCTTCTCCTGCTCTGCAAATACCACCTCAGCCCACCGCTTTGCTTCCTGCTGTGGCTGGGGACACAGTGGAAGCACAAGGCCATTCTGTCCATCATTAAGGGCGCTGCTGGGCCTGCCCACTAAAGCTGGTGCCACTCCTGGTTGTGGTGCTACGTCTGCTGCTGCCTTACACAGGAGAAAAGTTCCTTTCTCCCACCCGTGTGCCGTTTCTC
>NW_003852455.1:7791586-7795652 GCF_000181295.1 Otolemur garnettii | reverse complement strand
GAGCAGCTGAAGCTTGAAGCAGGGCCTCTGTATCTGGATAACATCAGAGCTCTGGATATGATGGAAGAAAACATAACCAGGGAGTGCGTGGGGTGCGGACCACCCCCTAAGACTCACTAGTTCCTCTGTTTCCTTTCCCCTTCCTTCTTGACTTCCGTATTACCCTCTCACTTAGGGAGGAACTCACATGACCCTAGAAATAGGATCATTTCATAAGTTGGATTCTTACTTGGTGTGGTCACTGCATTCCTTAAACTCATTGCCAGGCCCGAGTTAAATGATAAAAGCTACTTGAATGATCCAAGTAATGGGAAAAATACATTTTTGCTGCTAAGAATTTGAACTTTGAAATCAGAGTCTTGAGTTCAAATCCTCCTTCCCTTTCTAGCTGTTTGATTTGGGAAAAGTGTTTCCCCACTCTTATATGAATTAAGTGAATGTGAATTAAAATGAATTAATTTAAATGAGAATTAAATAAACTGTTCAGTTTCCTTATTTGTGAAATGAGAATAGCCATAGCACTGACTTTATTTAGAGGACTATTGCAAGGATTAAGTCAGTAGCATGTGTCACATAGGATTTCAACGTGTGGGAGATATTGTTACTAACTAGAGAGCAGACCAAAAACATACATGAGGCGTGAGTGAGGGTCGCATGGCTTCAGTTCTCACCTCCAAGTGGGAAGGTGGAAGCAAACTGCCTGGGCTCAGCCGGTACTCAGATGCTGGCAAAGTTCTGGCCTATTCCCTGGTGATGACGCCCTCTGCTGGTAGAACACAGTGTATTTTCTTTTGGGCAACCTGAACTTAACTCTGATCTGCTTTCAGATGGACTGAAGGTTTGGGGGGAAAACCGTAGCCAATTCTGAAACAACCCTGCACAGAGGCTTCAGATTCACACACCGAGGTGCGTCTGTCGCTGCAGGACTGTTTACTTCTACGTGATACTGAATATAAAACATAAAACCACATACAAATCGCAGGCTACACCTGATAATTTGGATTCTGACATAAAAATCAACGTCTCTTGCCTCAACCTTGGGATCCTTCTGGATTGTTACTACCAACTTTAGAGTCATGTTTCTGAGCCAGTTGATTCCCATAAACATTTTTTAAGGGAATTGACTTATTTGCTGAATATCAGGTCTGGTTAAGTCTTTAAGAGGACTTAAAAATTGAAAAATTAAAAAAAATTGAAAAATTAAAATATTCTCAACTTTAGAAACTGAAAAAAACTTAAATTATAAAATAACTATTATAAAGTCAAAAGAAGATGGGCTTTCTGCCATAATGATGGCTTTAATGTCTTTTTCTTAAACAATAAAGAATACATTTTCTTATCACTCTAATTCTGGTCCATTAGAAGTTTTCAATAAATGGTCTTTAAATCAACAACTAAGAGGAAGATGTTATATCTGCAGATTAGGAGAGCCCTGGAGGTGTTATGTAGATTCCTGGGCTAGTAGGTGTCAGAGTTGGTTCTCACAACCTGTTTTTCTGACTGTTTTTTTTTATACTGTATCTCAGCTGCTTGGGGAATACTTGGTGAATCATTATATAAATGAACTCAGTCATGCTACAAAATATGAATCCAAATAGTTATTTTGGGCATTGAGACAAAGCACCATATCCTAACATGTAATTTATTAAGGCTGGGAGGAACCCTATTTTATTGATGAAGAGACTGAGGTCCATCAAGGTGAAGACTTACATGTAAGAGGCCATGGCAACTCTTTAGCAGAGCTGGCACTGAAACCCCAGTCTCAGCCCAAAGGCCTGCATGAAGGAGATCGCTGAAATAAGCTGAAGGAGGCCTAATCCCTGTCACCATTTGTAACCAGAGACACTGACCTTACTGTTCATCCATTGTTATTCTCCAAATATTTTGTAAAGCAAAGAAAAATACTATTGCATACACTAACCATAAAGCCTTTCTGCTTTCACTTGGTTTCTTAAGGTCACATTTAAATGGCTCCTGTACAGAAAATAGAGATAAAAATATGAGTTCTGGCAATTAAGTTCACAAACTTGCCACTGTATGCTTATGTTGGCAGAACTGTACAAACAGCTCAGTGAGGTTTCCTAACCTTGGTGTATCAGTGTCTAACTGTTGTGTTTGTGTCAATGTTTGGTGGGTAGCATTCATTTCTTTCCTTGTTGAGTCGTTGAGTCCTTTTATGTGCCAGTGCAAGAATGTCAGAACTTGAATTAGAGCAATGAACAAACACTGATAAATTTCTTGTTAAGCTTGGCAATACTGGAAGTGAAACCAGGAATATGCTAATCCAACTTTATGGGGATAATGCCATGAAGGAAATGACAGTGTGCAAACGGATTAAATACTTTTTCTGAGGGGAAAGAAAGCATCACTGATGAAGAGAGGTCAGGGCAGCTAGTAACAAGCAGAACTGATGAAAACATTGCAAAAATTCATTGAATTCTGCATGAAAATCACCAGCCGACTGTGAGAAGCATAGCAGATCATGTAAACATCAATAGAGAAAAAGTGAGAAATCCTGGCCAACAACTCATGGCTTTTGCATCATGATAGTGCACCAGCTTACACAGCACTGTCTATGAGGAGGTTTTAGCCAGTAAACAAATAACTGTACTGGGACACCCTATCTACTCACCTGATCTGGCCCCCAGTGATTTTTTTCTTTACTCATAGAGAAAGGAATATTGAAAGGAGGACATTTTGATAACATTCAGGACATCAAGCATAATACAATGACAGCCTTGATGGCCATTTCAGGAAAAGAGTTCCAGAATTTCTGGCATCAGGTCCTAGCTTCCCAAGGGAGTACTTCAAAGGTGACCATAGAGATAATCAGCAATGAGGTATGTAGCATTTTTCCTAGGATGAGTCCCTGGACTTATTTGTCATATTTAAATGTACAGATTGAATCCAAACCAAGGGATAAGATAAATTTGAAGCACAAAATGCCAACTTAAAGATAGGGTTCATGGTGTCTGAGTTTGAATGAAAATAAAATTCTTTCATTTGGGGATCGATATGAAGGAAGTAGAGATTAAAGGGCCCAGATTTAAGGGGTACTGTAAAGATCCTAAGCCTGTCAGGTCATGGGAAGGCTTCCAACTTCCACTGACTTTGTGATCTTCTGCAAGAAATTTCTTTCTGTGCCTCCGTTTTTCCATCCACAAAAACAACCAGGTTGGAAAACATATCATACTGGCCCTTTATGGGATTTGACCTTCTGTGACATTAAGTGTTCTCTTTATTTTTCATATTTTTTCCCAGGTGGAAGAACAATTTGTTGATTTACTAAGAAGTAGACTGCCATCAAAGCCAATCCTCTGTTTAACTCCGTTACAATTTTTTTTGGGTGACAACTGCCCCCGGGGACTGGCTTGTGTATATTGACAGCATGCCATTCACCACCTCAATTTAGGCACTGCAGTGGCACTGTGATTCTATGATACCCACTCTTTTGACTTGAAGAAGGGCACGATGACATTGGCATTTCTGCTTGGGGCTAGTGGTTGAATCACTCTTTAAAACTAGTAGTTGGGTCGTGATCCAAAGATGGCTGCTAATGGAAGCCAAAAGTTTCCACAAGTATTTAATTAAGAGAAGTGACTTTTCTTCCCAGAGAAGAAAACTGAGTCTCTTGAAGTGATGAGGTCTATGAATGACGAGAGCCATCTACAGCATCTGGCCTCTCCCCAGCCGTAGGACTAACACCAGGAGCTTGATTTTTCCATCTAACGGTTCAGTATCAAAGTTTTACCAGTGTCTGTGTCTTTTACAGGCACAAGAAAGATAGTTAGTAAATGTTTGATCAGTAAATGAATAAATGACTACGGATCTCTCAAATCAGTTCATCTCTTCAAAGAGTTAGTTGTAAAGAAAAAAAATGCACTTACGTTCATAAATACAAGTGGTCTGTGCTATAATCAAGAGACCAGTCAATTATCACATAGCTGGATTGCATGGGTCATCCGGAAAAAGAAAAGCTTCGAGCTGAGCTTTGAAGGAAATGTATGTTTTTAATACGAGAGGACAGAAAACCTAGATTAAGAAGAGCATGAACAAAGGAAGAGAA
>NW_003852455.1:7789721-7790829 GCF_000181295.1 Otolemur garnettii | reverse complement strand
TTTTAGAAAGATTCACTTGTACCCTTGTAGGATAAACCATAGAGGTGACCCCACCAATCACCCTCCCTCCACCCATCTACCAACCGTTAGTTTCTATTTTTAATCAATGCTCATATATATTTTTAAAAACATTAAACTATGGTAAACATCCTAAATGGCAAATGTGATATTTCAGTCCTAAGAACATTAAAGGACTGCCCCTCAAAATAGTAATTTTATTTTCAGCATTAGTACAATCTAATTGCTAACTGAATTCCACTTTATTGCAAGAATTACAGTACTGTGTATATTCATGTCAATTGGACCTGTGTATGTCCAGGTCCAGACATGCACCACATGTACTTAATGGAAGATCCTTACGTTGGCCACCACTGCATGTTGACCAGTGTGTTACAGTCCCTTGGGTGGTTCTACTGTAGATTGTTCCAAATAGCAAGATCAGTGTTTATACATTTGGTGGTGTAACACAAGTGTAATAGATGGCAGCTTTTGTTTTTCTTTGCTTTTTTTTTTTTTGGGACAGAGTCTCAAGCTGTCACCCTGGATAGAGTGCCATGGCATCACAGGTCACAGCAACCTCCAACTCCTGGGCTCAAGTGATTCTCCTGCTTCTGCCTCCCAAGTAGCTGGGACCACAGGTGCCCGCCACTATACCCATCTATTTTTTGGTTGCAGTCATGATTGTTGTTTGGCAGGTCCAGGCTGGATTCGAACCTGCCAGCTCAGGTATATGTGGCTGGTGCCTTAGACAATTGAGCCACAGGCGCCGAGCCAGATGGCAACTTTTGGAATTGGATGTTTTAGATTCAATTTTAAGGATGGACATGATGGCTCATACCTATGATCCTAGCACTCTGGGAGGCCAAAGCAGGTGGATTGCTTTAACTCAGGAGCTGGAGACTACTCTGATCAAGAACAAGACCCCGTCTCTACTAAAAATAGAAAAACTAGCCAAGCATCATGGCAGGTGAGGTAGTCCCAGCTACTTCAGAGGCTGAGGTAGGAGGATCACTTGAACCCCTCTACCCAGGGCAACAGAATAACACTGTGTCTCAAAAAAATAGATTCAATTTTAACTCTGCAATTAAGGGCAGTGAAACTGAAACAG
>NW_003852455.1:7785684-7789583 GCF_000181295.1 Otolemur garnettii | reverse complement strand
GTGTAGCTATTTAACCATTATCATTGTTATTAACATTATATATTTTTCTTAGATAGTATATCCACACAGTAAAAAATTACCTGTTGTTATAACTGGGTCATTGTTGGGCTCTTGGGTATATTTGAGCACAGCATCATGGCCTGGAGTGAAGGGGTCGGGTCTGGGACTGGGTGGGAAGCATGCTCAGAGGGCTGGCATTGGGCAGGCTGTGGTCTACATTCAAGGGCTTAATATCCACACCGAGCTCAGGGAAAGACTGGTGCTGGAAAGGGTAGGCTAATTAAGGGTGGGAAAGAGAAAGGGAAAGCCCATCAGCAGAAAGGTCCTGATGAAGTCAGGAAGGAGGCAGCATCCAGAGTGCAGGGCCTCAGGAAGGGAGAGCAGTTCCCGGACATGAGACTATGGGAACTCAGCGGACTTCTGGGGTTTTAGCTAAGAGGCAGTGTGGGGACGAGGAAGTTGGGGGAACCACAGAAAAAGTCCACTTGGTAGGGGGCAAATGGGTCTTTTTGCACACACTTAATTTTGACGTCAAAGACAACAGGATTCAATTTCAAGGTACACTGTTTGGTGCAAAAAGATTGTTGGTAAAACTTTTGTTCCTTTTAGGCACCAGGGTACACTCAGACTCTGTGGACTCAGAACAAAAATGCAGTTCAGCAAGACTTATCATCAGAGCCGCTTCTCAGGGCTGCTGCAAAGATCCAGTGATTAAGTATGTGAGGCAGAGCTAATGGCTATTTCTCTGGGAGGTATCTAGGAAAAAATTTCTGGCCTGAGTTGCAGGGAATAATTATGAAGGAAACTCTTTAAGTCAAAACCCAGCAGGGAATTACAATGAAAGGAATGATTCATCTGTCAAACCCGGGAAAATTAGAAGATTACATAACAGAAACATCGCAACAAGGGTTTTTAAGACTACTTTCTAAAAGATTTACTGGTTTCTTTTCCGGAAGTTTTAAGATTAAAGAAATTTTCTAATATGCTTTTCCTATAGTGAAAATTGCCCAGGGAAGCCCATTTTTATTTTAAGGTTATTTATTGCTCAGCTATTCCTACTCCCTCCGCCACCAATTCAGACCACCACCACCAAAAACTGATATAAAAATACGTCATTTTGCACCGAACACAGAGGGAAATGGAAACTACCGGAACTAAAAAATGCCTTGTTTAAGCAGAGAAAAATCCTGCAATCCAAGTAGCTTTACTTTGTTCTAAAAATAAAGGTATGGCTCTTTCTGCCAAGTCCAAATAGAGAAGAATACTATAAAAATTGATACCAAAGTATTACTAAGATATTTACACAGGTTTTATTATCTTCTAATATATAGAGGTATAGCCTGGAGAGAAGGTGAATTTAGTGGTAGGTCACCGCAGGAAAGGAACTATCACCATAAAGTGAGTCATGCAGTATTTTTTGTTTTCCAGTGCGTATAAAGGTTATGTTTATACAATGCTATGGTTATTAAGCGTGCATAGCATTATATCTAAAAGAGGGACATACTTTAATTTAAAAATGCTTTATTATTAAAAAGTGCTAATGATCATATGAGACTTCAGCGAGTTATATGATCTTTTGGTGGTAGAGGGTTCCGGCTCAATATTGGTGGCTGGTGAATGATCAGGATGGTGGTTGCTGAAAGGTGGGGTGGCTGAAGCAATTCCTTAAAATATGACAATAATGACGTTTACCACATAGATTGCTCTTTTGAAAGCAATGAAAGATTTCTCTGTAGCATGAAATGTTACATTTTAACATTAGCATTTTAACCAGAGTAAAACTTCTTTGAAAATTGGAGTCAGTCCTTTCAAACCCTGCTGACCCTTTGCCCACTAAGTTCATGGAATATTCTAAGTCCTTTGTTGTCATTTCAACAATATTCGCAGTATCTTCAACAGAAGTAGATACCATCTCAAAAACCCACTTTCTCTCCTCATTGTTGCAGTAATTTAGTCACACAATCCTGCTGCACTCCTAATTCTAGTTCTCTTGTTTTTATATCCACTGTATCTACAGTTTCTTCCTCCACTGAAGTTTTGAACCGCTCAAGGTTGCCTGTGAGGGTTGGAATTAACTTCTTTCAACTTCCCGTTAATGACAATATATCTCTTCCTGTGAATCATGAATATCTTAATGGCATGTAGAATGGCATACCCTTTTCAGAGGTTTTCAATTTACTTTACCTAGATCCGTTAGAATAATCACTATCCATGGCGCCAGTAGCCTTATGAAATATGTTTCTTAAATAATAAATCCTTTTGTACATAAATTAATTTTTTTAAATTTCAAAATATTAGAGGGGTACAGATATTTCAGTTCCATGCATTGATCTCATCAGGATTGAGTCAGGGCTGTAAGTGCGTCCATCACACAGATAGTGTTCATTGTACCTGCTAGGTAGGTTTTTGCTACCCTAACTTTCCCTTTTCTCTTTGCTTGACTTCCTCTGAGTTTTACTTCCCTCTGTGCACATGGGGACTCATCAGATAGTTCCAATTTAATAGCAGGTACATGTGGTGTTTGGTTTTCCATTCTTTATCTACTTCACTTAGGATGTATCTAACATCCATATTGCAAAAGGCCTTACTTCATCATTCTTCATGGCTGCACAGTAGTCCGTAGGATACATGGACTACATTTTGTTAATCTACTCATGAATTGATGGGAACTTAGGTTGATTCCACATCTTTGCAACTGTGAGTTGTACTGCAATAAACTGTCAAGTGCAGGTGTCTTTTTGATCAAATGACTTCTTTTCCCCTGGATAAATACCCAATAATGGGATTGTTGGCTCAGATGTTAGGTCTACTTTTAGTTCTTAGGGGGATCTCCATATTGCCTTCCAGAGAAGTTTTACTAATTTGTAGCCCCACCAACAGTGTATAAGTGTTCCTTTCTCTCTGCATCCATGCCAGCATCTATTGTTTTTAGACATTTTAATAAAAGCCATTCTAACTGGAGCAAGGTGACATCTCATTTTGGTTTTAATTTACATTACCATGACAATTAGTGATGGTGAGCATTTTTTCATGTTTGTTGGCCATTTGTCTGCCTTCTTTGGAAAAGCTTCTATTTATATTTTTTATCCATTTTTAAATGTATTTGTTTTTTTCTTGCTAACTTGCTTGAATTCTTTGTAGCTTCTGGTTTTTATCTTTCATCAGATGTAGGATATAAGAATTTTCTCCCATTTTGTAGGTTGTCTATTTGCTCTATTGATTATTTCCTTAGTTGTGCATACGTTTTTTAATTTAATCAAGCCTCATTTATTTATTTATTTTTATTGTTGTAATTGCCATGGGCATCCTTGCCTTGTTCCAGATCTTAGTGGGAATGCTTTATGCTTTTCTCCATTCAGCATGATGCTGGCTGTGGTTTTGTTATATACGGTTTTTATAATCTTGAGATATGTTCCTTCTATGCCTAATTTATTGAGGGTTTTTATCATGTTCCTGAATTTTGTCAAATGCTTTCTCTACATCTATTGAGATGATAATATGATCTTTGTTTCTGCTTCTGTTTATGCTGTGAATCACATTTGTAGATTTATATATGTTGAACTATCCTTGCATCCCTGGGATGAAAACCACTTGGTTATAGTGGATTTTTTTCTTTTATGTGTTGTTGAATTCAGTTTGCTAGTATTTTGTTGAGGATTTTTCCATCTATACTCATAAAGGATGTTGATCTATAATTTTCATCTTCTTCTCAATGTTATGAAATAATTTCTTAACATGGATACCTGCTCTTCTTTGTGGATCTGGTACAATTTGGCTATGAATCCATCTCGTGCCTTTATTAGTGGAAAGATTTTTTATTACTGCTTCAAGCTGGTTCATTATTGATCTGTTCAGAGTCCTATTTCTTTTTAATTCAGTCTTGGGAGGTTGTGTATTTT
>NW_003852455.1:7773246-7785469 GCF_000181295.1 Otolemur garnettii | reverse complement strand
GGTTTACTCTTCCTTTTCTAGTTCTTTGAGACTAGATCTTATTTCTAGTTCCCTAAAGCTATGAATTTTCCTCTTAGGACTGCTTTTGCTGAATCTTAATAGATTTTGTTAGCTTGTATCCCCTTTGTTGTTCAGTTTGAGGAAACTTTTAATTTCCTTCCATTGACATAACTGTTCAGTGGCAGGCTATGTAATTTGCATGACTTTGTGTAGAGGTCAGTGTTTCTCTTGAAGTTAATTTCTAGTTTTGTTCCATTATGGTCTGAGAAGATATATGGTACTTTTCTACTTCAGCCAGCCTATTTCTCTTGATTGGTATATTCAGACCATTCATGTTGATTGATAGAATTGATTTGTGGGCTATTCATTCTGTTAAGTAGCACCCTATTGCTTTGTTTTTACCTCTTGCATTATTATTTTATATGAATTCTGAACTTCCATTTTTGTGTGGTTATACTCTGGGGGACCACCTATTGTGATTATCCATGTATAATGTGGTTCCACATGGTAGGTTTGGCCCTGACAAATTCCCTCAGTGTTTGCTTGTCTGGAAAGTCTTTACTTTTTCTTCATATATGAAACTTAGTTTTACAGAGCACAAAATTCTAGGCTGGCATTTGTTCTGTTTAAGAAGACTAAAGATGGAACTCCAATTCCTTCTGGCTTATAAGGTCCCAGTGGAGAAGACTGATGGGTTTTCCTTTGTAAGTTACTTCATGTTCTCACTTCATGGCTCTCAGAAGTTACTCCTTTGGCCAATATCATGACTACATGTCTTGGTGATTGCTTCTTTGCAAGGAATCTCTTGGTGTTCATTGAGCTTCTTGTAGCTAGATGTCTAAATCTTTAGCAAAATGTGGGAAGATTTCCTCAAATAAGAGTGCCTATGAGCCTTCTATTTGACCATTTTACACAATCCTACACTTCTTGTAGGCTTTATTCATCTCTCTTAATTCTCTGTTCTTTACTTTTGACTGACAGTGTTAATTCAAGAAAGTTGTCTTTAAGCTCTGAGATTCTTCTGCCTGGTCTAGTCTACTCTTAAAAGTTTCCACTGTGTATTTCCATAAATTATTTTTCACAGAATTTCTATTTTGTACTATCAATCTTATTAGTGAATTTTTCATTCATTTCCTAATTGTTTCTCTGGTTTCTTAGAGTTGTGTTTACATTTTCTCATGAATTTCATTGAGCTTTCCTTACAATCCATATTTGGAATTCTTTTTGTGTCATTTCAACATTTTAATTTTGGCTGATATCCATTGCTAGATAGCTGATTTTCCCTTTGGAAGTGTATTTTAGACTCAGCTTTTTCATATGTTCTTTCACCGAATCCTTCTCATCTGGGGTAGCTGTCTCTTCTTATTTTTGTTTTTTCTTTTGTTTATATGAGGGCTTTATTCCTCCCCCTCACTTATAAGGGAGTGTCTATAGTATTTGTTGTATACGAACCTTTGGTTTTGCTTGTGGGTACTTTGTTTGATAGAGGTCTGGGTTGTGGATGAATGCCTTGGTTATAGATAGCTTTAGTGTGGTGTTTTTATCAGTGGCAAGTTGTTTGTAAGATGTAGCAAAAGTGAGCTATATGTATTGGCAAATTCTCTTTCTTTGATGAGGGAGGATGGAGGATTTGAGACCCTTTTCTTTCTCTAACCCTGTGGTCTTCTAATGTATATTGTATCGTCACGCCCAGTTTAATCTCCAAGATAGCAGATTATACTTGTGGGTAAGATTCAACCACACCCTATGTGACTGAGTCAGTAAATGCTATGAGGAATGTGCAAATTGATCTCCCTGACGGTGGATTGTGCTTGCCAAAGAAACAAACTGCTGTGTCATTTTGGGACTTGTGATCAGCTTTAGCTCCTTAGAAGAAGGACTCAGCAAGTGGGTTGGGTCCTAGAACTTTTAGATGAGTCCTTATTGTCTATGCCAGCAGAGGTGGATGGAGTGAGGCTGGGAGGGATAGATTGGGTCAGCCTGACTCAGGCTTCACAAAAGCTGATAAGGTAGCTATATTGATGGGGTTAAAGGTCCACACTCAGGTTTCTGAGGAAAACCATGAGGGAAGAGCTGAGGTGATCCTACCAGCCAGAAAGCCTGCTTGTGGAAGTGAGGTCATCTGAGATCAACAGTCTGGTTAGAGTTCAAAAATGTGATGTGGCAAAAGTAAGATGAAAATTGAGGGGCAAGAACCCTTTAGGAAGGACAAAGGTGCATGGTGGGTGGAGAATCAAGATGGTGCCTGCCATCTCAGCTCAAGTGTGCAGTGATGGGAAGCAACCCCAAAAGGGACTGGTAGCCTTTTGCTTTTTCCTCAAGAAGATTTCAATTCACTAGCAGGAGCAGCTTTGGGGCTCATGAGGGTAGAAAGCCTCTATAGCAGCTTTGGAGGCTACTGACTGCCTGAGATGTGAGGGTGGGAGAAATAAATTACTCCACCTGCCCTTTTTTGCTGGACTTCAAGCCTCTGCCAATATCATGCTCCTTCTTATTCTGCTCTATAACTTCTTCCCATGGAATCTCTTGCAGGTTCTGGCACTTTTCCTTCATAATTACATTTGCTCTGTAATTGTTTGATTATTATTTCTTTTTTAATCTAAAACTTTCCCTTCTTTCTGACACAGTCTGGCAGCCCATGTCTCTGGGCAGCCATCACATCTCTTCCACAATAATAAATCTTAAGAATCAAAATTAGTCCTTGATCCTTGGATTGCAAAATGGATGTTGTGTTAGCCAGTATAAAAAATAAGATGAGTATTCTTGTATATCTCCATTAAAGCTCTCAAATAGGTGAATTGTCAATGAACAATATTTTCAAAACAGTCATTTTTTCCTGAGTAGTGGTTCTCAACAATGGGTTTAAAGTATAATAATAATAAACAATACTGTAAAAGTTGTTCTGTTATCCAGGCTTTGTTATTCCATTTCTAGAGCTGAGTTGATGTGGCATAATTTGTAAGGTATCTGGAATTTTCAGAAAGGTAAATGGGTATTGGTTTCAACTTAAAGTCATTATCCTCATTAGCTCCTAACAAGATTTTCAGCATGTCTTTTGAATATTTGAAGACTGGCAGTGACTTCTCTTCTATAGCTTTTATGAAGGTCCTAGATGACATCTTTTTTTGTTTTCAACACATGGCTATTTCATTTGACTGAAAAATCTGTTGTTCAGTGTGGCAACCTCCATCAATTATCTTAGCTAGAACTTATGGAGAATGTGCAGCAGCTTCTCCATCAGCACTCGCTGCTTCCCCTTGCACTTTTGTGTTATGGTGATGGTTTCCTACCTTAAATTTCATGAACCAATTGCAATTATCTTCAAATTCTTCTTCTGCAGCTTTCTTCCCTATTTTAGCCTTTACAGAATTAAAAAAAGAGTTAGGGCCTGGCTCTGGATTAGGCTTTATTTTAAGAGAATATTGTGGCTGGTATGATCTACCCAGATCACTAAAGCATCCTTCATATCAGTAACAAAACTGTTTTTCTTTCATGTCACTCATGTGCTCACTGGAGCAACACTTTTAATTTCTTTCAAGAACTTTTTCTATTCATTTACTACTTGGCTCACTGTTTGGTGTAAGAAGTCTAGCTCTCAGCCTATCTTGATTCTTGACATACCTTTCTCAGAAGCTTAATTATTTCTAGCTTTTGATTCAAAGTGAGGGATAGGTAACTCTTCCTTTTGCTTGAACACTTAGAGGTTATTGTAGGTTAATAATTGGTCTAATTTCTATATTGTGGTGTCTCTAGGGAAAGAAAGGCTTAAGAAAAGGGAAAGAGATAGGGGAATGACTGGTAGAATAGTAACAACACAAAATAATTAAGTTGGACATATCATATAGGAGTGAATTGTTGTGCCTCCAAACAATTAATAGCATCAAATACAGATCACTGATTTCAGGTCACCATAACAGATATAATAATGCTAGAAAAGTTTGAAATATTACAAGAGTATCCAAAATGTGACACAGAGATATGGAATGAGTAAATGTTAAAAAAA
This sequence comes from Otolemur garnettii, assembly GCF_000181295.1. Classification (NCBI taxonomy): domain Eukaryota; kingdom Metazoa; phylum Chordata; class Mammalia; order Primates; family Galagidae; genus Otolemur; species Otolemur garnettii. The sequence goes on along the minus strand of NW_003852455.1, from coordinate 7,781,466 downwards.
TGGAGCTGATAGAACTGCTTGGTGCGCCATTCCCACAAACTTTCAACAGATAAAAAATTACACTATGTGTGAAACACAAGAAAACAAAGCACAGCACAATGGAACAAGGCATGCCTATGTATTGCCCTGATGCAATGATTTTTTCAAATGAAATGTTACCTGGTATTTAATTACATAGTTTATCTGGACAAATTAGAAGTTTCCTACATGGACATGTAGGCCAGAAATAGCAGGTACTTTTCTAAGGTTATCAGTTAGCTAAGGGAAGTCTCCAAATATCTCGTCTAAAGGTATCACTGCCTTTCTTCTAGTGTTATCTCACATTCCACTTTCTTCTTTCTTAAAACCTTCTAATGTTTCCTGCTTAGGTTGAGGTTCTTGGAAATAGGCACTGAGGCAGGAGTCCTTGTGAAATTGAGTATAAGGAAGAGTTCAGAATAGCTGACTGGGCTAGAGAGAAGTGCAAGTAGGAAGGAGAAGAGGCCAGTGTACACTATCAACCAACTCAGGTTCAGATTCCCAGGGGATCCCAGGGGAGAATGTAGGGAGCCCAGTAGAGTTGTCCCAACTAGGGTGTAGGGGAGCAGGAGATTCTGTACTCCTCACCCATCAGTAATCTGTTAAGGGGCACTCTTCATCTCCTGACCAGAGACAGGAGTGGATGAGGGAATATAAAGCACCAGAACTTCTGATTCGTCCCTGGTGCAAGCAAACATTTCTAGCCATTTGAGAATCATCCTCCCAACAAAGAGATGGCAGGTGCTAGGATCAGAAGTAAAATTTCATCTAAAGCCGAGCAGATAATGAAATCCAAGCAGGTATGTGTCAGTCCCATACAGCACTCTCGAGCCACAGAGGGTAGCACACCAGATCCTTCATGATTTGGCTTCAGCTCTTCTGCTCTGCTCTATGTGTCCCTAATCTGCCAGCCTCCTGCTCACGCGTGGCTGTCTCCTCTGCTTGTCTTCTCCCTGCAATTCCTTCCTTTTGCTTCCCACTCCACTTCAATGTCACCTTTTATGTGAAGGCTTCCCCACTTCACCATTTCTCCTTCCACTGCCTTCCAGAGCGATTGGTGCCTACCTACACTGTTGTATTTTCAGAGGTGTTTGTTCTCTGCTCTTGGTTCAGTCTTTGTTGTTTTTTGTGGGACTCTTTCCCAGCAGAGTGCTGGGCCTAATAAATAGGCCTCAGTAAATGGATAAATGAATGAAAAGAACTTCAAAGCTTTCATTTAGTTAAAGTAATCTCTCTGTGATTATACCACATTCCTTTGAGTTATAATCATTTATATTCATATGCTAATTCCCCTGCTGGTTTATAAGTTTCCTAAGGTCAAGAATCACATAGGATTCCTCACGACAGGGCTTTGTATGGGTTTCTGAACATAGTAGGAGCTCATCTAATGCTAATTGGAATGGATGAAAGAATCTCTCAGTGCTGAAAGAACAGCTTGAACACTTAGTCCTGAGTAGGGTAGGGCTTTCAGCTTTTATTCTGGTTCACACCTACTCCTTTGGGGATACACTGTCTTGGGCTACTAATCAAAATGATGGCTGAACCTTCAGAAAGCATCAGCACTATGTGAATATTGAAGATGATATATGATTCCAAATGTCTGAGATTCTTTTCTCCTACTCAACTTCTACTCTTCCAACTGCATCTTGAGATTCTTTTCCTCCCCCCTGGGGACAATTTCTGAAGTGTAAGAATTAATCATTCTTGCTTCCCCCTTGAAGCATCACTAAATTAATGGCTTGGCATCACATCCATCATGCTTTCTCTAAGCTCTCTAAGGTCCATTAGGATTGGGGAGTTGCTGGGAACACGGTACAAACAGAGTAAGAAAATCTTCCTTGGGAATCACTGAGTGAATCCAAAAATGTCTCATAGATAGAAGCATTTGAGGCCCTGGGCTTATTACTGTTTGTGTTGCCAGCACATGATGTATGCCTCAGCCATGAGGTGCTTGCTCGTGTTCACACTGGTACCCTATTTCTTCAGGTCTAAATCATTAAAGTGGAAAATAACCCCTCTGGGCTATAACATGAAAAAGACGAGTTTTGGATTGGAAATCATTTTGTAAACCTCCAACAATTTTATTTTGTCTAGACACAAGGCAATAAAAAGAAGAAAAATCATCAGAGATGATAATAAGAATGCACATGCACGAGGGTGTGCTTCCTGAAACGCCATGATTGTTTTCTAAACATATTCTGTGACCTCCTTTCTGCAGCCCCATCATCTGAAAATTCTTCAGCTAGTCTTCAGCCTTTCACTGCTAGCCCAGGGGAGGAAGCATTAATAGCTGTGGACAAAGTTATTTTTGAAACAACAACAACAAAATAATAAAACACCAGAAGAAAATGACCTACTGATAAAGATAAGAGGGCTTTATTTTCACTTCTGAAGCACAGTTAGTATTTCTATTTAATACATACAATATATATAAAGTATGTGTATGTATATTGTCATGCTGTATGTTAACAGGGCAGTCTGTGTATGTAAAGATTTTTTTAGACCTACATAGTCTTCCTCTGCATGATGTGTTAATTCAAGCCAATTTGGGCTGGGCTATCGATTACCTACAGAGTGATTTTTGTACTCAAAGCAAGAAACGGGCTTTGAAGATCATCTGTTAGAACCCCACCCACACATTCCATTCAGGAAGAGTAAGGCTCCAGGGATAACAAGTAATTTAAGTATTTATTTGAGCAGAGTCTTCAACTCAATACAGTGGGATTTTTCTATTGCCCCTTATTTTGCTCTACTTGAAGCCATCTCTAATAAGTTATCAATAGATTCTCTTCTGTATAATCCAAGTGTGCTATTTTGAGACACGGAAGATCTCTACAATGCAGTTTGGCCTCAACTGACACAGTAATAGTCAGGGGAAAGTGAAAAAGTTAGTTGGTTTTTATAACATGGTGCTGAACACACAACCTAACTGTGTATCTCCTCCTTTGTGGGGCCCACAAGATATATCATTAGATCAACTGATTTAGAAGGGTCAAGGCGCTATTAGTATTAATGTAGTCTCCACAAATAAGCTTGTTAACAAAGAGACATGTGTCATGAAATTGTTTTAAGAAAAATAATCCTTAATGCTAGTTTCTTAAAGCTGATGCTTCCTTGGGTAAGCAGTAGGCTGTCTGAAGTGGTGATTTACCCAGTATGTGGCTAACTTACAACAGCTGTATTTAAAATACACACTCAGCTTTATCCCTGAGGCTGGAGAAGAGATGGGTGATTTATGTTGTTGTTGTTTAGGCTGCACTGTTGGAATGGACCACAAAATACATTAACTACAAGACTTACTCAGAAGCATTGAGAAAGTTCCATATGCACAGAGACCAGTTCACAATCAAGATCAAGCAAATTCTGACCGAGGAAGTCTCACTTAGTCATGTTCTTTCTATAAGCATATTTAGTTCTACCCTTCTAAGTATACAAGGGCACTCTAGCAGTCACTAGGGTGTTCAGGGCAGGTATGAATCAGTTCTAGATCCATTGCTAGCTCTGTAATTTTGGGTAAATTATTCAACCTCTTTGAACCTCTGTTTTCTAATACCATAGAATATGAACAATAGTATTATCCAGTTCACAAGATTGTTGTTAGGAGTACATAAGATAGTTCCAAGTGCCTAACAGTAAGAATAACTAGTATTTACTGAGCACTTTTCTATGGGCAAGGCATAGCTCTAAGTACTTCACACAGATTAACTCAAATACTTAGAAAAATATTTGCGAGATAGATAATATTATTGTTTCGATTTTACACATAAGGATTTTGAGGCAGAGATAGGTGGGGTACTTTGCCCAACATCATATAACCTGTTCCTATGAAGCCAGGATTCAAACCTTGGCACTCTAGCACCAGAGGCAGTGGCCTTACCCATGAGCTATTATCACTGTGGCAATTTTAGAACAATATGTAAGGGCAAACTAGGTCAATTTTATAAATTGTATGAAGAGTGATAATCTGACAAAACTTCACTGATGAAGAAAGACTATTCCCGCTTCACAAAGAGGAGGGGGTCAGAGGAGTTAAGTTGAAGAGAGCTGGGTGAGCAAGGTGTTTCAGGCTCAGTATCTTTGGGGAGTGTAAAGGATTAGAGATGCCAGAATCTGAAGTCAGAGTCACAGAATTCAGGAAATGATGCAAAAGAATCGTCAGGTCATGGAGAGTCTTGTGACAAAGGAATGGTGATAAGGAACCAAATATTATTCTAAAAATTGAAGTAGAATTCAGGAAAGGGAAGAGATGAAGAGGAGAGGCTGAGTCCTAGTCCTATTACTAGAACCCCTTGATCCAGATGGAGTTGAAGTTTTCCTTTGAATTTCCTAGTTATGTAAGTTAATGCTTTTATTTGTATATCTGTGCTAGTATGACTTAGAGTTTTTATCATTTACAAGGTAAAATGCTTTAATCATTTACAAGGAAAGTTAATGCTTTTATTTGTATATCTGTGCTAGTACGACTTGGATTTTTTATCATTTACAAGGTAAAAAGTCATGACAAAAGTCATGACAAAAGTCTTGGGCGGTGCCTATGGCTCAGCAAGTAGGGCACTGGCCCCATATACCGAGGGTGGTGGGTTCAAACCCAGTCCCAGCCAAACTGCAATAAAAAAATAGCCAGGCATTGTGGTGGGCACCTGTAGTCCCAGCTACCTGGGAGGCTGAGGCAAGAGAATCACCTAAGCCCAAAGGTTGGAGGTTCAGTGAGCTGTGTGACATCATGGCACTCTACCGAGGGTGATAAAGTGAGACTCTGTCTCTAAAAAAAAGAAAAAGAAAAAGTCATGAGAAGCACAATCAGTTGGAAGACTATATTATTTTATGTATGAAAATAAGGATGCAAGATTTAGGTTAGTGGTGGTATAGACAATTTTTTAAAAAACCCGCAAATTAGAGAATTAGTTAGTGAGTATAAGGGGTTGGTGGCTCCCTGGGGGATTCTTTAGGGGATTATCTCTCCTACATCCTGTGCAGTCTTGGAAAGGCTGTTAAACAGAGAGCTCTGTCTTTTCTTGGTCAAGGGATGGGTCTGCGAAAAATATTGGCAAAGAAGCCCTTTCTCCTGGTAATTTGAGTCTTAGCAGTGTGATCCAAGGATGGAAAAAATGTTTCATGTCTATTCATTTCAGGGATAAAACTGATTAGGCTTGGAATATTCTGAGTCTTCTGGGATCACTTGCTTAATCTTCCCCTCTTCAAGTCTGTGGTGACTCCTCCCCTTACAATATGATGACTTTTTTTTTTCCAGTTATTCAACTTATTTTGAAACTGATCTAGGAAGTGAGATGTTGCAAGTGACCAACTATATAAAGCTACGCACGTTGGATGAAAGGCAGTGAGGGCATCTTTACTGTTTTGAAAAGAACACAGTACTTTTCATGACATTAGAGTTTATTTTGGCTATTTCTTGTGGCATTTAACAAAACTCTGTAATAAAGAGGATAGCTCAGATTAACTCTGGCACATTGGTGAAAGGAAATGATACCTTGCCAGGATGATTTTGACTCAGTTTCTCCCTGCTGAGCCTGACTACAAACTCTATACAATAATGTAAGCAGCAAACAAAGAACTCTGAAAGACGGTAAGAAGGTGGAAACTAGTTTAAGGCCTATATAGGGAAAACATATTGGTAAGATACGTATATTCCCTTGTCAAAGAGAAAATTGAGGTACAGGCTGAGAGTTTCCTGACCTTTTAACCTAGCAACCGAAGGCTGTTGAGGGAGGCTCATTTATCTTCTCATAACATCTGGTAAGCCTGGTACCACTAGCAAGGGGGATTGACCTGAAGCCTCTCTAACAAAAAGAAGCTAGGGAAAATCTTTCTTGCTGGCCTTGGACATTTTCTCCCCTGCTCAGAAACAATGGGGTAGATAGTGCAGACCAACAGTAAGAACTGAACCAAAAGAAGAGGGTGATCCTGAAAAGTTTCTTGGACCATAAGGACCCATGAGTCTCCTTTCCTGACAAGAGATACTGAGGAAGCTGTGGACCACTGGTAGGGGGATCTATATCCAATGCTAGTAAAGATTCCCCACAATCCAGGTGACTCTCACTGTGCCCCCAGGCCTAAGACTCCCTTCTCCCACTAGGGGACACCTAGAAAATTCTCCCACCATTTTAGGCAGTACTATCAAGGACTAGTGGAAGCTCGAGTATCCTCCCACACCAACTAAGACCAAAAAGACAAAAAGAATGTCACAAAGGCTTAGAAAATGAAATTATCATTGGAATCAGAGGCCACCAAAGTTGACCTGGACATACTTGCATGCAATTCTGAACTGAGTGTTAAAATAAAAGATTAAAATAGGACATAGATTCTCCTAACATAATAGACACAGTGTTGAGAATACAATAATAAATCACCTGTCATACTAAGAATTAAGAAAATCATAACTTGAATGAGAAAAGACAACTGACACCAACATAGATGAATCAGATGTTGGAATTATCTGTCAAGGATTTTAAAGCAGCCACACAAAAATATTTGAACAATTAGTTACAAATTCTCTTGAAATGAATGACAAAAATAGAAAACTTCAGCAAAGAAGTACACTTTACAAAAAATAATCAAATGGAAATTATAGGACAGAAAAAGTAAAATATTACACATTAAAAACTTATTGGATGGGCTCAGGAGTAGCAGGGAAGTGACAGAGAATAGAAGCAGTGAACTTAAAGTTAGACAAATAGGATTCACTCAAGATAAACAACAGAGAGAAAATTGAATGAAAAAAAGAACAAAACCTCAGGGATCTGTATAACAATAACAAAAGAGCCATCATTCATATCACCAGAGTTTTAAAAGGAGAGAAGGAGAATGAAGTTGAAAGAATATTTGAAGAAATAACAACTGAAAACTTCTCAAATTTAGACAAAAGGCCTCACAAACCTAAAAAAGCTAAGTAAACTCAAACAGAATAAATCTCCAAATCTACAGTAAGATACATCACAATTAACTTCTGAAAACTAAACACACAAAGAATCTCAAAAGCAGCCAGAGAGAAATGACATATTACTTATAGGGGAATACCAATTTAAATTACAATAGAATTCTCATTTAAAGCCATGAAAATCAGAAGGAAAAGACACAGCGTTTTTCAAATATTAAAAGAAGGAATATTTTCTTAGGAAACCCTAAGAAAATTCTCTTTGAAAATATCTTTCACCTGCTTTTTTAGTTATATTCCTAAGTATTTCATTTTTTTCAAAGCTACTATGAAGGGAATTGTGTCCTTGATTTGCTTCTCAACTTGGCAATTATTGGCATATACAAAGGCTACTGATTTGTGGACATTGACTTTATACCCTGAGACATTACTGTATTTCCTGATGACTTCCAGGAGTTTTGTGGTTGAGTCTCTGGGGTTTTCTAAATATAAGATCATATCATCAGCAAAGAGGGAGAGTTTGACCTCCTCTGCCTCCATTTGGATGCTCTTTATATGCCTCTCTTGCTTGATTGCATTGGCTAGAACTTCCAGAACTATGGTTGAATAATAGTAGCGATAGTGGACATCCTGGTCTGGTTCCAGTTCTAAATAGAAAATCTTCAAGATTTATATTTTTCAGTATGATGTTAGCTGTGGGTTTGTCATAGATGTTGCTTCAATCAACTTAAGAAATGTGCCACCTATCCCTATTTTCTTAAGTGTCCTTGTAAAAAAGAAGTTTTCTTAAGTGTTCTTGTAAGAGAAGATGCTAAATTTTGTCAAATGCTGGTTGTTAAACCAATCTTGCATCCCTGGAATGAAGCCTATTTGATCATGATGTATAATTTTTTTTTAATAAGTAGCTGCATCACAGAAGACACAAATAAATGGAAGAACATACCATGCTCTTGGCTAGGAGGAATCAACATTATCAAAATGTCTATTCCATTCAAAGTACTCTACAGATTCAATACAATCCCCCTTAAAATACCAACATCATATTTTGAAGAACTAGGAAAAAAAAGTACTTCGTTTTGTATGGAACCAGGAAAAAACCTATATAACTAAGGTTATTCTTAACAAAAACAAAGTTGGAGGCATCACCTTACCAGACTTCAGGCTATATTACAAGTCCACCGTAATCAAACAGCATGGTATTGGCACAAAATCGAGACATAGTCATATGGAACAGAATAGAAAAGCAAGAGATAAAACCAGTCTCTACTTGCTATCTTATCTTTGATAAACCTAACAAAAGCATACAGTGG
>NW_003852455.1:7771510-7772562 GCF_000181295.1 Otolemur garnettii | reverse complement strand
ATCACAAAGTCTCAAAGCTGCAGATGCTGGCGTGGATGTGGAGAGAAGGGAAAACTTTTACACTGCTGGTGGTACTGCAAACTAATACAACCTTTTTAGAAGGAAGTATGGAGAATATTCAAAGAACTCAAATTAGACATCCCATTTAATCCTGCAATCACATTACTAGGCATCTACCCAGAAGAAAAAGACCTCATTTCATCATAAGGACATTTGCACTGTTTATTGCAGCTCAATTTGCAATCACCAAAATGTGGAAACAACCTAAATGTTCACCAACACAGGAATGGATTAATAAGATGAGGTATATATATACCATGGAATACTATTCATCCATTTAAAAAGATTGAGACTTTACATTTTTTGTATTAACCTGGTTGGAGGTTGAACACATGGAGAAGCAAGAATTCAGTGTACTCAATTCTAATACAAAGGCAGTAGATGAACTATGATACAAGGGGTGGGGTAGGGGAATGAGAGATGGAGAGAAGGAAGAAAGACAACTGATGCTAGTACATGGTGAGGGTGGGGGAGGGGGAGCAAAGTGAGGGAAGGAAAGAGGGAGGTGAGGGGTCACGTGTATGGTATACCTCTTGGGGGTGGAACACAATTACAAAAGGAACTTTATAGTGTTGCTTCAATTGCCTGGGGGATCTCCCTCATAAAATATTCTCCCAGGCCAATTTTTTTCAAGGGTTTCCTCTGCACTCTCTTCCAGTATTTTTATAGTTTCATGTCTTAAGTTTAAATCTTTTAACTAGTGAGAATCGATTTTTGTTAATGGTGAAAGGTGGGGGAGGCAGTTTCAGTCTTCTACAGGTTGCCAGCCAGTTTACCCAGCACCATTTGTTAAATAGAGAATCTTTCCCCTAATGAATATTTTTGATAGGCTTGTTGAATATCAAAAGATGATAAGTAGCTGGGTTCATCTCTTGGTTCTCTATTCTTTTCCATAAATCTACCACTCTGTTTTTGTGCCAATACCATGCTGTCTTGATCACTATAGATTTATAATATAGCCTGAAGTCTGGTAACATGATACTTCCTGATTT
>NW_003852455.1:7568580-7770765 GCF_000181295.1 Otolemur garnettii | reverse complement strand
GAGAGAGAGGGGAAGGGAGAGGGTGTATGGAAGGAGGGAGGGTATTTGGGATGACCTCATCTAATGTGCATGATGCAATGGACATCATTTTGCAATTTCAAAACTATTAAGAAATGATTATAATTGTGATGGATATGTTACTTAGTGCACAGCATTTCATATTGTATATCGTGCAGCATTTCATATTGTATATCAAAGCAGTACACTGAACCCCATAAATGCATCAATGTACAAAGTTATGATTTATAAACTTTATGTAACAACAGCAATCAATGTAACATAATTCTTTGTACCATCAGTAAATCCCAAACAGTAAAAAGAAAAAAGAAAGAATCATCAGTTTCATATTCTTTATCCAATGAGATTAGCTTTTAGGAATGATAAGGTCATTATCCGATGAAGGAAAATTAGGATAATTTGTTGCTGGAAGACCTACCTTAAATATTGACTAAAGAACGTTCTGCAATCAAAAAGGAAATACCAACAAAAATATTGAAATATTAGGAATAAAGAAGAAACAACAAAAAGAGCAGAAGTATCAGTACATACAATAGACTATCCTTCTCTTCACGAGTTTTATAAAACATAGTTGATGACTATGTTTGACACTCAGGACAATGATATTTAAAAGTGAAAAAGGTAAAGAGACCTATATTAAATGGATATTTCTATGCCTGAAATGTTGGTATAAGGAGAATGTCAAAAGCCACATATGTATGCTTTATACCTCCAAGCCACTCCAAAAACTATGCAAAATATACACTGAAAAATAAATCAAAATAGAATCATAAGTAATATTCACATAACATATAGAAAGGCAAGAAGAGAGATGAATGAGAGGAAATAAATAGAACAAATAATAAAATGGCAGGTTTAAGTACCAACTTACCAATAATTATCTTAAATATAAATGATCTAAACACACAAATCAAAGGTAGAGATTAGCAGAGTGAACAAAAATGACCCAACTATATACTGCTTACAAGAAATCCACTTCAAAGTCAATGATGTAGGTAGACTGAATGCAAAAGAATAGAACAAATTTACTGTGCAAACAGTAGGCCAAAAAAAGTAAGAGGGGGTGTATTAATACCTAATAAAATAGACTTTAAAACAATGTTAATTTCTAGAGAAAAGATACATTCCCTAGTAATAAAAAGACCAGTCCACTAAGAAGATGTAGTTATCCTATTGTGCACACACCAAATAACAGAGCCTCAAAATATAGATAGCGAAAACTGATAGAGCTGCAAGGAGAAACAGACAAACCAACCATTAAACTTCAGTACTTAACATCTCCTCTAAGTAAACAATGGAACTCCTAGACATAAAATCTAGAAGTATATAAAAGTTATGAACTATCCAATTACCATTAATATCTAATTAACATATATTAAAATCTACCCAGTAGCAGATGAACTTTTATTTCAAGTCCCTGTAGAACATTCACTAAGATATGCCATAGTAGTATCAGGGACCATAAAATAACCTTAACAAATTTATAAAAATTGAAATCATACAATGCCTGTTTTCTGACTATAGTAAAATCAAACTAGAAATAAATAATAGAAAGTCTACAGAAACATCTGTGAATATGTGGAAATTAAGTATACACTTATAAATACTTCTTTAGCCAAAAAGAAAATCTCAGTGGAAATTTAAAAACATGTAGGACCAAATTAAAATTGAAAATACAAGTATCAAAAATATATGAGATGCATCTAATCTGTTCTGAGAAGAAAATTTACAGCACTAGATGCTTACATTAGAAACAGTATTTTAGGGGTTCCCAAGACCACCCCTAGTTTCATGATTCATTAGGAGGATTCCCAAGACTTAGAGGTTACTGAATTCATGGTTATGGTTTATTATAATGAAAAGATGCTAAGCAAAATCAGTTAAGGGAAAAGGTGTATGGGGCATAATCTAGAGCAAACCAGGCACAAGCTTCTAAGAATATTCTTCTGGTGAAATCACACACAATAAATTGTGACAACATATACAAAATGTTGTTTACTAGGGAGATTTGCCTAAGCCTAGGAGTCTAAGGCTTTTATTATGAGTTGGTTACATAGGCATATTGTACCTGTATGACTGATTGTACCTAACAAAGCTCCAGGCATGTAGGGGAAAGTAAGTTGTTCATTATAAATCCCATTATTTGAAGAAATTATCTAGAAAAACCTGACATAGTATGTTTCAAGTTTCCAAATGTTGAAAACATTCTTAGTAATTAGAACATTTCCAAGATCTCAATTCCCAGGAACTGGCTACTGCCTTATAAAACAGGCTTTTCTGGAGAATGTACAAAGTTCGAAGAGCTCAGACATGTTGAGTTACCTCTTTCTTGCACACAAGGAATGATTTAAAATTGATAATTTAAGTTATTGTCTCAAGTGATTAGAACAAGGAGAGCAAAATAAATCCCAAACAGAAAAACAGAAGGAAGAGCAATAATAAATAAAATTTAAAATAAAAAATAGACAAAATTAATGAAACCAAAAGCTTCTTCAAAAAATAAATAAATAAAATTTTATTCTTCAAATAAAATCAATAAATACCCAACATAATGATAAAAGTAAAAAGTGAGAAGACATCACCAATATCAGAAATGAAATAAATAATATCATGACAGATCCTGAAGACGTTAAGCTGTTATTAGAGGGCGGAGCCTATGGCTCAAAGGAGTAGGGCACCAGCCCCATATGCCAGAAGTGGCTGGTTCAAACTCAGCCCTGGCCAAAAACTACAAAGAAAAAAAAAAAGGTAATTAGAAAATATGAAAATAAAAAGAAAATAGTGTGAAAAACTTTATCTCAAAACTTCAGCAACCAATGAGAATGAGACAAATTTCTCAAAAATCAGAAACTATCAAAATTCAAACAAGATGAAATAGGTAATGCAAATAGCCTTAAGATCATTAAACATTTGGATCAATAATTAAAAATTTAATAAGAAATTTTAAGACCAACAATCTCAAGATTTCTTTAAAAATGATACCAAATACTTAGAAGAATTAACACCATTTTACATGATCACTTCTAAAGAATATACAAGAAGATACACTTTCTATCTTATTTGATGAAGTCAATACTAAAGACAGTTCCCACCCCTCCAAAAGCAAATAAAAAAGAAATCTGCAGACTAGTATCTCTCATGATCTGAGTCATAAAAGTTGTCAACAAAATATTAGCAAAGTCAATCTAAATATGTATAAAAAGAATTATATGCTATGACTAAATGAGTTTTTCAGGTATAGCAAGGTAAAATTCAACATTTGAAAATCAATTAATGTAATCCACCATATGGAAAAGAAAAAAAATCAAGTGATTATATTAATTGATGCAGAAAAACATTTCATAATATCGAAGCTTTATCATTATTAAAAAAACAAGTTATAAATAGAAGAGAATTACCAAACTTCATATGAACATTTACAAAAAGATGCCTATTTCTAACTTTGTACATAATGGTGAAGACTAAGTGCTTCCTTCCTAAGAGAGGGCACAAGGGAAGGACATCCTTTCATACTTATGTACTGTTTTTTTAAATAGTTATAGGATCATTCAGACTATCTATTTCCTCTTGTGTAAGCTTTACAGATTGTGTCCTTCAAAAAATTGATCTATTTCACCTAGATTATGAAATTTGTAGGTCCAGAGTTGTTCATTATATTTCTATATTGTCCTTTTAATTAATGTCCATGACATCTATAGTCATGTCCTCACATTATTTTCTGATAATAATAATTTGTGTCATCTTTCTCTCTTTTTTTCTACTTAGTATTATTCAAGGTTTATCAATTTTATTGATTTTTTTCAAGAACAAGATTTTGGTTTTGTTGATTTTTTTCTATTTTCTGTTTTTAATTTCATTGATTTCTTTGCTAATTTTTATTATTTTTTCTACTTAATTTGTCTTTTTTTTGTTGAGTATTTCTTTTTATTTTTTCAAATTAGTACGAGGGTACAATTTTTAGGTTACATTTTTTTTACTTCCAGGGTAAAGTTCCATTTGTAGAAGTGCTCTCACCCAGGGGGCAGATCATACACCCTCACAATGTGCACATTAGGTGAGATCCCTCTTCATGCCTTCCCTCCTCTAGCCAAACATCTGCCTCCCTCCCACCTCCCATTTCCTTCTACTCCCAAACAGTACTAGATTAGTGTTTTATTGTTTTTATGAGCATATAATTATGTATATATTAATTTTATATTAGTATGGAGTACACTGGATATTTATTTTCTATTCTTGTAATACTTTACTAAGAAGAATGTATTTCAACTCTATCCAAGTATATGTAAAAGATGTGAAGTTTCCATCATCTTTTTTAATGGCTGAATAATATTCCATGGTACACATACACTACAGTTTATTAATCCATTCTTGGGTTGATGGGCACTTAGGTTGCTTCTGCAACTTGGAAATTATGAATTGAGCCACAATAAACATTCTAGTGCAAATATTTCTGTGGTAAAATGATTTTTCTACTAATTTGGATTTAATCTGTTATAATTTCCATAAGTTTCTTAAGATGAAAGCTTAAATTATTGATTTTAGAGCTTTCTTCTTTTCTAATAAGTGCATTCAATGCTATAAATTTGTCTCTAAGGACTGCTTTTGCTGAATTTCACTGATTTTGATAAGTTATGCCAAAAATGAATTTTTATTTATTTATTTTTTTAGACAAGAGTCTCAGTCTGTCACTCTGGCTAGAGTGTCATGATATCATCCTAACTCACAGCATCCTCAATCTCTTGGACTCAAAAGATCCTTTTCCCTCAGCCTCTCCAGTATCTGGGACTATAGGCACTCACTATAACACCTGGATAGTTTTTCTATTTTTCACGGAGATGGGGGTCTCACTCTTGCTCAGGCTGGTCTTGAATTCCTGAGTTCAAGCGATCTACCTGCTTCAGTCTTCCAGAGTGTTAGGTGTGAGCCACCACATCCTACCCCCCAAATGAATTTTGCCAAACATTTAATTCTTTTTATTTTTATTAAAACATAGCTGTGTACATTAATACTATCATGGGGTACAGTGTGCTGTTTCTATATACAGTTTGAAATACTTTCACCCAATTGGTTAACATATCCTTCATGTCATTTTCTTAGTTATTGTGTTAAGACATTTATATTATACATTTAGAGAGATACGATGAGATTTCAATTATCAGTATTTATGAACTGAACCAGAATGCTCCTCAATTTATAAGAGATATTCTAATAGGCATGAGCAACTTGATTTCTCCCAGATCCATCATAGTTGGAGATTTTAATACTCCTTTGGCAGTGTTGGATAGATCCTCCAACAAGTAGCTTAGCAAAGAAATTTTATATTTAAACCTAACCATTCAGCATTTGGATTTAATGGACATCTACAGAACATTTTCTCCTAAAAACACTGAATACAAATTTTTCTCATCAGCCCACAGAACATACTCCAAAATCGACCACATCTTAGGTCGCATGTCTAACCTCAGTAAATTTAAAAGAATAGAAATTATTCCTTGCATCTTCTCAGACCATCATGGAATAAAAGTTGAACTCAGTAACAACAGGAATCTGCAGACTCATACAAAAACATGGAACAAGTGATGTTGCCAAACATTTAAAAGCAATTCAATGAAGGAGCTATAGCCTTCTCAAAAAATGGCACCGAAGCAATTGAATATCTATTGGCAAAAAATAAACCTCAACCTAATTCTTACACCTTATAGTAATACATAAATTAAGCCAATGTGGATCACAGATGTAAATGTAAAATGTAAAACTATAAAACTTTAAATAAAAATAGGAGAAAATCTTAAGCCTATAAATTTAGGCAAAGAGTTCTTAAAATTATTACCAAAGTATCATCCATAAAAAGAAATATTAGGCTTCATCAAAATTTTAAACTTTTACTCTGAGAAAGACCCTATTTAGGGAATGAAAGAACAAGCTACAGATTGGAAGAAAATATTTGCAAACCACATATTGAAGAAAAGACTAGTATTCAAAAGGTATAAAGAATTCATTAGCAGTAACAGTAAAAAACAATATTACTAGAAAATGAGTAAAATAGAATAACAGATTTTTTACCCAAGAGGATATATATGACAATGAAGCATGTGAAATGATGCTTGACATTACATTAGCCATTAGGAAAACCCCACATTTTCCGAATCTCCAGAGAATTATTATTAATTAAAAAAATATCATTCCAGAAGTTATACTGTATAATTCCATTTAAATAACTTTCTTGAAATGACATAATTTTAGAAATGGAAAACAAATTAGCTGTTATAAAGGGTTAAGGAAAGAGTGGGCTAACAGGCCATAGGTACCAGCATAGCTAAAAGAGAAATGAAATGTGAGATTCTTGTATTGATGGAGATGTTCTGTATCTTGACTGTATCAATGTCAACATACTGTGCGATATTGTACTACAGTCTTGTAAAATCTTATCATTGGGGAAAATTAGGTAAGGGTATATGATATCTGTCTATTATTATAATTGTATATGAAGACTCAATGATCTAAAACTAAAATTTTGAGTTAAAAATACTAGCTAAACGTGCAATTACAATATGACCCAAAAATGTCACTCTTAGAAATTTATTCCAGAGAAATGAAAACTTATACTCCCCAAAACCTGTACACATATTCATATACCTTTCTTCGTAATAGTCCCAATCTGGAAATAGCCTAGATGTTCTTTAAGATGGGAGCTGTCCAACAAATAGAAGAATATACATACTATAGAATACTACACAGCAGCAAAACAGGGAAAGACAGGCAACATTTTGGAAAAATTTCTGGTGAGTTATGTTGAGAGAAATAATTTCAAAAGTTATGTACTGTATGATTTAATTTAAACAACACTGATGAAATGAAACAATTTTATCAATGGAGAACAAATTAGTGGTTGCCAAAGAATAGGGACGGAGGTGGCGCAGGCAGTAGAGAGGTAGGTCTCATTATGAAACACCAGCACAAGGAAGCTTCTGGTGATGGAACTGTTGAGTTCCTTGTCGGCACCGGTGGGTACATGAATATATACACATAATAAAGTTGGAAAGAACTAAGTGTACACACACAAACACATAACACACACACAAAGAGGAGTACAAGTAAAATTGGTACCATTGGATTAAGATCGGTCAGGTATACCAATGCCAACGTTCTAATAGTAATATTCTATTAATGCTATAGTTTTGGAAAATGTTACTTCTGAGGAAATTAGGCAAAGTGTCTTAGGGAGATCCATAAAACTTCTCACAGCTGCATGTGAATCTCCAATGATCTCAATAAAAATTTAAATCAAAACATCATATGGTAAAAAAGAGAGAGCAAAAGAATGATAATGCAGTGTTTTTGGCTAAGAAAGTTATTTGTGCCTGTAGCTTGAAATCTAAGATAGGTAAGTACCTCGATATTCTAGAGCCTTGACTTAATGAAAGAAGATACTCTTCCTAAATTTAAAGGTAGTGGAACCTTTAAATTCTCACCTGAGAAACACAGCAGAAGATTGAATCAGGGCTTGGGAGAAGTTTGAATCTCTGCATGGCCCCTGTTTTAAATTGGCCTTTGTCCAAAGCAGAGGCCACGGAGCTGAAGGGCAGTGGGATAAAGACAGGCCTGTTGTTAGGAATCAGAAATTTCCAGATCAGTTTCTCAATTCAAATATGGTGACTTGACGAGACCTCTGACTTTGTTATTTGCGCCAGGAATTGCTTGAAAGCGAAGAGACTAAAAGCCAAAAAAGGGAGTGCTTTGGAGAGCTCAGCAAAAGCCCCCAGTTCAGGTGCCCAAAGCAGACTCTGGTTACCAGGCCAGGGAGCCCAGAATGTTCCTGCATGACAGCGGTGACACATGCTGAAGACCAGTCATCACTACATGTGGCTCCAATTTTCCTCTTTTCCAATTGAGAATTTAAAGCTAATCCTGGACATTTCTATTCAATGAGCCAAGAAATTTCCTCTTTCTGAAACAAGTTTTAATTCCATTTAATGCCACTGCAATTGAAGAGATTTCTAATAAACACTTCCATCCATTTTATAGTTAGCAATATAAGAGTTATATATGTACACACAAAATTAAAACAACACGGAGCCCTTTATCCACACACAGACACAGGGACGTCCACACACACAAAGATGCAACCTCTACCTGTAAGCACTGTCATGAATCTGTGTGTGCACACAACTGGAAGAGGCCAGCACACAGGTACAAAGAGTTCTTCACAGTAGCATGTAGACATGCAGTAGACATGCGTACTTAGTAATCTCTGTAGCAAAAATACTGTTACGAGGCATCCTCTACCTGACACCTGTGGGTATATCATTAGCCTGAGGGTGTTTAAAGGCAGAGAAGATGCCCTTATTGCAGGCGGTTAATGATCAGAGTGACTTTTTTTTTTTTTTTTTGATCTTCAAAAGATGATGTGGGTTTATAATATAATGAAGGTTTCTAAGAGTCAAAATCTGCTAATTAGCTTGTATGTTCAATTCAATGCAGCTTTGGTTCCCACAAATACAATCAAGGCCAAGATCTTTATGAAGGCATCTCCATGGAGCTGAGTTTGGGCAGGCTGCACACCACCTGGTATCTCCTCCCTACCTGACATATGTATGGTGAATGAAATGAAGCCTCAGTTAGTTGAGAAGCAGTGATCAGGGAATGTGGAATGTTGGACACACCAGACCTGTCAGGCAGGCAGGATCGTGATAAAGAGGGGGAAAAAGGAACATTTAATATTCTCACTGAACTTGATTCTAAAGTGTGTGGAGGAGGAGGCATAATAAATGGACCCATCATCTGAAGATTTCTGTCCTTTCATCAGTGTCTTGAAGAAATTTAACATTGATTATAACACTTTATCTACAGATTATATTCCAGAACTGTCAGTTGTCCTATGCTGTCCTTTATAACTGTCACCCCCCTACCCTAGTTCAGGATCCAGGCTAGAGCCATGAATTGCATATAAGTGTCATATTTCTTTACTTTCCTTTAATTGGGAACAGATATTAAGTTGTTCTTTGTGTTAACATGTCATTGATCATTCTGAAAAATTAAAGTAAGCTATTTTAAAGATAGTTCTTTAATATGAGTTTTCTGATTTTTCTTCATGATAAAATGCAGATTATTCCTCTAAGGCTTGTGTACTCCCTAAGCGTGATACTTCCTGGGGCATCATATCCAGAGGCACATGGCGTCCGTTTGCCCTTCATTGGTAAAGTTAATTTTGATCACTCAGTTATAACTGTTCATTCAGTGCCTTCACTTTTTCCTTTTTAAATTTATAAGTATCTTGCAGGAATATATTTTTAGAGTTTATAATTTAATCTTATTCTTTATAAAACTTCCTTCCTCTATCCAAGACCCATTTGTTGCTTCTTTTCTTATCTATCTGTCTATTTGTCTATCTATTTATCTTTATGAGTAGGGGCTCATGGACTCTTATTACATTTAACTGCTTATATTCTCCACTGCTTATATTACTATTAATTTTCACACTCAAAATTTCCCATATATTAAAGTAGGAGCCACTTTAGCCTTGCTTCTATGTATTGTTATATGCTCCCCAAATTTTAAAGACACTTTCTTACTGTCTGGTACAGCAAGATAATGTTTTACACTTACCTGTAAGTTCCCTGCCTTGATTCTTGACTTAGCCATTCTGCAATGAGTACTGGCTTCATTAAAGAGAATGGTATTTAGAAACTGAGATCTGGACACAAGGTGTGTAAATTGCTATGGGAGTTTATTGTTTTGTTATTTTTTTCTGTTTTTTTTTTTTTTTTTTGGGAGGGAGGGTTATTTAGTTTTTACTTTAGGAGACAGGGTCTTTCTGTTGCCCAGGCTGGAGTGCAGTGGTGCAATCATAGCTCACTGTAACCTTGAACTTCTAGGCTCAAGCCGTCCTCCTGCCTCAGCCTCCCAAGTAGCCAGGACTATAGGCATGAATAACCAGGACTAGCTAATGAAAAACACACACAAGAAAAAAAACGAAAAAAAAAAACAAAAAAACCCCCACCACTGTGCTTAGCTAGGGGTGCATTGTTTGAAACCCTTTTAGTAGATAGATTTAGGAGACTGTGTATGTGTGTAAATACATACACACATGCACACACACATGTATATGTGTATATATACACACACACATATACACACACATACGCATACACATATGTATGGAATCATGAATTTATATTGGTCCTCTGATTACATTCCAACCTTATTGGTATAAGATTGTTCCTTGCCTCCCCCCATTCCATATTCGTATTTCCTTTTTCTAGGAAGAACACTGGTTCCCAATGAAATCCATATATTTGTCTTTTGTTCAGCCATGTAACACACACACACACACACACACAATTCTTTCAGTAATATAAGACTTGTACCACTGTGAAAAAAACAAAACAAAACAAGTAAGTGGTATTCAAAACACTTTTGCAGTTTCTTTTTAAAGATAAAATGTGTATATAGATAAAGTATCTCCATTTAGTGTGGTTATGTTGTTTATCTGACACACTCTTATGTTTATTTGTTTCTGTTTGTACTTAGTTTTACCGTTTTCTTTCTCAGGCTTGTTGATCTAATTTTGTTTTGAATGTGCAGATCATTATCATAATTCCATACATCAAAACATTACAAAAAATCGTGCTCCTAGAAGCGTCACATTCTCCTCTCCCCTCCCCTTTAAACTCCCAGTAGATGAACAATTTCATTTTTCTTTTTTGCTTTACCCTTTCATTATTTCTTTTAGAAAAAATAAGCACAGAAAATATTTCCTTCTTTGTTATGAAAAATACACATAGAAGAAATATCTGTAATTCTATTTATACTCAAAAAGCAGTATAGGGCGGCACCTGTGGCTCAGTGAGTAGGGCGCTAGCCCCATATACTGAGGGTGGCGGGTTCAAACCCAGCCCCTGTGGAACTGCAACCAAAAAATAGCCGGGTGTTGTGGCGAGTGCCTGTGGTCCCAGCTACTTGGGAGGCTGAGGCAAGAGAATAGCTTAAGCCCAGGAGTTGAACGTTGCTGTGAGCTGTGTGACGCCACGGTACTCTACCAAAGGCAACAAAGTGAGACTCTGTCTCTACCAAAAAAAAAAAAAAAAACTAAATTAAAAAGCAGTATATACACAATTTTTATCTTCCTATGTTCTTGCTTTTTATTATTATTAATGTATTTTGGAAATTATTTGACATTATTTCATATCTCTTATCCTTACTTTTGAGTGATAGTTTAATGGGGATTCAAATTGCAAATCCACAGTTTACTTAAACACTTTAAACATTCTACCCTACCAGTTTTTGGAAACTATTGATGTTGATGAGAAGTCTGCTCATCAGTATAACTGTTGTTTTTTCTAGAATTTGGTTTTAGTCCTCGTCTTTGAAGTATTGCAGATTCAGTAAGATGGGCTGAGTTATAGGTTTGTTTTTTCATCAATTTGCACTGGCTTTTGAAATGTTTTATATGTTAAAGCATTTTGTTTTAAGTTTGAAAACCTCTGCGACATTCTCTTCTTCTTGAACAGGAGTGAGATATATGTTAGGGTTTATTTTTCGTACTTTCATATTTTCACTTCTTTATCTGTGCACTGGTCTTTCTTCAGCTATGTTCATTTATCAATCTTATTGTCACATCTATGACAATTTTCTTTTATTATTTTGCTATTGTCATACTCTGGATCATTTTGATAATTGTAACTTACCTCTCTGAGCGCTCAAAACTCTTACTTTACAATTTTTCTCTGACTGCCTCTTTTTAAAAACAAGTAATAGATTAAGGGGGTGCAGATGTTTTTTGTTACATGGATAAATTGTATAATACAGAAGTCAGGGGTTTTAGTGTATCTGTCACCAGAACAGTGTACATTGCATCTGATGGGTCAATGTTTATTCCTCATTCCTTCACGGCCTGCCTCCTTCTTAGTTTCTGACGTCCATTACATCACTTTATAACTGTGTAGACCCCTCCCTGAGCTCCCACTTATCAGTGAGAACATGAGCTGTTTCTTTTTTGATTACTGAGGTATTTCACTAGGAAAATGGTCTCCAGCACCACCCAAGTTGCTATCAAGGATGTTATTTCATTCCTTTTTATGGCTGAGTAATACTCTATGGTGGGATATGTGTATGTATGTGTGTGTGAATCACATTTTCTTTATTCATTCATCCATTGGTGGGTACTTAACATTGATTTCATATCTTTGCTATTGAAAATTAACCTGCAATACGTACTAAGGAACAGGTGTCTCTTTTTACAAAATGACTTCTTATCCTTTGGGTAGATACACAGTAGTGAGATTGCTCCATCAAATAGTAGCGTTTTTAGTTGTCTAGTTTACATTCCAACCAACAGTGTATAAGCATCCCCTTTCAACACCTCTGCATCAACATCTACTGTTTTTGACTTCTCGTTAATGGCCATTCTGATACAGGGAAGGGAGTATCTCATTGTGGTTTTGCTTTGCATACCCCTGATGGTTAATGACATTGAGCAGTTTTTCATGTTTGTTGACCATTTGATGATTTTTTTTGAAAAAAGTTCTTTCATGTATTTTGCTCACCTTTTGATGGTGTTATTTCAAGTTTTCTGGTTGATTTGTTTCAGTTTATAGATTGTGGGTATTCGTAGATTGTCTATTTATTTTGTTAAGTACTTACTTTTCTGTTCGGAAACATTTTAATTTAGCTATGTTCCATTTATTTATTTTTGTTTTTGTTGTATTAGCCTTAGGGTCTTAGTCATAAATTCTTTGTGTAGGCCAATATCTTGAAGAGATTTTTCCACATTTTTTTGAGAACTTTTATGATTTTGCATCTTATATTTATATCTTTAAACCATCTTGAATTAGTTTTTGTAGACAATGAGAGATGGAGACCCTGTTTCATTCTTCTCCAAGTGTCTATCCAATTTTCCCAGCACCATTTATTGAATAGGGTGGTATTTCTGCAATGTGTGTTTTTGTTTACTTTGTTGAAAATTATTTTGTTATAGCTCTATGGGTTCATTTATGTTCTACTGGTCTATGTGTCTACTTTTGCATGAGTACCATCCCATTTTGGTTACAATAGCTTTGTAGTATAACTTGAAGTTAGGTAATATGATGCCTCCAGATTTGATCTTTTGGTTTAGGATTGCTTTGGCTATCTGGGCTCTTTTCTGTGTCCATATGAAATTTAGGATTTTTTTTCCTAGCTCTGTGAAAAATGTCATTGGTATTTTGGAACTGCATTGAATCTGTAAATCCCTTTGGTCAGTACATACATTGTAACAATGTTGATCTTTCAATACATGAGCATGAAATATTTCTTCATTTGTTTATATCAGCTATGATTTTTCCTCAGTGTTTTATAATTCTCCTTATAGAGATCTTTTACATCTTTGGTTAAATATATTTCTAGGTTTTTCATTATTTTGCAGCTATTATAAATGGTACTGAGTTCTTGATTTGATTCTTACCTACTGTTTAGTATACAGAAATGCAACTAATTTGTGTACAGTAATTTTTTTAACCTTAGACTTTACTGAATTTATCAATTCTAGGAGTCTTTTGGGGGAGTCTTTAGGGTTTTTTAGATATAAGATCACAGTGCTGGCAAACAGAAGTAGTCTAACTTTCTGTTTCTCAATTTGAATGCTCTTTGTTTATTAATATTCCTCTTACATGATTGCTCTAGCTAGAACTTCCAGGGCTTGAGCATAGAAGTGGTGACAGTAGGCATCCTTGTCTTATTTTAAATTTTAGGGAGAATGTTTTCAACTTTTCTACTTTCAGTGTGAGGTTGGTTGTGGGCTTGCCATATACAGTTTTTATTACTTTAAGGTATATTCCTTTGGTGGCTAGTTTGTGAAGGGTTTTTATTATGAAGAGCTGATGGATTGTATCAAATGTTTTGTCTGCATCCATTGAAATAATCGCGTGATTTTTTAAAATTCTGTTTATGTGGTGAATCACATTTATTCATTTGAGTATTTTGAATTATCCTTGAATTCCTGGGATGAAGTCTACTTGATCATGGTGATTATCTTTTTGATGTGTTTGTTGGATTCAGTTTGCTAATATTTTGCTGAGAGTTTTTGCATCTATGTTCATGAGAGAGATTGGTCCTTAGTTTTCTTTTTTGGTTATATCATTCCATATCTTTGTTATCAGGGTGATATTGGCTTGCACAGAAAGCTTATAACACAGCTGATCTCCCACAATACTCTGTTCTTCTGTGGTTGTCACAATCAAAGCCAGTGCTGGGCAGTACTTGTGCAGAGTGGTGGGTTGGTCCCTAGACTACTACTAGAAGCTCAGGTGAGTCATGGTAGCAGAAATCCCTGTTCTGCATAGAGCTGGCAGCAGCAGTGGCTATAGCCTTGGCATGGGTGTTCACCACTCCTAAGTTCATCAGTGGCAGCTCCATCCCTGTTGTGGCTGTTTAGATGGTGGTGATGAATGTTGGGGCTATGGGTATCTGCTCTGCTTGGGTGCCCTGGTGGTGGTGGTGGGTCCACAACACCCAGTTACAGGGCATGCAAAAGGATCTGGCTTCTGAGCTCTCTCCCCAGATCAACAGGGACAATGTGAAGCAGATGCAGTGGTACTGATCCCTGCCTAGACAGAACACTCTAGGGATGAAGTCTCCAAATGGAGTCAGTTGCAGTGACCCAAGTTCAGACGCCTGCAGGAGCCTGCTATGCCTGCTGTCCGGAGAGGTACTACTGCATACTCTCCAGGCAGTTCTTTCCATCGCTTCTGAGACCTGTAGTCCTGGAGGAGCCCTTTTGCAGCTTGAATTGCAATGTGTGGGGAGAGTGTAGAGCAACAGGGTTGTCTCCCCTATCTCTTCCCCACATGTGTGCCTTTCCCAGGCACCATTCATCTTGCTGAATGGGTCACTCCACTGCCTTCCCCTTCACTCTGGTTGTCTCCAATTGCTTCTTTCTTGATTCACAATCCTCTCTCCAAGACAATTCATCCATAAATGAATGTACACTTGTAGCTCTTGATCCTTTCCTTGAGGGTACATGCAGGCTGTTTCTAGTCTACTATCTTAGCTTCCCAGACTTCCTCTTAATATTAATTTTACAAGGAGTGAATTCGTGTTTTGAGTTTTTACTTTATTGTTTTTCTTCACGCTTGATTTTTTTTTAAATTGGGGGTTGATTTCAAGTTAGAAAAATTATTTTTACCTCTTTCTATCCTCTTTGACATCAACCCACCACCTATCTTTTGTAGGAATTCCAAACTACTTCCCCTCTGTCTCCAGTCCTGAGGCTCATTCTCTAATAGCATTTTGGGCTTTAGCTTTATGGTGATTTTAAAGACAATGAATTGCCTAGCTCAATTTCAGACTAAGGTGTGTTTTTTGCAGTCCTCCTTCCTTGGGTCCATAGCTTCCTATAGACTCTGGGACAAAATTGGCAACCTATTTGTTTTCTGTTCCCATTTATGTGTGGGGATACCCCTATACATAGCAAATCCCTAGCTTCAGGCAGTGAGTCCAGTTTTGTTCACTCATCTTTCAAGGAATACTTTTATGTCTTTATTCTATAACTGCTACTTCTGGCTTCCTGCTCTGAAGGCTAGTAGATTCTTACTCCTTTTTTCAATATAATATTTCCAAATATAAAAACATGTTTTTTCTTTAATCCAAATTTTCAGGTGAAGACATTAAAATATTAAGATGAAATTATTTGTCCCCAGCCACATGATTAATGAGTGGAAGGGCTGGGACTTACATTCTTGGCACCGGATTCCATAATTTTTCAGTGGCTCCAAGCAGTCTTTCTGTTGGCTTTTGTTTGTTCATTTAGCACTTTCCTAAACATCTAATGAGTTTGGGCTTTCTTTTCTAATTTAGACTATAAATGAGAGCACTTTTCCTTTCTAAATGAATGATGATATTGTGGAAGGGATACTGGGCTCTACATAAAATTCTCTGAATTCTGCTGTTGGCTTGGAAGTTAATTGTTTCTGGACTTCAGATTTCTCTTCTTTTATTTATTTATTTATTTATTTATTTTTATTAGATCATAACTGTGTACATTACTGCAGTTATGGGGTACAATGTGCTGACTTTATATAGAATTTGGAATGTTTACATCAAACTTGTTGACATAGTCTTCACCTCACTTATTTAATTGTTGTGTTAAGACATCTCTTCCTAAACATTAATGGTTTAACTCAGATAAGCTCTAAGTTTATTTTCAGTTGTAATGGTTTGTGAGTGTTGCTTCAGTTTGCCCCATTCTCGCCAAGCTGTAGGTGGCTGATTGAATATCATATTGTCAAAATATGTGTATTATCTGTCATTGAGACTGTTCTTTACAAAAAAAAATTCCATATAAAAACAGTATGGGCTCATCGCCATGAGCAGATGGTTAGTAAGTAGTTTAATGTTTCCATATGGGACATTGTTGTGAAGCCCTGGGCTTAATGGACTTTGCTTCCCCCTTTTAAATGCATGGATCATTACTGGAAATGATTAAGATAATGTACCTAAAAATTAAAATATGCCCAGTAATTTCCAGGATGACATAATGGGCCACCTATGCAAATCTATCACAATTTATCCTGGGAATGATAGATGAATGCCTGAACTCTCAAGAAAATAGTTAAATATTAAACACTGTCACAATAAATCAGATTCAAAGAGAAGTCATATCATTATATCCAGAAAAATGGGCAAAGACTTCACAAAAATATACATATAAATAGCCAATAAGCACATGAGAAAGTGCTTATTCAAAATTAAAACCACAATGAGATAAACTATAAATGGCAAAAATCAAGCAGATTGGCAGCTCTACGCACCAGACACTACATGGAGCAACTGGAACTTTCATACATTTTTGGTGGGAGTGGAAATTGGAAAAATGTCCTGCAGTTTTGGACAAAGTTAAACGTTGACATGCCCCGTGACAGAGTAGTCTACTTCTAGGTGTTTAATAGGTTAGACACATGAAAACCGAAGTCCACAGAAGACTTAAATGTTTCTAGACGTCTTATTAATATAAGTCAAAACCTACTAACAATGTAAATGACCATCATAGGTAATAAAATATTACAGTATATTAATTTAATGGCACAGTATTTGATAACAAAAAATATTGAACTATTCTTACATATAACGGCGTGATGGATCTCAGAAACGTCGTATTGACTAGAAGAAGCAACATGCAACAAAAGGTTGATTCTATTCATTCAAAGTCCAGGAATAGGCAAAACTGATCTACGGTGATAAAAATCAGAAAGTTGCTGCTTCTGTGGAAAATAATGACAGGGAAAGGGCCCAGAGAACATTCTGAGGTGATGAAGATATTTAATTTAATGTTTTCTTTGAGAAAGAAATTAGATGTATAAAATTGTCAAAATTCATTGAACTGAACCTTAACAACTTGTGCATTTCACTGTATGTTAATTATACCTCATTTTATAGTACTACAGAGAAATCGATATGTATTCTGTGAATATAGTCACAGATTATATTGATAGCTAGGAAATATTCACACATCATACTTTTCATCCACTCAGTATAAGCTAGTTATTAATCTCTTTGAAATGCAAAAATCTCTTCTTTACCAGACATTTTTGTTTAGTTGAAGAACTGAGACATGGCAATGTCTCAGCTTTGCACCATACAGAACCCAGTGAGGGGTGGCTTAATGTTGAGTATCTGAAGTAAAGTCAGTGCCTCTTCCCAAAAAAGATGGTCATGGAGCCATTCACCAATGATTGTGCTTCAGAGAGCTCTGTTGATCTCTTTAAAGTTTCTCTTAAAACTCCTTTCCTTAAAAACATATTTACATAGTTAGAATGTCATGGACATGCATTCTGTGTTTCTTATACACCTTCTACCAAATGGGGGGAGGAGAGGACAAACAGAATCAGCAATGAAAGTTCATATCCCTGGATAGATGGCAATCAAAATGCCTTTGTCTTACTAAGTTCTATAAGCAGTTTTTCTGCTGTATAACTTCAGGGTTGTCCAAAGGAAGATGACCTGGTGGTGACAGATATATTATGCTGTATTATACAGTGAGGAAAGCATGGCTTTCTTGGCTCTACAACATACTGGCTGTGTCACTTTCAACAAGGTTTTAATGTTTCTGAGTCTATGTCTTTATTTTTGTACAATACTATGTGGTATGTGATAACTATCTAAGTAACAGGGTTTGTGTTTATGACTTAAGTAAAGCAGTGGCGTGGTGCTTGGTACATAGTGTGTAACTGTATTATCAGAGGCCTCAACTGCTACTGCTTACTTACTTGTTTTCCTCTCCCACTAACTTGTAAGCTCCTCAAGGACAGAGACCATGATTTATTTCCAGTAGCTCTGATGGTCTTTCCAGAAAAGTTCCAAAATTGATCTGAAGGGTGGACTAGGTGCTGGCATCAGTGCATAGCTTCCCAAGGGGAGTACTTCAAAGGTAACCATGGTGATATTCAGCAATGAAGTATGTAGCACTTTTTCTAAGGTGAATTTGTGAATTTAATTGTTAGACCTCATATATACAGTCCATGTACACATTTTTATTAGTGCCTAGCATAGTTCAATAATAAATGTTGTGTAAATTTTTTTTTATTTTTGTGATCTTTTCTCATTGTTAATGCAACATCAATATATACTAACAATCAAAGATAAGATGATTTTAACACACACACACAAATACACTCATAATAATTGAAACAGGATTCTTGGTCTTAAAAATAAGTTTATTTCTCTTGGCTTTGGTTGCCATTCTGCTCTCCTCATATCCCAGCAGTACAATATGCAATTACTACAGTAAAAAAAATAAACCAGTTGATCTTTCTTGGCTTTCTGGACATAAACTCAGTCCTCTAAACACATACTTAAGACCTCGTCTATGTGGCCAGAAAATTTAAATATGGAATGGTAGGCGTTTTCTATGGCATGCACCTGGCTTCTAACCAGGGACCAGCTTGTGATGGTGCCTGACTTGTTTGTGAACAGCCAAGATTATAACTGCTTTGTACCTGAAACCGTTTTGTGCTCTTTCCAAATTCTAACACTTGATGTGATGTGATTGTTTGTACATTATGTAGTTAAATAGACATCAGTTGAATGAGTCAATAAGTGAGAAAAATTACTGTACGATTCCAGGTAGTAAATGATGAAAGGCTATATTATACTGTAATGGACAAAGACTGTTAGGAAGGATGTTAATAGTCACCTAGTCCAACCTCCCTTAAGTCTGGATAGAACAGAAACCATGATAGGTCTGTAAATAGAGGGAGTTTTAATATAGGGGACTGGTCATATCTGTGGTAGAGGAGTTAAGAGAACAAATAGGGGCAGTGTAAACAAGGGGGGCAGCACAGAGAACAAGGACCAGCTCTAGACTGCCAGGACCAAAGAGGGGAAGTATTGTTTCTAGAGCTCAGAAGCTGGGACTGTCTGCAGTAGCTGGAGTTGTGAAGCAGAACTAGCCTTTCTTTGCTAGAGATACCACAAAAGTAGGAAAATCAGTATACTGGCTTGTCTTTCTCTTCTTGGCTCTTTTTCATGCTTTCTTTGGCCTAAAGGTATCTAAAAGCTGGAGAGTAAGGGAGTTTAGTTCCTTAGCAGTGATACAATGTGGATCAGGGAAGGGCGGGGTGGGTCGGAGAGCAAACTGGCAGTTGACCAGCACAAGTTCCCAAAGAAAGAGGGTCATGGACTAAATCCTGAAGGCTAAGCTGATTTGAGGCTTGAAGGGGGGCAAGAATGGTTAGAATTTCAAGAAAGAAAGTGAAAAGATATAGTACTGAAATGAAGCCAGCAGGCAAGCCAATGCATGCCCCAATAGGAGAAAAACTCATTTCATTTCAAGTTAGGGGGAGGGGTGGAGAGGGAAGGGGGGCTAGGGGTCTCTCACTGAATGGCACAGGTGGGGTGGGGGTTGGGACACCGTTTGTGTGTGGGACATAACCACAAGATGAACTCTACCTAACAAAATCAAATATTTTGACCTGGTTGCTTCCATCCTCACATTAACCTGAAATAAATTTACTTAAAATTAAAAAAAAGAAAAAGAGAGTGAGAAGAAAAGTCACTCACGGCAGAGTGGGGAGTCAATGCTATAAGATAGGCAGGGATAGGAAATACGGTTTAATTGGCCAGGTCTATTCACAAGATGAGCAATCCAAAAGTAATGCTGGAATGAAAGAACAGAAGAGGAAAACCAAAGTGTGGTCACAAGCTTTAAATGATACACAAAAGTCAATAAAAAACAAACCAAGGCCAGCCCCATATACTGAAGGTGGTGGGTTCAAACCCAGCCCCAGCCCAAAACTGCAATAATAAAAAAATACAGACCAAGAAAATATCTTACAAAATTCACTCTGCATCATTTGGTAATAAAGATTACTGCTCTATTCTCACCTTTCCTTAAAACATGTTGATGTATTTCTTTCCATTAAAAAATAACCAAATGCTCGCAACCACTATACGCTTTCAGGATAACTATCCTCTCTTCCATTCATTCCTTCTGAAAGCTATGTGTCCCGTCCTAACATCAACAACGTGTGGTGTCATGGTTTTGTAGGTTGCCCTGGTTGTGATTTTATATTGATGAAACTTTCTTTTTGCAGAATTATTTCGATGTCTGTA
Organism: Otolemur garnettii; assembly: GCF_000181295.1. Lineage (NCBI taxonomy): Eukaryota > Metazoa > Chordata > Mammalia > Primates > Galagidae > Otolemur > Otolemur garnettii. Next base: position 7,750,164 of record NW_003852455.1, on the reverse strand, counting down.
GAGCTTGGAATTTGCCTGAGATTAATCCAGATGCAGCTCATTTCTGTTTTGGAATGGAAGAGATTTCAGAGGGGGTCAGACTCATGAATGAAAAGTTGCAGGTGATCTGACAGTAAGCTGTCCTGGCCTCGACTTGGTGGACAACAGATACTCAGAGGGCAGTGTATCTCTCTGAGAAGGAAACTGTCAGTGGCTGATGGCAAGAGGCGACACTCAAGTAAAACCATGAAACCTGTGTTCTCAATTTGCATCGATGGCCTGTGGGGTGTGTGCTGGAAAGGCACACCATTGGAAATGAGAAAACCTGAGGCCTTGTTTGGCTTTCCCATCCCTTGGCTGTGTGTTTGGGGAAGATCATAATTAATTCACCTCGATGGGCCTCACATGGCTTTGGGAAGAGGAACCAAGAGAAAATGAGGGTGCAGAACACAGTGCTTGGTTCAATGTTCACTGTAAGCCTTGACTTTCCCTCTTTAATGTGCTCTATCCAGGAAGACAAAGAGCTAAAGAATGTTAAGCATCTTGGCAGAGGCCAGTCAACAGTTGGTAAATTATGCCTCCTAACTCCTTAAGCCAATAGGCAGTCAACTGGGCTCTCTCTGAATACCTGTCTTCCAAGTGATTCCAAGTCAAGGTTGTAACATTTTACACTGGAGTGAGAAAGGCACTCTCAGGTGTCCTGCCACTCACTGCAATTTGGTTGGACTAATTCTGTTACAAACTTTACAATTTGCCTTGAATTTCTTTGAGCTTAGAGAGGTGAATTCTAATGGTTAAAACTTTTGTAAAAGTTCTATAGCAGCCATCCACTGTGAATGACACTTAAAAGGGCAGCACATTGATCCAAGCACAGTGTATTTGACTGCTCATAATATTCCTGCTGCATTTATGCATGCACACTGGCATGTGTACACACACGCACACGGACCGTATATACCTGTGTTTGTGTCCAGTTGCATGCACAGGAGATTTTGTTTTGTACCTGGTGGAAGAGAAATGGGGTTTGAATGGAGCCAGAGTCTGGGAAAAAAAAGGACAATTAAAAAAAGGAGACGATGGCCTGGCTCATTTCTCATATTTTTCCATTGACTGTTTTTGAGTGCCTATAATTAGTGGGGACTGTGGGGTGTGGCTGGGTGTGGAAGCTGGAAGACCTGTTTAAAAAATATTTTGTGGGATTCTTGGCACAAGCATAACCACTGGGGCCCAGGTAGCCAGGGGTGACAGTGACACTGAGCTGGGGAGGAGGCACTTCTCACTGATGGTGCATGGAAGCCAGCACAGCCTTGGGGCCTGAGGCCTGGAAACTTTGACGACTCTGGCTTGGGTGTTGGGCTGTTAACAATGGGTGGAGCAGCTGTGGTTAGGCTCCTCCTGGGAGTCTGTGGGCAACAGAGGTGACCTAGCAGAACCCAGAGGAGAGCCAAGGCCAAACTCATGCCTCATGGTCACTGTAGGTGACTGGCCTGATGTTCAGTTGCCCAAGGGCCCTTGGGAACCACCATAGCTGGGACTTGGTATTGCCTTGGGCAAGTCATTTCCATCTTTACCTCTGAGTTTCCTGTGCAGGAAATGAAGATTTCAGAGTTGATTTCAAAGATCCCTCTTAATCTAACATTATTAACCTTCTCTGTTTATTATTCTGTCAGTTAACTACACCAAATATTCCCCAAGTACCTATATCAAGTTTCTACCGCCAAATTCTAAACATGGAATTATATGTTGCCTGTAATGCCGGGCAGGCCCAGCCCCAAATCCTATTTCAGAGGCTGTGTGACTTTGAACAAGTTTCTGTCTATGATGTTTAGCTTCCTTGTATGTGGGATGAAGACAGTAATACCCCCATCGGGGATGTTACAGAGAAAACTTGCAATACTTTGGAAGCATAAGAAGTGCTCAGAGAATGATGTTGAGAACTGTTATTAATTAGTTATTCTAACAGGGGTCACCATCAACCTGTAAATAAAAACATGATTTTATAAAGTGTGCCCATAGAAATGCCGATAAGTATGAGTTTGCCAAGAGGACTCCCCAGTTCAGACACTTTCTGCTCAAGATATATCCTACCATGAAAATGAGGAGACATCCTTTTACAATGTACTGTGCTTGAGCTGCTTCATGACTCACATAACCTCAGAATTCCTCTCAGCCCCTCAGTCCTCATGTTGCCCTTCCTCTGGCAAGAATGTGAAGGAAGTTCAGGGTTCTTCTCTACCTTTGCAACTCAAAAATTTCAACCTAATGAAAGTATCCTTGCTTAATTAGGCTAAATATAACTTCTTTCAAGCCCAATCCGCCCCTAGGGAAGTGTGTTCATTAACTAAGGTCTGTCTCTTACTCTGCCTCTCTCTCATAGCTGCCGTCCATCCTTCATCCCTCCCCCTCGTCAGAGCCTAGTGTAAGGGGCCTAAACTGATGCTGGTCTTACAAAGCTGTATTCTCTCTCTTTTGTTTAAATACATCGCATTCCAAGAGAGCAGGGAATTTAGTAAGTCTACATATTTGGTACAATGCGTTATAACATTTTACCTTCCTGAAATGTTTTAGCAGGGACTTTGCATCCCTATAGGAAGGCGACCGTATTTTTGCCATTTTGATCACCTCATAAATAGTGGCTGCTTAATAAAACATGTTAAAACACAGCAACAGACAGCAGATGCACACACTTCACCAGGTATAGTTGCAGATTTCTTTTTTGCATGATCCTCACAGCAATCGTCTAAGAAAAGTATGATTATGCTGTTTAACAAACGAGGACACACGGCTTGATTTTGTCTTATTTCACATTAATGTAAAGTAGTACAGCCTAGACTCAAAAAGCAAACCAAACCAAAACAAAAACCGGGTACTAGACTCTGTGACCAAGTGGGCGTATGTACATGATGGTCCGATAGAGGGGGGTAGGGTGAGGATACTTAACACTGAAAGGTGTTTAAGATCTGCATATGAGCTCTTCTGCTAAGCTATCCCTGCCGTTCAAAGACATACAATTCATGCCTCATAGTATTTGGAAGCAAAAGGTAAAGATGGTTGGTGGTGACACAGACATGGCTTGCATTAGTGTTTGGATCTGTCACGCATATGTGTGTGTGTGTGTGTGTGTTTACACAAAGTTCCAGTAATTAAAGGTTACAGCCAGAATAGGGTTTCCTTCCATAACAGGACATGGCTTCCACGGCTCTGGCTTATTCTTTTCTGGGAGAATCCCAGTATCTTATCCCCTCTCAATAAGGACAGATAACTTCCCCATCCAGAGCTATCTGCAAAGCAGGTACAGACCAGTGAAAGTAAACATTGTTACTGAAATTGAAATCTTCTTTTCAGCTTAAGGATGGCATCAGCAGCTTTATTTATTTATCCATTTATTTTTGAAACAGAGTCTCACTCTGTTACCCAGGCTAGAGTGCCATGGCGTCAGCCTAGCTCACAGCCGACCTCAAACTCCTGGGCTCAAGCGCTCTTCCTGCCTCGTCCTCCTGAGTGTCTGGGACTACAGGCGCCTGCCACAGTTCCTGCCTAGTTTATCTATTTTTAGTAGAGATGAGGTGTTGCTCTTTCTCAGGCTTGTCTTGAACTCCCCAGCTCAAGGGATCCTCCCACCTCAGCCTCTCAGAGTGCTGGGATTATAGGCATGAGCCACTGTGCGCATTCCATTAGCAGTTTACAGTTGAAAAAATTTTACGTTCCAGGAATAAATGACCTGATCCATAACAAAAATTTTAAATGTAGAAATATTGTTACTGTTAGGAAATTCAATTGACTGTAAAAATCTACCTACACTTAGGGATAAGGATTTATTTTATTTATTTTGCTTTTTATAAATCAAGAATCACAAAATTGGGAAATTAAATGTTCAATTATTTAGTAAGTGATTTGTTCCTTGGCTTGCGTTGAAGATGGGTTTAGATGGTAGCATTTTCACTATCAGTTTGGCATTCAGGGTCAACCATAATCTATTTTCAATTGTATATATTTGTCTTATCTCTTTATAAGTTTCTTTCTTTTTTCTTTTTGAGACAGAGCCTCAAGCTGTCGCCCTGGGTAGAGTGTTATGACATCACAGCTCACAGCAACCTCCAACTCCTGGGCTCAAGCGAGTCTCCTGCCTCCACCTCCCAAGTAGCTGGGACACCGCCACAACGCCTGGCTATGTTTTGGTTGCAGCCATCATTGTTGTTTGGTGGGCCCGGGCTGGATTCGAACACACCACCTTAGGTGTATGTGGCTGGCGCCTTAGCCACTTGAGCCACAGGAGCTGAGCCTCTTTATAAGTTTCAAATGGAGAAAATGGCCTTTCACAGGTGTTTCCTCTGCTTTCCTGTTTCTAGAAAAAATGTTCTATCAGTTTGAAACAACTTTCTCCATCTCCATGTATACAACTTCTACACTGTCTTTGAGGGCAGCTCTAATACTCTGAAGCTGACCTTGTATCTCTCCAGCTGAAAGCAGTCTTCTCTACTGAACACTCCTATCACTTACACCAGTATCCTTCTTCCTTCTGATATAATTTGTGTCTTTTCTTCTTATCGAATTGCAGGCTCTTTGGCAAAGGGGCTATATCTGATTCAAGTTCACTTTAGCCATTGCTATAGTAAGACCAAATTATCTCCTTTTGGTTTATAGGAATCGCTGCTTTATGACAAACATTTACGTGCTATTTCTTGCATTTTACCTAGAAAAACGCAGATTTAAATTTAAAGGATGAAAATACTTGTAATTGTTATAGTGTATGGCAATTTTTATAAAGCCTAGTACATACATATTCTAAATACTATTTGCTGAATGAATTAATGAATGAGAACAGCAATGTAGTTGAACCACACATTTCTAAATTTAATACTGAGGAAGAATTACTCTCTGAATCTATAAAATTTGTGTCTTAACCTCTATAATTTTAACTTCCCTCTACTGTTCTGACACTGGAGGTCAGAAATAATAACTGTATAAAGAGCTCAGAATTAAGTTGTGACTCTTACAGTTTTTTAGTACGTCACCTTTGAAGTTTTCTTGATATAGATAATTTGTTTATTCTTCATTGGTTACCAAAAGAAGAAAAGAAATCAAGACAGGTAATATATACTGAGAAAATATGCAAGACTTATTAGATACTTGTAAGAACATTTGAGTGCATACAATAAATTAATGCTATGATTTAAGAGCCCCAGTATTCTGTAACAAAGAAAGGTCATGGAATGAGTGCAGGGGCTCAGGCTCATAATCTTAGGAGGCCGAGACAGGAGGATTTCCTGAGGTCAGGAGTTCAAGGCCAGCCTAAGCAAGAATGAGACCTTATCTCTACAAACATAAGGAAATTAGCTGGGCATGGTGGCAGGTGCCTGTAGTCTCAGCTGCTAAGGAGGCTGAGGCAGAAGATCACTTGAGCCCAGAAGTTTGAGGTTGATCCTTTGAGCCCAGAAGTTTGAGGTTGATCACTTGAGCCCAGGAGAGTTTGAGGTTGATCACTTGAGCCCAGGAGAGTTTGAGGTTGATCTTTTGAGCCCAGAAGTTTGAGGAGATCACTTGAGCCCAGGAGAGTTTGAGGTTGCACTGAGTTATGAACATGCCACTGTACTCTTGCCTGGGCACCGACTGAGACCCTGTCCAAAAATAATCCACAAAAGAAAAACAAGAAAGGGCATGGTCATTTTCCTTGACTTTGATCTCAAATGTTAGTATTGTCAAAAAACACTGAGTTTATTTCAATTATTTATATTTTCATACCATTCCCTATATCCTACCTACATTCGGGTGGGAGGAGGAAGACAGAAATGAAAGACTTTAAAGATCCTTCTCAAATACTGAAAAAAGACTTATACCTGAATTACAAAGGTCAATTATTGTCCCTTACTTGCTATGACAATTGAGTAAATGATATCCCTTTATGGGGCATCAAACTCTTTATAGGTTATTTAATTAAATTACCACTCAGGGGTTTTGAAACCCTGACACTCATATTCTCAATATTTCTCTCTCTTTCTCTATCTTTTCTTTCTGATCTTTCTTTCTATCTAATACCTTTTTTAAAAAAGGTAGAATTAAAGGATTTTATTTAGGTTTTTAAATTTGTATTCATAAGTCCAATTGAGTAATTTTGGCACTAATGTTTTATGGTTGATATCAGAATTTGCTAGTGTTATAGAATTACGTGGGATGGGCAAGTGAGATGAATAGAACCTTCTCTAAAGAAGACAGATGAATGGCTAACAAACACATGAAAAAATGCTCAATGTCACTAATTACCAGAGAAATTTAAATCAAAATCACCCTGAGATATCACCTAACCCCAGTGAGAATGGGCCACATCACAAAGTCTCAAAGTTCCGGATGTGGAGAGAAGGGAACACTTTTACACTGCTGGTGGGACTGCAAACTAATACAACCAATTCACAATTGCCAAATTGTGGAAACTACCTAAATGCCCACCAATCCAGGAATGGATTAACAAGCTATGGTATGTGTATACCATGGAATACTGTTCACCCACTAAAAAAGATGGTGACTTTACATCTTTTGAATTAACCCGGGTGGAGTTGAAACACATTCTTCTTAGAAAAACATCAGAAGAATGGAGAAGCAAGAATCCAATGTACTCAATTCTGATATGAGGACAACTGATGCTAGTACATGGTGGGGGGGGAAGGGGGGCAAAGAGAGGGAAGGAGAGAGAGAGTGGGGGGTCAGGGTGTGTGGCAGGACACAATTATAAAAGGCACTTTACCTAACAAATGCAAGCAGTGTAACCTGGGTCTCTGTACCTGTGATGATTCCCCAAAAATAATTAAAAAAAAAAAAGAATCAGATGGGAAGCGTCTATTAAAAATACTTTGAGCTATTTCCTTAAAGATTTAGTAGAATTTATCCATAAAATCACTTGGGATTGGTTTATTAAAAAGATTTCTGATTATTGTTTCAGTGTTATCTTTTGATTACTGGCTATTTAGATTTTTCGACTATGTGACAATTTATACTTTCTGAGGACATTATGTTATCAATTTTAGATTTGTGAATCTACTGGTATAACTTTTAAATAATATTCTCTTTCTCTCTTTAATTTTTTTTTTTTTTTTTTTTGAGAGACAGCCTTACTCTATTGCTCAGGATAGAGTCTGTGGCATCAACTGAGCTCACAGTAACCTCAAACTCCAGGGTTCAAGTGATCCTTCTGCCTCACATAGGCACCTACCACAATGCCTGGATAACTTTTCTATTTTTAATGGAGATGAAGGTCTTGCTCTTGTTTAGGCTGGTCTTGGATTCCTAAGCTCAAAGGATCCTCCTATTTCGGCCTCCCTAGAGTGCTAGGATTACAGGCATGAGAGTGTGCCCTCAGTCAATAATATCCTCTTAACATTTTCAAAATCTCCTCCATAGCTGCCTTATATGTTTTCTGTTGCTTATAACAGGATACCTGAAATTGGGTAATTTAGAAAGAAAATGGATTTCTTATAGTTATGGAGGCAACAATAAGTGCAAGGTGGAGGTGCTGCGTCTGGTGAGGGTCTTCTTGCCAGTAGGGACTCTGCTGAGTCACAAGACCATCCAAACCTCACATGGCCAGGAGGCTGAGTATGTTAACTCAGATCTCTCTTCCTCTTCTTATAAATCAGCCAGTTTCATTCTTGTGATAACCCATTAATTGATTAATTAATTAACTAGTTATTTAATTAACCTATGAACAGGTCTAATCCATTCATGAGGTCAGAGCTCTGATGATAGCAGGTAATACATTTTTTGTTTTGTCTTTCATATGGTTCTATCTTCTCTCTTTCTTTACAAGGTTTTCTAGAAGCTCATCTCTTTGATTAGCTTTTTCAAAGAAATAGATACTGGGGTTATTGACTAACCTTAAAATTTGTCATTTTGTATTTTATAAATATTTATTTTCTATTTATCAATTACTTTTCTATAGTCCTTGGATTTATTTTATTGTATTTTATAGTATTTTTAGTTGGATTCATCATTAATTTATTTTCAATACTTCTTGCTGGACAGTAAATTTTACAACATAGAGATTCCTTTGATACACTGGCTCCATCCTACAAATTTTGACAAATAAAATTTCTATTGTCATTCATTTCTAAATTGATTCTGATAACAAATATTAATTAAAGGAACATTTTAATATTTTCAAATGGATTATCTAAAATGGTCTGGAGACCAGAAACTCTGATCTATATTTAATTTTGGCATTATAGAATTTTCCCTATTTCATTGCAGGCTGATAATAGGTTATTTTTGTGTCTATGTGTATATGAAAAATGTTTATAAAGAGAATAAATTGTTAGTCAAATTATTTAGGTCCTTATTTGCTTTTGATGCACATAAAAAGTGAATTATTGAAAAAATGTATTAAAATCCTTTACTAAATTTTTGCTTTATCATTTTTTTTCTTTAGCTATTTTGAATCTCTTGTAATTTGGCACATCAAAGTTTAATGCCAGAATTATTTTTTGATTAATTATATCTTTTATCAGTTTAAACTATTTCTCTGTGGTATTTTAAAAAATTTTGGTTGTTGTTGTTGGGGAATCATTGAGGGTACAAAGAACCAGGTTACGCTACTTGAATTTGTTAGGTAAAATCGCTTTTATAATTGTGTCCCCCCCTCAAGAGGCGTGTGACACACCGTGACCCCCCACCCGCCCTTCCTGTCTCCAATACCCCATTTCCCCACCCCCCACCATGTACCAGCATCAATTGTTCTCATATCAGAATTGAGTACATTGGATTTTTGCTTCTCCATTCTCTAAGAATGTATTTCAGCTCCATCCAGGTTAATACAAAAGATGGAAGTCACCATCTTTTTTAGTGGTGTACATATACCACCGCTTGTTAATCCATTCCTGTTTAAAAAATCTTTTCACCTTGAATTCTGCTTTTTATATTAACATTAATATAAATGCTATTTCCAACATTTTACTTGGTGCATCTTTTAAATGTTTGTGTTTTCAGCCTTTCTGGATCTTTTTGGTTTAGGTGTGTCATTTGTAAATAATAATATAGCTTAAAGCTTTATTTTTCTTTAATAGATCTTAGCCTCTGACTTATAACAGAGAAATTTACCCCAAATTCATTTGCTTTGATTAATGACCTTTTTTCTTTTTGCAATGGTTTCTTGCATTTCATTTTATGTTTTCTATTTACAAAGGGATGTAGAGTAGAACAGAGTTGCATGGGCTGGCTCAGAAATCCAGCTCTGCCTTATTAAATGTCTGGCATTGGTTAAGTTACATAAATTCTCTGTGCCTCAGTTTCTTCATCATTTACATGAGAATTACTATAATCATGCTTAACTCATTGACTTGTAGAGATTGAGAAAATTGTTATATATAAAAAATTGAAAACATGCCTGACATACAGTATGAAATGAATGTCAGGAATTACTATTATTCTCCCCACTTACATTTGCCGATCAAGATTTCCCACCAGCTTTCTTCCTCCAGTGTTTTAAAATTGGTGCATCTAATTTGTATTCTTACAGAAATTATTTCGAATATGTGACATGTACTTTTTAAAATCAACTTTATTCAAGTGTCACTTATACATAAGATCCAGTATCATTTGTATATAGTGTAAAATCATTTTAAGTATAGTATATAGTTTGATGAATTTTGACAAATGTATGCAACCAATTAATCATCACCAGAATTGAGCTACAGAACATTTCCATTTGTAACAGCTTGTATCATTTCCCACATCATAACCTCCCCACTCTCCACTTCGCTCCATTCCACGTTAATCGCTGATATGCTCACTGCCATGATGGATTAAATTCACATTTTCTATAGTTTCATGCAAGTAGAATCACCTACCATGCAGTCTTTCCTGACATATACATTTATACACATTTTGCTGCTGCTATCTAGAGTTATTCAATAACTCTGTCCTCCCCTAAGTCAGAGGAGGACCTTAGTAGTTTTTCTCCCCCTTCACCTCTGCCACCTTTCATTTTGAGATGATCTAAGATTTTAGGTGTAATTTGGAGATTATGCATTAGGGTATTTATCAGTCTAGGTTTCCACTTCACTTATTCATTGCTGTTTCTTGTATCTTATGTGTTATTTTCTTTTTACTTTACACAATTTTTTCAGATATTTTCAAATAGATAGATATAGATTTTTTTTTTCCTGGAGGGCAGGAGGATGATAACTGTTTCTTTTTTTCTTATAGAGACAGAGTCTCACTTTGTTGCCCTTGGTAGAGTGCCAGGGTGTCACACAGCTCACAGCAACTTTCAACTCCTGGGCTTAAGAAATTCTCAGGCACCCACCACAATGCCCAGCTATTTTTTGGTTGTAGTTTGGCCAGGGCCAGGTTTGAACCTGCCACTCTCAGCATATACTGAGCCACAGGTGCCGCCCGGATGGTAACTGTTGCCTCTTGCCATCCTCAATATGCCTTTATCTTGCTCTCTGTTTTGCCTGGTAGTTTAGATGCTAAATATAGGATTCTAAGAAAATTTTTTCCTTTATTTTATCCTAATGTGTAGTGTACAAGAGCTCAGCTATACTACTGAAGGAAACCACTCAACTGGGTCTTTTAACTTATTAATTTAAATAATTAAATCATTAATCAATTCAGCTGTATCTCTTTCTGCTTTACAGTTCATCAGTAACATTTTAGTAATCAAAGTTTCAAATGCCAGTCCCATGGGTTTAGGGATTCGCTAATAGGAATGGGCATAGAAATCACCTGTAGGTTGTGTGTTAAAAGGAAGATTCTGTCCTGGTCATTCTCGGATGAGGCCTGAGATTCTGTGTATCTCACAAGCTCCCCTATGACAGTGGTGCTGCCAGTCCATGCTCACACTTTTACCAGAAAGGTCGTGGCTACTGCTTCCTTGTGGCCGTGGTTCACTTTGTCATCATTCTGAAGGCACAATATTAATCTGAAATTTCTTCCTTTGCATATCCTGTTACCTCCGTTTTCTTGTATTTGAGTCTGTGGCTTCTGTTGATTCTTGAAATCAACATCAAACAATTTGGTGTTGATTTTCCTCAAATGTTTTTCTTCTACTTCTTTTTTCTCTTTTTTAAATTTCAAATTAATATGATGGTACAGATTTTTAGGTTACATCATTCTCACTTCCAAGGTAAAGTTTCAGTTGTAGCGGAGCCCCTGACCCGGGAGGAGTGCTGAACACCTTCACATTGTGCACATTAGGTGAGGTCCCACCCGTTGCCCTCCCTCCTCCCCTCTCCTTTCTTTCCCCCTCCCTTGCTAGACTACATTTGTGTTTTATTATTTGTGTGGGCATGTGGTTGTTTCTATATTGGTTTCATATTAGTACTGAGTACATTGGATTTTTTAAATCTATTCTTGATATACTTTACTAAGAAGAATGTGTTGCACACTAATACAACCTTTATGGAAAAAATATGGAGAATTCTTACAAAACTAAAAGTTGAACTTCCATGTGATCCTGTAATCCCATTACTATGTATCTCCCCAGAAGAACAAAAATCATTTCACCACAAAGACATGTGCTCCAGAAGGTTATTGCAGCTCAATTCATAACTGCCAAGTCATGGAAGCAACCCAAATGTCCATCACCCCATGAATGGATTAACAAACTGTGGCCTATGTATACTATGGAGTCCTATTCAGCCATAAGAAAAGATGGAGCCTTTACATCTTTTATAATCTTTTTTTTTTTAAAGTTTAGAGTTATCTGTTGCTTGTTTGCTCCTGGGGGTGAGGGGCAGGTATGGTGCTCAGAGCTCACTGGGGATTCTCCGCCCATCTCTCTAACTCTGGAGCTGACACTGCTTTTGACTACCGTTTTGATGGGTAATATCACTGCCACCAGCCTCTTATCACAAGCTAAAGGTTGGAGCTGACCAGCTTAGCTGCTATTGCTGCTGCTGCTAATAATCATAAAAATAACAACCACCTTAACATTTTCGAGGGCCTCCTGCATATAATGTAATGTTAACAACAAAACATTGTTAAAAATCGAAATCTTATCAGTTCTTCCTCTCTGTGTTTAAAACAGTGTGTGCTCATTAGCTCGAATTGGTGAACACAATTTATCTCTATCCTAACCATGCCCTCTTTTCTTTCTTCTTTGAGTCAATGGGAGGATGCGAAAGATAAGACATTTGTCTAGATGAAGTAGCCCAAATATTCAGCATAATGGGATGATACTCAAAAGTCAAGCGCTGCATAATGAGACAAAAAATGAAGAAAAAATAAAGAGGGAGGAATAGAAGAAGGAAAGGAAAGAGAAGTTGAAGAGATGAGATGAATCAAGAGATCATGGGAAGGGGGAAGGAGTAAATTAGCAGAGAGAAAACTTACGCAGTAGCGGGGAGGGCAGCTGCATTTTGCTTGGGTTTATTTTTTGACCTTCTTAAAATGCTTTCAAATCTCTGCAAACAAGAAGATTAAGTAGCCTTCAACATTAAGAGAGAGTGGTGACCTTACAGATCTGATTTAGGAGAACAGAAGGAATATTAATTTTGGCTTCCAAAAAGGAAGATTTTCATAAATTTATTGGAGAGACATCTTGTTCTGGGTCGTATGGATTGATTTTGTGAGCTGAATGAAATGGTCTCTTATTTTGTGTGCTTGCAGGGATTTTTATTAGCGGTATTTATTTAGACACCAATGAAGCCGTTTGAATCTTGGATCCTGATTTGGATATGCAGCTTAATGCGATCTATCAAGTCAGGGGTTTTTCCTTTCCTTTTCCGAATGTGGACAGACAGTGGAAAGACAGGTGAAGCCATCTGTGTTTTGGGCTCATGCCACTAATTTCCAATATGTCGGGTTCTGGGAAATTTGAAGCTCACATTCTTAAAAATGTTTCCCACTGTTTTCAAAGGCATTTGTTTTATGAAAGAAACACAGCCCTGATTTTCCGTACTTAGAAAATCTGTTTCTTTTGAGTGGACTCTGCATCCACAGACCTTTCCCATTGTCTTTAATTGAGATCAGGCAATATTATTCTGGGTAGAGAAAGCAGCCTAACCGAACGGACATGGTCAGAGCAGCCCTGGGGACGTCCGCCTCATTGGAGTCTATTTCTATTTTTAAGTAATTGTTCATTTTTTTGGTTTGTCACTTGAGTCTCACTGAAATTACAGCCCCTAAACACACTGAGTTCCCACCATGGTGCTTGCTCTAGCCTTGAACCCCAGGACACAAAGATAATTCCACAAGAGTTCAGGGACCATCAGTGTCCTATTGGGGACATTTTGGGGAATAGATTGCTACAATGTCTCATGTGTACGATGACAGGTTAGGTGCAGGATAGCATATGAGCTCAGTGGAGAGGGGGCCTCATTCCGCCCGAGTAAGGTGAGTACTTGGATGCACTTCAGGGATGGGCAACATTCCTTCCACCCGACTCTCACAGGATGAATAGGTGTTTTCCAGTAAGATTGTCCTTTTCTTACATTTCCCCCCACCCTCCAAAACTGCCCTCTTCTCATTCCACTATCCCTCTGAATTCCGACTGTTAAAGCTTTGTTTCTGAGCAAAACGTCATCTATTTGAAATGCTGGGAGATTCCCCACTAAACGGTGCTTTAGGATGTTGACTAGACTACTCCACGTCCTCGAGCTTGGGGTTCTACTCACTGTTTATCCTGCTGAAATTCCTCCACCTCCTCCTGACTCTCACTTGCATCCTAAGTTTGCATCACTTGTTCTAACACAGCTCTGTGAGTTATGACACTTAAGTTCACCCAGGCATACATAATTTTCTCTCCGTGCCGCTTGCACTGGCTGCCAACCCCAACAAGAGGACATGTCTAAAATTTGGGAGCTTTGAGACATGATGGGTAGTGCTATCTGGCATGTCAGTGCTGGTGGGGGAGGTGACAGCACTGTATGCCACCCTTTCTTAAAGGTGCCACCCCCTTGCTGATCGTCCTGCAGCCTGCCTTCTTGTGCTGGTTAAGGCAGGGAGTGGGGCCATCCATCCTGGAGGAGCAAGACGCGTGACCTTGGGCCAGGACTGGCAGGGGTTTGCAGAGGCTCCCTCGGTTGCAGGGCATCTTGTCCATCTTGTGTCATGTGTATTGATCACAGCCTTCCTTACAGAGTCTGGCTCACGACTAGAGTCCCAGCACAATTCCTCTGGCCCTGCCTGCTGAGAGAGGGAGATGACAGAGAGCCCATGTGAGGGTGAAACAGAGACTTGATCTTCCGTGGCCGCTGTCTCATTTGTCCTGAGGGCCTGAAAGGCTCTAGGGTGAAACATGACAGTGCCTTCCCTTGCTCATCTAGGTCCAGGAGAGGCTGCCTGCTAGGGGCAGCTTTGGATGCCAAAGACTAGAAAGATTTCTAACGCCGGGCAGAGAGAGTGAGGAGTGACAGACTGGAGCATAGGTGATATGCAGCATATTCAGAATTGTTCCTCAGTGCCTGGCACGTGGCTCACACTTGTAATCCAGAACTCAGGAGGCCGAGGCAGAAAGATTGCTTGAGCTCTGGAGTTCAGGACCAGCCTGAGCAGGAATGAGACCCTGTCTCTACTAAAAATAGAAAAATTAGCTGAGCATAGTGGCAGGCATTTGTAGTCCCAGCTATTTGGGAGGTTGAGGCAAGAAGTTGCTTGAGCCCCAGAGTTTGAAGTTGCTGTGAGCTATGATGACACCAGGGCATTCAATGCAAGGTGACAAAGTGATACTCTATCTCCAAAAAAAAATGGTTTCTTTTTTTTGGCAGCATCTCTCTTCCTTGTCCTTACACTCAGAATATCTCACTGGACATTTATGGAATGTCTTTGCTGTGACAGGCACTGTACATGGGGTTGGGGATCCAGAGGTGAATAGGATAGAGTCACTGCCCTTCAGGGGCCCTTACATTTGTGAATTAATGTTCTGTAATCAATCATTTTCTTTAAATTACTCTGATCTACCGCATCCTTTGGGGAAAGCCTCACCAACTTCAGATAGAGCTCCTCTCCGTTCTGTGCTCAGGAGACATCATCGTCAGATGGGTTCCCCAGCCCTGAGAGTTTTGTCCATGATGCTTAAGGACCAGAATGGCCAATTTCATCTCGGAGTCCCTGTTGCTCCTATCAGGGAGCAGGTGTTGTGCTTCAAAGGCTGCATTTCAGGCTTGTGTCCGTCTCCCCTCATTCATTCAGTGGTTTCCTTTTCTCAACTTGGGACAGAGGACTCTTAGGCAAGGCCAGACTTCAGAGGAAACTTCCTGCTGAAGGAGACCTTGGAGCCAGAGGGGGGGGAGTTGGCCAGCTCTGTCTTTGACTTGCAGTTGGCATGATCATCTCACCTTTCTTGGCCTCAATCATCTTTATACACAAATTTTCTCACATATGCCACGGGAAATGGTGACAATATGGCGGAGCAAACCCCATGGATGGCGTAGTCAATCATTGTTTTATACGCAGATTCGTCTAGTGAGCATTTCTGGAACTCCAACTACGTGAGAGGCTTCTCCCAGAAGGCCTTGTACACTGGGGCCCAGGGGGGTCTAACGGCACCTCTGTTCTCTGCTCAGTTTCCCTCTGCTCTCCCACAGCTGTGCCCTGCCCCCGCCGGCAGGCACCAGCCCCACCCGGTCCCCACTGCCTCTTGTCTGATTTTGTGTTCTGGATGCTCAGTTTCTTTCAGGCTTCCTGCCTTTTGCCCCTTCTGTGAAACTGTGCTAGCTCCTCCTCGTGCCACTGCTTGATCTTCCCTGCTTCTCTCCTGTGCTCCTACAACAGTCAAAGATCTGCTGGTCTTCTCTACCTGCTGGGCTGTGAGCGCCAAGAGCTGGTTCCTCACAGTATTGGCACAGACCCACGTCTCTTTTCTGCCCCTTCAGAATAGTCTTCCGCAGTGGTTCTCAAACATTTTGGCCTCAGAACTGCTTTGTGTGCTTTAAGATTATTAAGGACTCTAAAGAGCGTTTGCTTATGTGAGTTCTATTTATGTTTACTGTATAAGAAATTTAAACTGAGAGTTCAAAAAACATCCATTAGTTCACATATTTTCCAAAAGAAAAAGCGGTATAATTTTATATTTTTGGAGATCTCTTTGAAGTTTGGCTTAATTAAAGATGTAGATTTTCTTATCTCCTTTTATGTCCAATCAATAACAATATATTGTTTACAGTAGATGAAGAAAATTGTGCCTTTTATGTATACAGATATGTAGTGAGAAAAGAATGGAATATTTTAATAGTGTTTTCAGATAATTGTAGACATTTTGTTGCCATTACGTTGAAACTTTACAAGTGGTAGTTTCTTAAAGATTAATTGTATTGTGGAACCATATTAATAAATATTTTGTACTTAGTAAAATTCACTATCCCATCTTGTATTTCCAGAGGGCATTTTCCCCAGGGATGGTTTTGTAATACCATGCATTGGTCATTTGGAAAATATTGGTTCACTGGCTTCTGCCAATCTTTCCAATGTTGGGATATTTCATACCAAAATTCAAACTATCGCATATTTCAGTACCAACACTGATCAACTCAGAAACATTTTAAGTATTGGGGAGCTGTTAGGAAGTGGTAGATACAACCTTTTCCACATTTTAATTTTTGATGGAAAGTTGGAATTTTACGATTCCCAAAGGTATTATTGGTTGTGCCCACAAAGTGGCAGTTTTACTTTGTTCATTAGGAGAAAATGTTCGGCAAAATACTCAGGTTTGAATGACCGTAGTTTGTTAGTCATCCTTCCAAGTAAACGTAATGTTCCAGGAGAAAAGCGATTGACTTAGTTTACATCTCAATTGCATAACTCCTTTTTCCTGACACTACTATTATATTTCAGTTAAATAACAAATCCTTATGCACATTTCCCATTTAGTCATGGAACATAAAAAGATACATACTCAAGCTTCTAAATTTAACAAAATAAATTATAATGTTAATTGCTTCTTTAAATGCTTACTGAAGAGAAACTTATTTTTAAAAAAATTATTGTTGATGGCCATGAAGAATATAGTCTGATTTGGTTTCACTGACATGATACATGGTAAGGCCCCAGCAATTTCACATGCCATTGTTTTCATACATCAGTGTAAATGGCGATAATGAAAATGGCACATAATAAATTATTTTGAAAATAATTTGATCTTATGGACTCCCTGAAAGGGTCTTAGAGATCCCTGTGTCCTTTGGAACACACTTTGAGAACTACTGATCTACAGAATTGGTTTTCCAGCTTTCCTTACTGAGGGTACAAAGCCCCATTTGTACTAGATATATACTCAAGCTTTGAGGAGGGAGACAGGATTACTTCTCTGATTTCACTTCTTTCTGCAATTTCATTCTATCATTGGTTTAGACATCATATCCTTTGACTCCACAAGGGCTGGAGACCTTTTCAGAGGACCACAAAGCTAAGACTGAAGTACAGGGCAGACAGACAGAAGAGAAGAGAGGGGGATAAGGGAAAGCACAAGAGGAAACCAGGTTTAAATATGGGGAAAAAATTAGAAAAATTAAAGAGAGCAGTATTGAGAGGGGAAAAGCAGGAAGGGAAAAAATGAAGAAAAAGAAGAACAATACTAGTAAGGAACATAAGACCAGAGGAAGGGCGGTTCTGGGGCGGGAGGACATGACGTAATGTGCTCGAAAGGCCTGGACTCAGGAGATCTGGGTTCAGCAGGCCACAGCTAGCTCCAGTCCTTACAAGAGTCAACACCCTTTCTGGGCCTTACATTTCTTCTGCAAAATAAGGTTGACAGGGTAAGAAACAGTATCAGAGGCAGACAAGAATGCCTATAGGTAGGCTTCTGGAGACCCTGCGTGCCACAAATGGTGAGCAAAAATGGTGTGTTTACAGATTTTTTTTCTCCTAGGTCAGGGAGTGGGTTGTTTTCATAAATTACACAAAGGTCTCTTTACCAAGCTGGATGAAGAACACTGCCTGTGGTGGTTTTTGATCTTTCTTAGCCCTAAAACCTTGAGATTCTTGCATGGAAGGGGACCCTGTAAACTGATACTAGAATAGTTTCCCAGCCTTAAGAATTTCACCTTTGTTGCCTTTGACCATGAACAAAATTCAACATGACGTCTTTAGCCTGTGTAATAATTTGTATTTTCCTATGTAGAAAAAAAAAAAAGTAACAGCCATCTCTGACAGTGCTAGACCTTTGTCACAATGTAATGACCATTAGCTTGGACAGGTGGGAAGTTAGGCTCTCTGGGGACCAGCAGGCACAGCCACTGCCCTTGGGGTGCACACAAGGAGAAAAACCTTACCTCAGCTCCTCGGCCTCAGCTTGTTGACTTGGTCTCAGGGAAGGAACAAAGCCATCCAAGTCCAATGAATGACCGGCAGTGGAAAACCAGAGCTGCTGTCTGCTGGCAGGCAGGGCCGCCGACACCACACTCGGTCAGCTCCCCCCGAGCCGCGCTCTCCTTCCCCCGCCATGCCTGGCTTTGGCAGGCGCTGCCAGGCCGGAGAACGCAGGAAGTTCTGGGTCACAGTGACCTCTAGTTGTTGATGCCAGATGAAATATGCCCTGGAGGTTCTCCAGGGTCACATGGTGTGTGGAGCAAGAGAAAGCAGGGCTGCTCTTGCGCTGACAAAGTGGATTTTGGCTCCAAAACGGCACCCCTTGGGGAATAGGAGGGGTTGTGGGTGGGAAGGGGACAAGCCAGGCATTGGTGTGAGAATGGACAAAGTGAGAATCAGTCTTGCTTTTTACATCCGTTCAGACTTTCGGGAAGCTGCTTCCTCCTGAAGGTGGAGGCACACCCCCAAATCTGTGGCTCCGAAATTGGAGGAAAGGCTTCTGTGTGTTTTAGTTGTTTACGTGGCAGGAGGGGTGGATTTCTAGCTCAGGACATGCCGAGCCTCTTAGCTGGATAAAAGCTATGTGTTAAGTAGGGCTTGACTTAGAGCCCTCAGTAGCTCCACTGCTCGAAATGGAAAGAAAGTCGACCACAGATGCTCAGAGGAGGGGCGGCTTCCTCCAGAAGCAGGCTGCTTTCAGCTGCTATCTGGAAAAAGAACAATGATCTTTTCCATCCTGCTGAAATCATCTCCATCTTGTTTTCATCCTGCTGGAATCTTCACCTTGTTTTTCCACGTTGGGTTACCTAGTCCTGTTCTCTGAATCCTGAACTTCAGTGAGGTCTCTACTGGAAGTCCAGTGATAGATGTTTGGGGTCTGGGGTCCCAGTTCCCCGAACCCAATTGACCTGGTTTGATTACTTGCCTGAGCCAGAAAATTCAGTTTAGGTGGGGCAGTAATGGAAAGCAAAAGTGAGCAGAAACTCAAAACTGGAGCAGCACAGACAGTGTGGATAGACAGCAAAAGTGACCTACACAAGTTTAAATGTAACAGAGAGAGACTTTATTGAGGAAGAACAAAGAGAAAGTTTAGACACTTCCAAAGAGTGTTGGAAGCAGATCCCTCTCATGGAGGAGAAAAAGTGAGAGAGACAAGCCACAAAGGCTGGCAGGGGTATAAATATCTTCTCCATTTGAAATTGGTTGTAAGTCTTTCATTGGTCTCTCTGCGCCTGCAGGGAGTATTGCCCTTTCCTATTGGTCATTGACTGTCTCTTTCTATTGGTCATTGGTTACCTAGGTTACTTCATACTCCCATTCTTAGGGGTCCTCCAGACTTCCTGGTTCAGCAAGCCAGGTTTTCCTCCCACCCCTGAAACCCCGTTCTCAGTGTTCCTTCTCAATAGATACTGGCCTTTTTCCTCACCTAGGACCACAGTGCCTAAATAGAAACTGTACGCTTGGCCTGGGCAGAAGGAAGGGGCTTGGCTACGCTTTCAGGAATCAAGAACAAAGGCCTGAAATGGAAATGGCTGAGAAGGCGCCAAGTCAGAAATAAGATCCAGCTGGAGGAGGTCAGGCCTGATAAGCATATGGACTTCAGGCTTGACAAAGACATCAGGCCCCCAGAGCCGGGTTGGAGCAGCCAGGAGTGTGGTTGTCAAAGGCAGAGGATTGTGATGCCTGCGGTCTCCAGCCTGCCTTCCCACACAGGGTCAGCGCTGGTTTCCCCTAAAGGCCTTGCTGCTTCAACTTCATCAAAATGAGCATAGGGAGGGTATGTCTGAGAAGCTCCTACACTTGGGAATGGTATCTTTGGGGAAAACGAAACACATCATTCAAGGTCCAGCTCTAGGGTCACCTCCTGCAGGAGGCTTTGCCAGATCACTCTGTGCGGGTCTTGGCTCTCCCTGCCCACCCTCATCTGAAGCACTTCCTACCTTGGTTCTAGAAGTCCTTAACCTGTGACATAACTGAGTTATTTGGTACCGGTGGTGATTAATATTTGTACGGTGTGCCTTTGCTTACCGAATTTATTGCTTTTGCAAATATTAACTCATTTGCTCTCCTCTCCGTAATGACCCTGAGAAGTAGCTAGAATAGCTATTTAGAGTTTGCTTTATTTAAGGGAAGGGTGGGATAGAAAGCACAGACCTTGGCTCCATCAGATTAAGGCTTGGATATGAGATTTGTTATTGGCTGACTAGCAGAGTTTGGACAGCCTACTTGACAAGTTCAGGCAGCAGTTGGCACCACTGAGAAATATCTGTGCCCTTACATCTATCAGTGGAGCCACTGTGGCTTCAAGGTTTTGATAAAAAAAAATTCTTTCCTGCATATTCAGAAAAAAAATTATTTTGGAGGCATCATATTTTCACAACATACTGTTTGGAACCTTGAGCAAATGCCATAGTTTTCTAGCATCAAAACAACTTTGTCCCAACATTTCTTTTGGAAATTTGAAGGCTGTACACTCTGCCAGGCTTCACATCCCAGCT
This sequence comes from Otolemur garnettii, assembly GCF_000181295.1. NCBI lineage: Eukaryota > Metazoa > Chordata > Mammalia > Primates > Galagidae > Otolemur > Otolemur garnettii. The sequence continues at coordinate 7,729,453 of NW_003852455.1, read as the reverse complement.
CTCCTGGCAACTGTGCCTGTTGGTCATTACAGTTTCTCTGGCACCTCCGGGCATTTCTGTCTTGCTGTGAGTCCTCTCCCTGTTCCCTCTGGCATCCTCCCCTTTCCAATTCTTCGCATTGTACCTTTAGAGCTGACCTGTTCATGTCAGCAAACTCCCATGTTTTTTAGTCTTTTTATAGAGTTCTTTCCCTGCCTTCTGCCCTAACTGGAACCTGGTCTCCAAAGGGGTACCACTTGTCTGGAAGTCCTCTTTTAGGGAGTTTTATTTAACATGTTTCTTAAGTCTTACCCTAATGTCACAGCACTGTGACTTCTTTGTATATCCACATTGCTACGTCTAAAGCATCGTCCTTTCTCCAATTTCTTTTTTCTCTTTTTCAAATTTGTTTATTTATTTTTTTTTTTTAAATTTCTGTAGAGATGGAGGGGTTGATATGTTGCCCAGGCTGGTCACAAACTCCTGGACTCAAGAGATCCTCCTCATCCTCCTGTCTCAGCCTCTCAAGTAGCAGGGACTAGGGGCACACTCTGCTGTGCCTGGCTTAATTCCCTGTGTCTCTTAAAGAAGCACGGCATTTCGCTAAACCACCCAAGTCCTTCCACGTTTCACTCCCACCATCCCTGTCAACCAGGGACCCCTCAGTCTCTCTCCACATTCACTAAGGCTTTATGCACACGATGTGCAGTTCCCCCTGCTTCCCTAAAGCCTTCTATTGTTTGGGGATCAATATCCAGAGGGCTATCTAATTCCTTGACTTTCTCAAACTTGGGGATTTCGTTCTCTGATCATAAGTCTTTGTCATTCCATCTCTTACTCACTTCATCTGCTCAGTTATCTTCCAGATTTCGTGTGCTGTGCTTATGTAGCCACCCTTTTCAACTTAATCTTTATTTGTTGGTTTCTGCTTCAAGTTAACAATAACAATAACTGCAAATGTCTTTTGAGGACTAACTCTTTGTCATCCTACACAATCAGGTTTTTACATATATCTTTCTAGCTGCTACATAAAACCCTAGGAGGTAGATGCCATTGTTGCTCTCGTTTTGCAGTTGAGGAAACTGAGGAAAAGGGGTGCATAAAAGACTTTTTAAGTTAAGCAGCTGTTACTAATCACCTGAGTTAAGATTTGAACTCAGATATTCTCCCATGTCTCTACTCTCTCTATCCTTTAACAGTCTTTTGCTTTTTCTGAGTTTCGACATCAGTCCTCATTCCTTCTCATTCAACGTATTTTTTCCCAAACGGCCTGGTTATCTGGTCCTGTATTCAGGAAACACCCAATTCTGTAATTCAGAAGCGGAAACTAGAAATCCACCCAGCGTTATTATCTAAAAAAGATTTTCCCCAAACTCTTAATTGCCTTAGTTTTCTCATCAGCAAAATGGGATTAATGATACACCTACCTCATGGGGTTGTATGTAGTAAGCAGGATTATATAAAAAGCCTATCTGCTTTCTTTTTTCTTTCTTTTTTTTCTGAGAAAGAGTCTCTGTCATGCTGGGTAGAGTACTATGACATCATAGCTCACAGCAACCTCAGACTCTTGGGCTCAGACAATCTTCTTGCCTCAGCCTCCCAGTAGCTGGGACTATAGGTGCCTGCCATAACACCTGGCTGGTTTTTCTATTTTCTTTCTTTTTTTTTTTTTTGTAAAGATGGAGTCTAGCTCTTGCTCAGGTTGGTCTCAAAATTGTGAGCTCAAGCAATCCACCTGCCTCAGCCTCTCAAAGTGCTAGGATTCCAGGCCTGTGCCATCGTACCCAACAACCTTATTTACTTTCATAGCCATATCTTTATTCTTCTACATGTCCACTGAAATGTCCCATAGGTCCCTCATATGCCAAGGTCTCCTATAGTCTATTACCATCGTAATTGCTGATTTTTCCACTCATCCTTTTTTTGCTCTGGATAACTCCTCCTTGTGCTTAAAACTCAACTTAGGTGTTACTTTCTGCAGAAATGTGTATTTTCTCCCAGATGCCCATGGTTTAATTTGTTGCTCCCACTGAGTTTCTAGAACCCCTGTTGCATATTTCTCCCAATGAGATAACATTCCATATCATGGTTCTCAACTTCACCCTGCCTCTAAACACCTTTAGGTAGAGCTAGAAAACTGTAACCTAGGGATCAAACTCTACCTGCTACCTGTTTTTATAAAGTTTTGTTGGAACACAGGTTTGCTCGTTCAATTAAGTATTTTCTGTGGCAGTTTTGCCCTGTAAGAGCAGAGTCTAATCACTGTGACAGAGTCTATGCATTCCAAAGCCAAAACATTAACTATATGGCCTTTTGAAGAAAATATTTTCAGTCTCCTGATGTTGCATCCAGTATGGTTTATCACTGTAACAGAATTCTTAGCCCAAAATACTGAAGCCCTGAGGGAGAAGGTAGGTCAAGATCTCTGGAGGGAGGAGTGGCAAGGGAAAAGGGTGGTTGGGTGACTCAGATGCACACCTTAGGGCAGTGGTTCTCAACCTTCCTAATGCCTCCTAATGCTGTGACCCTTTAATACAGTTCCTCAAGTTATTCCCCAACCATAAAATTATTTTCATTGCTACTTCATAACTGTAATTTTGCTACTATTATAAATCATAATATAAATATCTGATATGCAGGATGTATTTTTATTGTTACAAAGGGGTCGTGACCCACAGGTTGAGAACCGATGCCTTAGGGGATCATGTTCTCACCTCACCCCACTGACAGTAATCCCACGTTTCCTTAAGAAACACTTCCTCCATATCATAAGCAGAGATTGTGTTTGATTTTTATGTTTATATCAAACAAGCAATAAAAAAAAAGCATCCCAAATTAAAGCAGGAATAATATTTTGAAGGACATTGGGATGTTCTCATGGGGTCTAAGGTAGGGGTGAACGCTGAGACCTTGGGAAAGGCCCAGTGTGAAGCAGAGCCAAGACTGCCTCTAGGACTTGGTTTCTGCCCGTGTCTCCGCTGTGCATCCCTGTGCCGGCCCGTGTCTCCGCTGTGCATCCCTGTGCCGGCCCGTGTCTCCGCTGTGCATCCCTGTGTCGGTCCGTGTCTCCGCTGTGCATCACTATGTCGGCTTCATTTTCTCCTTTCACAGCAAACTTCCTCCAGGGGGCAAAAATCATGGCCCTTTACAGTCCCTGACTCTTTCATTTTATGGTTTTCCGTCATTGGTGAGGTCTTATCCTGATTATCTCCTAGCCTTGATTTCCAAAAAACTAAATTAGTTATTACATTGGTCAAGGAATAGGGATCAGGTAAGAAAATAAAAATTTTATCGATACTTAGAGTAGACATGGGGGAGATCCAAGAAGAAGGCAAAGCTTTGTCATACTGTTCACCTAGAATGCCTTCTGCTGCCAGAAGAAGGGAGAGTTACACAGACAAAGCACTAAGGGCCCCGAAATTGTTCCTAGTAGATGCCCCCATGGTAGCAGAGCAGTTAGGAAGGACTTAACTTGTGCACGTTTTTTCAACAAATAAAGAAATTAACGTCTCTGAGTCTCTTCGTCCTCTGAGAGATAAGAATATCACCGACCTCACAGGTCTGGGTTGAGGATAAGAATGGAAGAAAAAGTATCCAATGTACTCAGCCCTATTATGAAACTAATTATAGTCTAAGAATATGGGGGGGGGAGGGGAGGGGAGGGGGGTGGATGGGTGGAGGGAGGGTGATTTCTGGGATCACCTCTATAGTTTATCTTACAAGGGTACAAGTGAATCTTTCTAAAAGTAGAATATAAATGTCTTAACACAATAACAAAAATGACATGAAGGCTATGTTAACCAGTTTGATGAAAATATTTCAAATTGTATATGAAAACACCACACTGTACCCCATGATTGCATTAATGTACACAGCTATGATTTAATAAAAATAAATAAATAAAAAATAAAAAAAATTTTTTTCTATAAGTCAAAAAAAAGCACTAGCTACAGTTTCAGCAGATAGTAGATACTTGTTAAATATGATCTAAATTCTATCCCTCACTGGGTTGGAAATGGCAAGGGAAATTAAGGGAGAATTTATCATAGCATAGTACCTTTTAAAATTCATTAGTGTGGTTTTCTGATAAAATCATATCAAACTCGATGTCCTAATCTTAAGTCAACCTAAATATTAGCACAGGACTCTCACTTGGCTGAGTCGCTGCATTCCCTAAGGCAGTGTTTTTAATGTTTTTTATCTCATGGCACGATTGAACCTACAGTTAAACTTCTGTGGCAGACTTAAATTATGTTGATCACAAACAAAGAAAGGTAAAATAAAGTAGAATATACTTATTGTGCTTGAACTTATTTTGAAAATAATTTAATGATCTTTACAAGTTTTCAAGGGACATCTAAGATCCTCTGGTGACATACTGGTTGAAAATCACTGCTCTAAGGGGTAGGGGAGTCCAACTGTAGCCTGTGGCTAGCTGTGACTGCTTATCTAAAATTTGTCTTGGGCCACACATTAAATATACAAACACTAAAGAAAGCTGATGAACAAAAAAACCGTCTATGCATAAGCTTTGTGATATCTGCCACCAGAAATAAGCATTCACAGCCATGGTAGAACTTCGTGTGAGTCTAGCATATCATGAAACAAAGCCCTCTTTTGCACCTGTATTGATGTGTTCAAAAGACAAACAGAAACTTGAGGTTAAGAACTCCTGGCCTGCTGGATCAATGTCGACTATTTCATCAACTGAGTTGGAGCTTCCCTGTTCACCAAACTAGCTCACACAGCATACACCTGAAATGCCGATTCTGGCATTTTCTTGAATGTGCCTTCTTATTCTGGATCCCTGTGCTCTTTGTCTCATATTAAAATCCTTCCTCTGCCCTGTTAGCTTCACCTGCATAACTCCTCAGCCTTCAGTATCTGCTCTGGCTCTATCACTTTCCTGAACTAGCCCCATCTGCTTCAAGAAATCGTAAGTTAATGTTCTTCCAAATCTAATACAGAGCATTTCTGCTCAAGCCAGGTATTTCTGCTTCAAACCTAAGGCTCTTACTTCCTACCCTGATTTACCAAATGGTTTCTCCTAATGTCATGCTGGGCAACGAGAAAGATTTCTGAAGAATAAAAATTTCTCTCTGTGGCTTACTGGTTTGTAGTAACCATCAATAGTTTACAGAAGTTTTCTCTATTCTCTGACATTGATGTTATAAAGGGTTTCCCACTCCGGCTCGGGACTTCAGTCTCCTAATTGATTAATACTTTTGTGAGATGAAATTTTCCATTTACTGCAAATAGTTTCTTAGATTGCTCTGTTGAGGAGGCATTTTTTCAATGGCAAATTTCAGTGCTGGAAGGGTCTTTAAAGGTTGCCTCTTTACTATATCGGCCCTGAAAAGCATCTGAAACTCTCAGTGTCCCTAAATGGTGATCTCATCTGCATCTAATTTGTGATTGTGACTTCTAGAGGAATACCTGTTTTTTTGTTTCATCTTCTAATTTAGAAGATGAAATTAGACATTGAATTAGGCAGTTAGGCATTGGGCAGTTCTTATGCATGGAGAAACATTTTGTCCACCTGTAAACTTCAACCGCAGTGACCCTCTCTCATGGCCCTTGGGGAGAGTCTAAGCCCCTCCTCTCCATGTGATGGCTTGAGTAGTGCTGGGTGGTGTCTCATTCATTTCCTTTTTCTGGCCTCAACAGCCTTAGATAGTAGCTTCAACTGCTGGGTTGGGGTCTACTTGGCCTTTCTCAGGATGTATCTGGACTGCCACTTTTTAAAAATCTTAACTTCAACAAGCTGATTTTCTCCTTGAAGCCTACAGAAGAGAGGCTATCCAAAATGTCCTTTAGATATTATAATTACTAAGTAAAGAGAGATTAGGAATATACTTTGGACATAGAGACTTTTAAAATTAGAAACATTTGTGGGGGATAGATGGTTAGCCTAAATAAAAACTAGTGTGTCAATATTCACAAATATTCTGTTCTGTCCTCAAAAGCATTAATGATGGGCAGGGCCTGTGGCTCAAAGGAGTAGGGCACTGGCTCCATATGCTGGAGGTGTTGGGTTCAAACCCAGCCCTGACCAAAAACTGAAAAAAAGAAAAACTTACACGACCATCACCATGGTCACCTGAACGAAACCTGCCAGCTCATCCTGGCCTTTTTCTGGTGCCTTGAAGATGTCCAGCTTTTTCAGTTCAAGGCCTTGGCATGTATACTTGTACCATTTCTGAGAATATTCTCTGCCACCCCTTCCCTTTAAATTTTGGCCCTCATGCTTCAGATCTCCAAGAATCCAATTCTTGACTCCCTTACTCACCACCCCAACCCCACCCCAGTTCTCATCTAATCAGGCCACCTGTCAATCTGCCTTTATAGTTGAAAGGAAATATCATACAATTATAGGGTCTTCTGGTAGCAGGAGATTTTACAGGTCATTTATTTTACCTTTTGAGTTAATAGGAGGGACCATAGGATCAGGTTACATTGTTTGCGTTTGTGAGGTAAAGTGGAGTTGTAGTTGTGACTTTCACCCAGGAAGGGTGCTGTTGGCCTGTACATTGTAGCCATTACATGGGAAGTTACCACACTCCTTCTCCCCACTTCTTTAATTTCATTGAGTTTTTCTCTTATAGGTAGGCGTTGTTGCCAATCTCAAAGTTTCAACTTGGTATTGAGTATATGAAATGCTTGATTTTCCATTTTTGTGTTTACTTAGAGAGTATTCTCCAAATCCACCCAAGCTGTAACAAAATAAATAAAATCTCCATCTTTTCTATGGATTTAAAATTTTTTGCTTATGGCAAATACCACATTTTTAATAGTATATTTAGTAATATGATTATTTAGTGCCCATCTTCCCTAGATTGGAAAGTTGGGAAAATTACAATTCTGTCTGCTTTGGTCACTGAGGAATCCCTGGCCTCTGGCAGAGAGAACGGTGTGTGTTGGGTGTTCCCATGTTCACATCATCCTGGATGAAGAATGAGTGAAGGATGATCAGAGGATACTGTTTCCTTTTTCCCTTGCTTACATTCCTCTATGACTTTGTTGTTTGCAAAGAGTTTTAGGTAGGAAAGAGTAATTGTTATTATCTCACCCACTTTCCAGCTGATGAGGCTAAGTTTCAGAGAAAAGAAGACACTAACACAAACTGACAGAGCTGGTGACGTGCGGAGCTGTGGTCGGACCTGGGGGTGTGTGTTTACTCTTAGTCTACTGTTCTTTCCATTAGTAATTAAGGAAAAAGAAATCAATGTGATTCTTTTTGTCTTAGAAAAACAATAGTATCCATTTCCTGGAAAGATCTAGTTAAAATACAATCCTTTGACTTTTTAAACATAACATTTATTTTTTAGAGCAGTTTTAGGTACATAGCAACATTGAGCAGAAGGTACAGGGGTTTCTCTCTTATTTCCTGCAATCTTTTCTTTTTTTCTTTTCTTTTTTCTTTTTTCTTTTTTTTTTTTTTGCAGTTTTTGGCCAGGGCTGGGTTTGAACCTGCCACCTCTGGCATATGGGGCTGGCGCCCTACTCCTCTGAGCCACAGGCACCACCCCTTAATCTTTTGACCTAATTTATAACTTGATTTCTTTAAATACCTTGGTGTAGGGGAATGTGAAGAGATGATCTCGCCAATTTCGTCATATTTCATTGGGTACTTCGAGACTTCCTACAGGCTACCTGTAGTATACATTGCTTAAAGGTAGAAAACTATCTCTTCCTTTGAACTCAGTTGTATTTTATTATGTGAGAAATGGGTCAAAATGAAAATATTAGTCAAACCAGTGGCTTAAAACATTAAAAATTCTCTCACAAATATTTTTTCTGCTTCATAACACGTCTATTACAAATTATGTCTTTGTTTTCTGTTGATTTACCCCATCGCCTTTATAATAACACATAAACACAAAAGCAAGGTAGCATTGCTCCCTTACAGAAATTTCACACGCTAGCCTTTTTTCCTCACTGAAATCATATGGATTTTCTTTCATCATTCCAAGTAGGTCTGTTGTTCATTTACCTGCATTCAGAAAATCATAGGATCCCTATGTAGTCATAGGACAAAACTGCTTAAGTTAAATATTGTGTATGCCACTCCCAGTGTTTTGCTGAATTGATCTATAATTCTCTAATTTGTAGCCTATCTCTGAGTTATCTCTCAGGGTAACTGCGTATAGTTCCTGAATATGATATCGCTTATTTTTATTTCTCTAGGGAATCATTTGGGCTTAGATTCGTTACGGAAAAAATTTTCTCAGAAGGTAGTGGTTTTTATTTTTCTTACTTCCTTGAAATAAAGGAAATATCAGAGAATCATTGGATCTGATGGTCACAGATTTTACAGGCCATTTAGACCAATTCCTGTGACCCCCTCTGCAATACGCCATGCACAGTCATCCGTTTGCTACGTGGACGCTTCGTGTAACAGGAAAGTCACCACCTCACTTGTACTATACATATTCAGGGCTAAAGCAGGTTGGCGGCCTCTCCAATTAGACATGGTTCCTTTAACACCCTAGCAAATACAGAGCTCCATTTATGTGTGAACAGTATGACAAAGCCTCCCTGCATCCCGGACATCTGGAGCGTGTGCTCTGCAATTGCAGCCAATCTGTGATTGTTTAGACTGTCTGGTAGCGAGGCAGGCTGACTTCGCTGGGAGCTGGAGGCAGGGGCAAGCTGACAGCCGCTTGTAGAACATGGAGATTCCTGGCTAGCTGCTTGCTCGAAAGGAAATGTTTCCAGTGAACTTAGGTTTCCAGATGTCCCCTCACTGATTGCCTACATGCTTGCCATTGGGGAGGATTAAAAAAGGAGAATATGTAATTTGCGAATTAATTACTCTTTTATACTGATTATTTTTTACTTAACATTTGGCAGTACAATTGTCATAAATTTTATGTTTTAGAATCTGTTTTCTTTTTCTTTTCTTTTTTTTTTCTTCTGCTTCAGAACAACTGTACAGAATTGGGAGAGACCCACAACTTTTCTTAATATGATTTGATGCACATTCTTTTTCCCTTGTTCAAACATTAGTCCACGCACTAAATTTTTTTTTCTACCTTCCAGAGAATAACATAATTTTCTAACATAATAATGTCATTTCAACAATGTTGAATCCGTAACCAACGCTTATGTTGCTTTGCGAAATAGTTTGCTCGGGTTATTTCTCTCTTCATGCAGAGGAAACTGCAATAAGGGTAGCACCTTTAAACACTGTTACCAGGCGCAGTTGCATTTTGTGGTGTTAATCTGCTTTTTTCTGCCGGGGTTTCTATCTTCCTTTGCTCTCCCTCCCCGCTATAGTTAACTCTGGGCCCCACTGCCTCTAGGGAGGCAGGGAAAGGGCTGAACGCAGAAATAGTCTGCTTGCATTTCTGACATTTGTCTCAGAAAAGTTTAAGCCCTCAGGGGAATTTATGGAGTTTTGTAAAGAAGGTAAAAGGTTGGTATTTAAGGGTATAGACAAAGCATTTTGGCTAGAAGCAAGCGGAGGAGAGAGAGTGGGAGGGAGAAGGGAGCAGAAGGGAAGAGGGCAGAGGAGAAAAGATGCAGAAGGGAGGGATCAGATGAATCAGAGAGCTGTGTTTTCCCCAGAGAAGGATCCAGCCTCTGCTTTACAGCAGAGCTGATGGAGCAGTAGCAAGATCCTGAAGAGGAAATTGTGCTGGTAGCACAGGGCGAAAACTGATACCAGGCTGCTGCCTGTAAGAGTGACATGGATATAATGGGGAATTACTACATAGGACGGGCGTGTAGCCTGGGACCTAATGACCATGCATCGCTTGAAACCACCGCTCTGACCTTGCTAGCAGGGTTAATGCCATCTGAGAGAAGCAGAGATGGAAAATAATTCACAGGAAGAATTCCACCAACCCAGCAGAATAGAAACCCAGGAAAAAAGTATTACATTGAATTTTACAAAATGAGTATGTACAATGGGCTGAAGTATGTGGACCAGAAGGCATCCTTGCTTACAGTCAATAGCTATTTTTCTTTTTAATTCTCATTTTAAAAGTTAGGTGAAATTTACATGAAATTCTCTTTGAGTACACAGTTCTCTGAGTTTTGGCCAACATTTAGTCTTGTAAGCACCACCACAATCGAGATAAAAAACATGTCTCTCACTCCCCCAATTCCCGGTGCTTCTTTGTAGTTAATCCCTCGCTCCTGGCAACCACTGACCTGTTCTTAGTTTTGGCTTTGCAACGATGTCATATAAGCGGAATATACAAACACCAGGAAGTCTTTTGAGTCTTGCTTCTTTCACGTAGAATAATGCATTTGGAATTTACCCATTTTGTGTTGTGTTTCAGTAGCTCGCACCTTTTTATTCCTACGTAGTATTTGATTGTATGTATGTACCAGTTATTTCCAGCTTTTGGTGATTGCAATAAAGCTGCTATAAACATTAACATAGCATTGAGTGTGAATATAGGTTTTTATTTCCCTTGGGTAAATACCTAGGAGTGGGATTGCTGCATCGTGTGGTATATGTTTCACTTGATCAGATACTGCCAAACCAATTTCCAAGGAGGCTATAAGTTTACGTTCTCACCAGAAATGTATAAGGAGTTCTAGTTGTTGCACTTTGTGCTATCACTTGAAATTGTCTCATTCTAAGTGTGTGCCAGTGTTTCACTGTGTTTTTTACTTATATGGCTTGTCATTTTTATATTGATGATGAATTATCTGCTCAAAAGTTTAGAAAAACTTAATTTTTTTATTTATTGCTGAATTTTTTAGAGTTATTTATATATTCTGGTTATAAATCCATAATTGGACACATCATTTGGACATAATTTCTCCCAGGCTGTGCCTTGTATTATACTTCTATCTGTGTCTTTTGAAGAGCAAAAGTTCTTACACTTGATAATCTGTCATTTTTTTTTTTTTAGCTTAGACTTTCAAAGTCCTATCTGAGAATTCTTTGCTTATTCCAAATTAACAAATGTTCCTATTCCTCTTTCTTCCAGAAGTTTTATAGTTTTTACGTAGAAGTTTGTAGTTTGGGGTCCATGATCCATTTTGAATTAAATATGATATAAGGTATAGGGTATGGATCTAGGTTCTTCATTTTGAACAAATGTTCATCCAATTATTTCAGTAACATTTGTTTAAAAGACTACTCTTTTTTATTGAATTGCATTTATACAATTATTACAAGTCAGTTTTCCATGTGTGGAATTGTTTTTGGATTCTCTATTGTGATTCACTGATTTACAGGTCTAACCTTTCTCTCATACCAATTATATCAACTGTTTTGAGTACTGTAGCTAAATAATTGTCCCAGAAATTGAATAGTGTGAATCTTTGAACTTTGTTTTTTCTCTTTCAAAATTATTTCAGTTTTTCTTATTTCTTTGGCTTTTTCTGTAAATTTTAAAGACAGCTTTTCAATTTCTAAAACAAAAAAAATTCTACTGGGATTTTGACTGGAATTGCATTGAATCTGTAGGTCAATTTGGGGAAAATTAACATGTTAGCAACGTTGAGCATCTGGTCTATGAACATAGTATATATCTCCCTTTATTTAGGTCTATAATTTCTTCTTTGATTTTCTTAACTAGTATTTGAAGATATTTTGTATAATATGGTCAAAAATATTTCAGTTTTTTTGATGCTATTGTAAGTAATACTTTAAAATTTTCTATTTTCAAGTGTCTCTGACTTACAATGATTCAGCTGAGGATTTTTCAAGTTTATGACAGTTTATCAGGATGTAACCCAATTGTGAGTCACGGAGTTCCTTGTGACTTACGATAGGCTTATAGTTTCTACTGTATGCATATCATTTTCACACCATTGCAATGTCAAAAATTCTTAAGTTGAGCCATTGTAAGTTGGGGACATCTGTTGTGTCACCAACATTGTATATTCAGTTTATGATGGGCTTATCAGGATGTAACTTCACTATAAGCCAAGAAACATCTGTATGTAGAAATATGATTGAAGATATATCTTCCACGCTTGTTAAACTCACTTTTTGGTCCTAGTAGATTTTTTTTTTAGTACATTTTTGGCATTTTCTCTTTTGGTGACCATGTTACCTATGAGTAGAGACTATTCTGTTTTTGCTTTTTCTTTCTGTATGCTTTTTTTTCTTACCTTGACCCACTGGCTTGGACTTTCAGTACAAAGTTGAATCTAAGTAGTGTGAATATTCTTGCCCTGGGGAGAAAACAGTCAGTCTTTCATCATTTATTATTTGGTAACCTTCACTCTTTGAGGGGTGCCCTTTATCAGGCTGTGGAAGTTTTCTTTTATTTCTAATTTGCTGGGAGTTTTTATCAGAAATGAATATCAGATTTTACCGGAAGATTTCTCTGTGTTTATTGAGATAATAATTTGTTTTTTTCTCCTTATTATGTTGATATGATGATTTACATTGACTGATACTTGAATGCTTAACTGACTTGTGTTTTTGAGATCAACTCCACTTGGTCATGATGGGCTATACTTTTTCTATGCTATTGGATTCCATTCACAGATACTTTCAGAAAATTTTTGCAACTATATTTGTGATAGATATTGTTCTATAGTTTTTCCTTCTTTTTTATTCTTACTTTGTTTCTTTCTTGATTTGTTATCAGGGTAATGCTGACCTCGTATAATTAGTTATAAAGTAGTCCTTCCTCTTCTACATTCTTGAATTCTTGAAGAATTTGCATAAAATGGATATTATTTCTTGCTTTGGAATTATTTTTTCATGATGAAAATACATTTAGATATTTAATTTTGTTAATTTTTTTTACCTTATTGGCAAGCAGCTAAAGTACCAAACATCTTAATAAATGAAAGAGGTTCTATGAAGATATTTTGCTGTAGGGTATTTGAAGAGAAACTAATGAATTGCACTTCCACTGCACCAACTCTAGAGCAAACTTTGGTGAGTTTGTGAGTCACAATTGTCATGCCAGCCACCTAGGTTCTATATGCTCAGGGTATTTATTTTATGCCTTCAAAAAATGCTAAGCAGTATGTACTAGTACTATTCTAATTTCATAGATGGAAATCAAAAGTACCTTATTAAAAAAGATGTAAATCAAAAGTACCTCATAAAAATCTAGGTAATTGCCTTCTTATATGAACGTTGCCACATGGTAGCACTACACTTTATTAAAAAAAATACTTCAGTGTAATTTTCTGATTTTAAAAATAATGTATGGCTATTGTACACTTTTAAATAAAATAGCCATATTTTTAGTCTTATTTACACATACAACAAAATTTTATTTGAAAATATTAAAGTAGAAGTTTTTATTAAAAAAAAAATCTCCATTATGCTTTCCAGAACCCTTTTCCAATCATTCGGGTGCTAGAGACAACTTGTAGACATCACCCTCAGGTAATGATGTATAAAGAAAGAACAAAGAATAAAGTCTCCAAATTTCTTGAAGTCAAGTACCAAGACTGTATTTTGAGAGAGTAAATTTGTAAATTAATTACAAATTTCTTCTTTAAATAACTAGAGCCAAAGTCTGGAGGATTCAGATTACTGGTTTAATGACACGAATGACACACAGCGTAAGAACTCCCCCACCACCATCAATGTGACCGGCTGTCAGGAAAAAGAGGACCAGTAGGGATAATTCTAGGTGCAGGTTTGGCCTTTGTCGCTGAGATAGAACCTGGTGTCTCATTCACTCCACTTTGTCTAAGCTTTCATTCCTGTCACTTTGCCCAGAAAGGTGGATAATAGAAATGCTAGATAAATTAGTGGCATTTGAGGATCATAGATGGTTAACTGGCCTACTGAGCTACAGACTTGAGAGGTAGAAAAACTCGTAAAAATTCTCAACTACAAAAGGATTCTTAAGGTTAATAATAACGGAGGCTGAAGGAAAATGTAAGGAGAATATGAAGTAAGAATTTCTATTTTTGAGTAAGTAAAGGGAAGAAAGCATTTATCCTGTCTTACTTCACTGCCTGTTGGAGAAACTTGATCCCAGGACACAGAAGTAATCAGCCAAGTGAGCAGCTTGTGAGTGCATTTCCCATCTCTGCTTAAGGCAGGGTGTTCAATTAGGGGAGGAAAGCATAAAATCGAGAAGAAAGAAGCCATTTTCTATGTAATAAAACAGCGTTTTGTGATTTTTGTTGACTCCTGAATTATTTCTCAAATGGATCAGAACTTGAGAAAAGCAAGAAGAATTATTTATTGTTTCCTTCCATCAACATACTGGTCCATGGGCTGGGAACTTTGAGAAGCAGTCCTAAATGGTGACACTTAGAGACTGAAATCTAGGAAAAAGTGAGCCTTTTATAGTAATTAGAGAGATAGGTGTAGGCTTTGATTCTTTGATAGGCCAAGCCTTATTGGGCATTTGGCCATGGCGATGGGCACTGGCTTATGTTTGGTCCTTGCAGCTGGATTTTCACTGGTATTGACCTTTATTGGTCTCCTTGGCGCAAAGAAGGCATAAATTGGTCCCATGCAGTTGTGTTTAATCATGTGGGCCTCTAAAGGACTGAGGTCAAGTGGTCAACCAATGGCTCCCTTGCACTGTGACTTCTGCCAGGAATGCCGGCCTTGAATATAATATCACACAAAATTAAAAGTTCCACAGAGTTCCAGTGAATGAGCAATGGTCTCTAAATTGTAGGTATTAGCAATTAACATTAGATCAGTCTGCCTAATTTCGGTTGCTCTTCGTTTTGTTTGGAATTGCATTCTGTTTTAGGGCCAAGAAAAGAAATAAAATAAATCTTATCATCATCTCTTTTTTTCCTTTAGGAGACTTCCTCGAGTTGCTTATCTCTTCTAATCTATTAACAATGTGGAAAAAAAAATCCTTTTAAAAGTCCTTCTCAGGGAAATGCAAATCAAAGCCAGAATGAAATATCTTACCACACCCACTAGAATGGCTACTCTCAAAAACAGAGGATAGCCACTGTTGGCAAGGATATGAGAAATGGAACTTTTGAGCACTGTTGATGGAAATGTAAAGTAGTACAGCTACTATGGACAATGTTATGGTGGTTCTTCAAAAAATTTAGCAGTTTGACTTCTGGATATATACCCCAAGGAATTGAAAGCAAGGTCTCAAAATTCGTTTTTACACCCATGGTAACAGCAGCATTATTCACCATAGCCAAAAGGTGGAAGCAACATAGTGTCTGCTGACAGTTGGATACTAAGCAATATGTGGTATATACTTAGAACACAATAGCATTCAGCCTTAAAAAGAAAGGATATCCTGACATGTGCTATGTCATGTGTGGACATTAATGATATAATGCTGCCTGAAACCAGCCAGCTACAAAAAGACAGATACTGTACAATTCCGCTTCGGGGGTTACCTAGAGTAGTCATATTCATAGAATCACAGAGTGGAATGGTGGTTGACAGGGCATGGGGAAAGGGGTGAATGGGGAGTTTTTAAATAGCTGTGGAGTTTCAGTTTTCACAGTGAAGAGTCCTGGAGATTGGTTGTACAATGTGAATGTGTTAAAAGTAGTAAAGACAATACATTTTACATTGGGTATATTTTACCACAATTCAAAGTAAAACAAATAACAATACTAAGAACAACAACAAAAAAGTCCTTCTCCAAAGAGAAGTTAGATTTGGCTGTATAACCTTTTGCTTTCATGTCAGTTTGTCTTCTAAAATACCAAACTTTGCCTTAAGGAACTCTCTCCAGTTTATTTATTTATTTATTTTCTATTTCATTTTTAATTTTTTTTTTTATTAAATCATAGCTGTGTACATTAATGCAGTCATGGGGTACAGTGTGCTGGTTCTATATACAATCTGAAATATTTTTATCCAACTGGTTAACATAGCCTTCATGGCATTTTCTTAGTTATTGTGTTAAGACATTTACATTCTACATTTAGAAAGACCCACATGTACCCCTGTAAGATGAACCACAGGTGTGGTCCCACCAATCACTCTCCCTCCACCCATCCTCCTCCCTCCCCTCCCCTCTCTCTCCCCTTTCCCCATATTCTTGGGCTATAATTGGGCCAAGCTATAGCTTCTTGGGCTGTAGCTTTCATATGAAAGCTATTAATTAGTTTCATACTAGGGCTGAGTACATTGGGTGCTTTTTCTTCCATTCTTGAGATACTTTGCTAAGAATACTTTCCAGCTCCATCCATGTAAACATGAAGGAGGCAAAGTCTCCATCTTTCTTTAAGGCTGCATAATATTCCATGGTGTACATATACCACAATTTATTGATCCATTCGTGGGTCAATGGGCACTTGGGCTTCTTCCATGACCTAGCAATTATGAATTGGGCTGCCATGAACATTCTGGTACAAATATCTTTGTAGTGTGATTTTTGGTCTTCTGGATATACCTAGTAGAGGAATTGTAGGATCAAGTGGTAGGTCTGGAGAACACTTAGAGAATTCTCTCCAGTTTAAACAGTCTTGCTTCTTTTACCTGAGGTAATGTTTAATGCAAATACTTAATTGGGAGATACAATCTCATGGCAGGGAGAGCAAGGGAAAAGAGGTCAAAGAGGAGAAGAAGGCGAACAAATATAAGGTGGCATGTTACTAAGCAGGCCACATGTCCATACAAAATCATGAGTGTCTGCTCAGTCATGAAGGTCTTATTTGGAAAGAGGAGGGGAGAGAAATTCATTCACCAGCTCTTTCCCACCACTTGTCACTCAGCGTCAAACTTCTCATCATAAAGAGTTTAGTCTCTTATATTTCTAGGTTATCTCATATTTTGCCAGGCATAATGGACTCCTGTGTATAATGCATATACACCTATGCTTTTTGTCCAAACATTAAGGGAAAACTCTTTCATTTTTATTTTTTTAATGCAAATTTTTATTTTTTATATTTAGGTAGTTTTTTTTTTTGTATTATAGAATTTTAGCATTTTTTAACATAGAGTTATATTTTTAACACATAAACATAAATAAAAGAATTTGAAACATTTATATGGATACAGAATTAGTACTCCCATGTATAATTTGCATCCTTACTTTTACCTCAAACATTTGGGCAAAAAGTACACATTATATATGGCAAAATTTGGTATTACCTAGCTCCTCAAAAGTGAGAGTCCCTGGGGAAGCCAGATCTCTTGCCCTGTGGATTAGCGCTTCATCCAAGTCCAGAAGCAATAGAAGAAACCACACATTTGTGGGCATGATCAGGTTCCATCCTAGGATCTAACTGCTGGAGCTGCCCTTACCATGGGGAAGGACATTCAAGTTCTCCTTGACAATTTAATAATGGGATGATGTTCTTACTGTTCAAATCCAGAACGTTTTAATGTTGCTTTTTATCCTAGCACCTTTACTCTGACATTTGATCTTCCTGAGGCCATATGTATTGCATGATGGGAATGAGAATGAGATAATTTATAACAACAAGAGAATGTTTGGTATATAGTATGAATCACTGCTCTTCATTTGAGTATTTTATAGGCAAAAGCTAACCTGCCCAACTTGATTCCAGGGGGATATGTGTTTAGATGATGGAATAAGTTGGTTTATTGGGGAGAACTATTGAAGTATCTCATAAAGATGGGAACTGCCTTACCCCAGCTAGTCCTTTCCTCTAATGGGAGCAGACGATCTACCTCCAGGTGGCACAGAATGGAGATTGTAAAAACGGTTAAAAATCTTTCCCATGTCCCAAGTGTGGTAATAAAAAACATTGCATTTGAGTTTCACACCACCTTGTGGTTTAGCCAGGCTGAGGGCTACTTTCCTCAGTTTCTAAAAGGCAAAAGTATCTACTTTTTGCTTTGTAAATTATTTGTCATTGATATTCCCAAATGAGAATATGAAATTAGAGAAAGACTCTGAACAGAGATATTAAAACAGGGTTTGAATCAATGTGAATACCCAGGGCATCTTTTGAAGATGTAAAATTCTTTTTTTTTTTTTTTTTTGAGACAGAGCCTCAAGCTGTCCCCCTGGGTAGAGTGCCATGGCATTACAGCTCACAGCAACCTCCAACTCCTGGGCTCAAGCGAGTCTCCTGCCTCCGCCTCCCAAGTAGCTGGGACCACAGGCACCTGCCACAATGCCCGGCTATTTTTTGGTTGCAGCCGTCGTTGTTTTGGCGGGTCTGGGCTGGGGATTCGAACCCGCCACCTTAGGTGTACGTGGCTGGCACCTTAGCCGGTTGAGCTATAGGCGCCGAGCCAAGATGTAAAATTCTAATGCATGTTCAAGATATAAAATTCTTTTGTATGTCGTATTTCTAAATTTAATCAAATGTATGTTTATAGGGAACGATATGTACAAAGCATATTCAGAAGTCGTACTAAACACACAGCAGTGACCTGAGTATTGAGAAATATACTGAGACAGACCCTGTCCTTGGCCACAAGAGCTTACCGTGTGGTTGGAATTATAAGATGAAGACAGCTATGACACAAGATCACGTGTGTTCAGTGCCAGAAAATAATGCCCAAAGCTCTACAGGTGTTCTGATTAGACAGGATGAGCACTTTTAAGTTGGGATGATTAGAGCACAGAACAAGTTTTGTGAAAGAAGTGACATTTAAGTTGGTCTTGAAAGTTATTTCTTTTTTCCAAAGTTAATCCTGCTGAAGCCTTCTGTTCCACCTCTAACGTGGGTTTCCTCAATGTGGTCATCACTAGCCAACGCTGTTTGATCTCCCTGCTGCCACTTTATGTCCCTTAATTAATTAATTAATTAATTCAACAAATATGATTTTGAGGATCTAAATGGCAGTAGGAGATGGGGATAGAAGCACAACCACCACAGATAGCTACAACCACAACAAGTCAGTCATTTTGTCAAGGAGCTTACAGTCCATTGAGGATTATTATTAGAGAAAGTGTGTTTGTAATACTGTGTGGCAAGTGCTATGAGAAAGATACTTTGAGTTTGCATAAAAGGGACCGAAGACCCTTGGTCTTTGGAGAATAGTAAAATTTTCCTGAGGAAAGTAGTGTCTAGGGTTAGTACTGAAAGATGAACCACAGTGGATTGACTATATAAAGCTAAAAGGCTGAATTGTTAAGGAGGCTCAGGAAATTTTGTCTAAATTATACTTGAATAACAACCTGATAAATTTCAATGATATGGGTCAAATAATTTCAGTGTTTTGAAAAATCTTTTTAAAATTTTCTCTATGGTTACCCCCCAACACACACACTGCCATTTGAGGCCAGGTCTTGTTAGTATCTCTGCAAAGGATGTGGAAGGAATGAGAAAACTTAGATGAATAGTAAAGTATTTTGTTCAAATAAAAATAAAGGACACATGAAAGGTGAGTTATTAGATTGCACAGTATAGCAATGAAAATAATTTGTCCCATAATGGGGTAGGTGATGGTAAAAACATAGATCTATACATTTTTATTTTCTTACAGGATGAAACTAAAAGATATATAGAAAGAGGTTTTTTTTGTTGTTTGTTTGTTTTTGAGACAGAGTTTCACTGTGTTGCCCTGGGTAGAGTCCTGTGGCATCACAGCTCATAACAACCTCAAACTCTTGGGCTTAAGTAATTCTCTTGACTCAGCCTCCCAAGTAGCTGGGACTATAGGTGCCCACCACAATACTGGGCTACTTTTTTGTTGTAGTTGTCATTGTTGTTTGGCAGGCCTGGGTTGGGTTGGAACCCGCCAGCCCCAGTGTATGTGGTCAGTGACCTAATTGCTGAGCTATGGGCACCGAGCCTATAGGAAGAGTTTAATTATGAATGTTTTTTTCCAGTTAAGTAGGTAAATATGACAGTTTGTAGCTCTCAGACCATGAAAAAATTTCTTTAAATAGCATAAATAATCTACTTTACCCATTAGAGACAGTATCGCCACACAATTTCCTTTATCTGGATATTCTAGAAGACTAGATTTCTCAGCCTTCCTGAGGTAAGGTTAGTTCTGAGTTTTATGTGACTGAGTTTTGGCCAGTGGAATGTGAGCAGAGGACATGTAGCCATTTCTAAGGTTGGCCCTTAAAAATATCTCACCTCTTCTGTAAGCCCTTCTCTTTCCATGATACATTTGGAAAACAATATTACACTTTTTGTAGCTAAAAAGCAGAAGCAGCTTGAATCTTTAAATCATAGCTTAGAAGAACCACTGAGTAGAACCAATCTAATCAGACTGTAATTAGAACAGAGGCAAACGCTTGTTGTGCTAAGCCACTGTTATTTCTGGAATTACTTGTTCTAGAAGCAGAGCATGGCCTACCTAACAAATGCACTCCTAAGCTCTGGAGATTTTCCTGTGCCTGCCTTTGGACTGGATGGGGGCCATTCGTGACAGTAAGTCTTATAATTCACTGGACATAAGAACTGAGGAATCAGGAATCAAGAAAAGCTTTTACGTTTTTTGGTTTGTGTAGGAAATGTGGTAGGTGGAGACAGAAGTTTTCAAAATAGGCCTAATAAAGAAGAGCAGATTCAGGGGTCAAGGCATGAGATGCAATGTGGACATGTCATGCTGACAAGATACTTAGTCTTATATCATGGATGATCTTATAAATGTCTTTGAGGGGAAGCATTGTGGTCTTACATGTTTAATTCCCTGCAGTATCTAGTATTTACATACCATTGGTATTTGCTAGTGGGTAGGTTCCTCCAGCTGAATCCTGGAGGAAATTTCCTGACTCTGAGTCAATGAATTCCTCTCCGAGCTGGGAAGATGCTTATTGTTATTTTCGTGTGTGCGTGCCTGGAATTGCCTGGCGTTGTTCACACACTTAACGTGAAGGACTCGTAGCTCATTTCAATCACAACAGAATATTTAATGCTGCTTCTTTTCTCCACTTTCCCTCCAACAGCTACATTTTCCCCGAATGTTTTTACGTAGCGCGCTCTCGCTCTTTTAAAAGATATTTCTCATTAGGTAGACTTTCAAAGCCAACACCAAATGTTAAGTCCAAGTTTGTTACACAAGCAGTTTGGAAGGTCAGAATGATCTCTACAAGATGCATACCAGAAGCTAAGGCAATTTTTGATTTCCCCAAACAACTTTTCTTGTGAAATCTGTTTTTCACATCTCCCTATCCTTTTCCCTAATGGTCTGCTTTTATATTTCAAAACACAACCAGGACCAAGTAATTTAGAAAAGTTATTGGTGTTAATTTTTCTTTGAAATCTCGTGGATTATTCTTTGGTGATTCCTCCTAGGATAGTATTTTGCATGGTGTAGATACTGAATGAGAGTTTGTTGACTGATGTAACGATCTTCTTTGCTGGTTGGAGCTGGAGGGAAACGTAAGGATCTTCTAGTCCTACCCTGTCCTCTCATAGTTGAGGAAATGAAAGACCAGAGAATTGAAATGTCCTGGCCAAGGTCACAGGATTAGATTCAGACCTGCTGCTATTATTAATGACGCTGCTCTTTTAATCATGCACATAAGCCATCAGTTTTATAAAACTATCATTTATTCATTTGATCCTTACAATCACCATGTGAGCTAAGAAATGCAGAGATGATCAATCCTTTTGTTTTTTAACAAATGAAAAAATCGAGGCTTAGGAAAAGCAAGTCAAATAATTAGATCATCTCACTCATTCATTCTACAAATATTGATTGAACTCTTATTATGGGCCAGGCACTTTTCTTGTTTTGTTCGAAAAGCAGACAAATGGTCTGTTCTCCATTCATCAGGGAGAATATGAGAGAAAACGATATAATAGATATTAATAATAACTGAAATAAGCGAGCTTGCCTTCTGACTCCAATCCAGTAGTGTTTTTCTCTGCATCTCTGCTAATTAATTAAAACAAATGAAATTTCTGGTGGCTGGAGTAATTCTCCTTTACTAATGAGAAATCCCCCCTTTAAAGAATTTATCCTATAAAGAGGGGAAAGCATTTTAGATGCCGGAATAAGGAGGGCTTCAGAGTGTTAGATAATTTTATGTGCTTAAGAGAATATGGAGACACATCAGCACATGTTCCCTTTTTCTCCAGCTTTGAGATTTATGATTGGTCTGTTACAATAATAATAACTGCATATTGGCGCAAGAAATATATTTGATTCAGTGGGTAACATTTGACAGACTTAACTTGTGAAATGTAGAAAAGTTCTTGCAGGAAGCTCCAGCAGAATTTGTAATACACAAGAAGGTATTCGGGGAACAGAAAAATAAAATCAAAGGAACCTGCTAACCAATCTGTTTCATTAAGTATGAAAATTAAAATGCCTTCACAAAATGCCTTCTCTTCCTCTCTCCTCCCAACAAACAAAAGCTTTAGTAGGCAGCCTGAAATTGCTCATCAAGGAAAAAGACCAGACTCACATTTTTTAATGGCTTCTTCTGAATGAAGCAATTAATGCTAAAAGGAACGTGCTGTCTCCTTAGCATTTATAAGGTAAAACATCCATTGTACTCGCTGGCACTCCATCAAGCCTCTCTTGGGCCTAAGTGAGTAGAGAAAGGGCTCCCTGCATGTGCTCTTGACCTCTAGTAATCAGGAGGATTTGGCTGACCAACCTGATGGAGCCATTCTCCCTTGGACTGGGTGTGTGCCTGGGAGGTACACTCCTGAGTCTCTCACCCAGACGCTGACTTGCTTGGCAGTCCCATCACACCTGGCATCTCCATTTGCAAACCAGAGATGTTACTAATCTGTGATTGGTTAGGATTTGAAATGCATTAGAGTCATGTAACAGAGTATTGTCTTACTTAATTGTGTTTATTCTGATTATTCTGCCTTTTTGAGAACATTACCTCCTTAAAGATACTTATTGTTCATGTACTCACTAACTCACACATTTGTTCAAACACATTCATTAATAAGCTCCAATGTGTCAGAGGCATAACATCTTCCTAACACCCTACAGGGGGTATACACGGTAAAATATGTTCAAGGAGCCTCAGTCGAGTGTGGTAGGCAGGTAGGGAAGTTCCTTATGACAATAAGACTTGTTAACTTAGAGAAGGAGCATATGAAAAGCGCAATGGGGGCTCATAAAGGGTAGCAAGAACTTTATCCTAGACAACAAGTAAAAGAAATGGGTTGCAAAGTGTGCTGGCAGGGCCCTGGAGGAGAGGGAGGGCAGGACCTAGGCGTTCTCAGGGGGGTTTAGATTACTCCTTTCTCCTGAGATCCCCTCAAGGGAAGACTTTCTCTTTTGTTTCATATATACATATTTCTTATGAGTTATTTTCAGAACAAAGGGTTTCATATATGATATAAATTGTCTTTATTAACACATTTAATACTCTAATTATCTTGGCAGCAGGAGACACTCTTCTCCCTATTTTATGAATGAGGAAGCTATTTATCTTATAAAAGTTGTTGTTTTTATGGTCAGTACAAAAAATAGGGAATCTTACTTATGCCTCCATAAAACCAAACTAGTGAAATATTTTCACCTTGAACAGGGGACGGTCAGCAACTCACATGGACTAAGGTAAATAATTGCTGATTGAGTGAATGAAGGCTGAGAATAGACCTATCTTTGTGTAGAATAAGCCATGTTCAAGAAATCTCACTTCTAGTTCATTAGCCTGGAAGTTAAATGAACTTTCTACCAAAGTGACAGTAGATATTGCACTGAGATCCTAACTGACGCACTCAATCTCCTCCACCTTCAGTTTCATGGGTGACTTTTTGGTCTCTGTCCCCTCGTAATGTTCACTTATACTTACTCCTCTCCAATGTTGGATAATAATGAAATGCTTTACGTATTTAATTAATTTCTAGACAATCACATAAAGAAATTTCCTTTATACTCAAGCAGTAAGTTTTTGTTAAACACTTACTTTATGTCATAATGTGACATAATGGAGGGATGGGAACCTGTATTCTTGAATCCGAGAATGCGGTTCAAATCCTTCTTGAGCCACAAACTGTATGCATATCTTGGGGCAAGCTTATTGCCTTCTCCTGGTTTCAGTTTTCTGAGGTGCAAAATGGGGATACTGATCCCTGCTAATTTCTCTTATTGTTTTTGAGGATCAAAAGAAATGACCTAATTGGAATTGCACAGTGAGCTATAAAGTGCTCATTCATGAAGGCTTATTATTCCCTGAGCCCTGAGCCTGCCTGACCATGTGATCTTCATCCAGGGTTGTTTGTTTCCAATTGACTAATTGGCCCCCCCCACATACGCCTTTTGAAATCCAGAGAGGTGAAAGATTGGCAAAGAAATAAAAAGCTACAGCTTTCATGTAAACAACTCCTCCCACAATTAATGCTTCTTTGCTCTCTCTTTTCTTCATCATGAGTAGGGTGACCAGACATCCCGATTTTGGTGGGACAGTCCCACTTTTGAACAATTTGTCCAGCGTCCTGCGGCTTTTTAAAAAAGTCCCAATTTTTGGAAAGAATGCACAAACGGGTGGGAGAACAGGAAGGGAATATATGGTTTTTGGCTGCTATGTGGCTATTTTGCCAGAATATGAGTTTTATATTATTTTTATTAATTTTATAATGTTAAACTGTAATAGTTATGAATAATTGCTGAGAAGTGATTATTGAGAACTGCTTATCAAAGTTTGCATTGTTGTCAGGCCCTGCCCTGCCCCGTCCCCTGCCCACACCCCCCCCTCCATGTTGTCCCGCCTTACCGATGTTAAAATCTGGTCACCCTAATCATGAGGCATAAATGAAGCATACCCTTCTAGCCCCATGTTAGATTTCTGACAACTTTAGGGCCTCAGAACTCAAACAAGACCATTATCCTCTTTTGCAGAATTTTTTATGACAGATTTAATTTTTTTTTTATTGAGGGATACCATTGCCTACTAAGAAAATAAATCTGCAGGGATTTTTTTTTTTAGTATATTTTTGTCTTATCTTTAAATGTCCCTAATGATCAGTAAAAAACCAGATTCTATAAGAACATCACCTTGATGGCATCCCATTTTTATTGTCTCATATCAGAATAACTTTCCTGACAAAGTGCAAAGTAAAGTTCTCCCTGCCAGGACCACAAGCACTGCCGACGCCTGGAATAGCGCTAGGCTCTTTCCCTTAGTTCGCAGCATTATTATAGATAATAAAAATTCTGGAAGCAGAACTTTACTGGCAATTTTGGAATTGAGAATGATGCATGAGACAGAGAAAAGTACATTTGGGGCTATGAGGTGCTGACACTGGGAAGGCTCCTTGTTCCATATAAAATAAGTCAGTACGACTCAAAAGACACTTGGAAGCTAAGAGCTATACTCCTGCAAAGGTGACCTGACCTACACCTAGTATTAAAAAAATACTATTTTGCTTTTGGACAGAACTTGAAAGTTATGTTTCTTTTTTAGCTGAGGAAATCTGGTCATAGAGCCAGATAGGCTTGGGTCCTAGTTTTGCCACTTACTAGCTGGATGTCTCTAAAACCGACCACTATTTATTTATAAAGTAAGAATAAAAATGTCTGCCTTATCAACCCCTGGTGTGCTGTAAGGATTAAGTGAGAGTTCTTTCGCATGCATGGTGTTTTATGATTTTAAAACATTTCACATGGGAAAGGAGGGGCATGTGGTGAAGAACATGGGTTTTGGAGGCCACAATATACGTTTGAATCCCATTTCCATTATTTTCTACCTCTGTGACCTTGTATAATTTGCTTAAACTTGCTGAACTTAGGCTTCATCCTCTTCCCAATGAGAACTGGACTACCCACCACATTTACAAGACCATCAGAGGATTAAGTGGTACACATGATGTGTTTAGCTTGGTGCCTGCTATGTGCTATAAACTCTGTACGTTATTGCCAGTTGTATTTGATTCCTACCAAACATTGTGAAGGAAGATGGGCTGCTCTTATTCACATGTTTCCATGAAATACTTGGGAACCAGAAGCACAGAAGGGTGAAGAGTGTTACTCCACTATGAAGAGTCAATCTAGGGTTTGAATCTAGTTTCTGGATTTAAATACAGTGGGAATGTCCTATGCAACAATGTATAAATTTAGAGATTGTGACTCTAGATCAGGCGTCCTCAAACTATGGCCCACAGGCCACATGCAGCCCACTTAGGACATTTATCTGGCCCACCGGGTGTTTTTGCTGCCGCTGCCTGTCCTGCTTAGCAGCCAACTTGTCCCGGGGCCCACAGTCCAGCCCTCCAATGGTCTGAGGGACAGTAAATTGGCCCCCTGTTTAAAAAGTTTGAGGACCCCTGCTCTAGATAGTCAGTATAAAACTGCACCCCCCTCACCCCCACTTTGAGGCAGAATCTTTCCTAATGATGGCCTGGGTGAAAAGACACCATGATTCATGGAAAGCCTATTAAAGCCTATTACTGATCCATTCGTGGGTCGAATACTATGCAGCCCTAAAGAAGGATGGAGACTTTACTTTCTTCATGTTTATATGGATGGAATTGGAAAATGTTCTTCTTAGCAAAGTATCTCAAGAATGGAAGAAAAAGTATCCAATGTATATAGCCATACTTTGAAACTAATTCATAGCTTTTATAGGAATGTCATAACCTAATTATAGCCTTAGAACATGGGAAGGGGGTGGGAGGTGGAGGTGAGGGGAGTAGATGAGGGGAGGGAGGAAGATTGGTGGGGTCACCTCTATGGTTTATCTTACAAGGGTACAAGTGAATCTTTCTAAGCAGAGTATGAATGTTTTAACTCAATAACTAAGAAAATGACATGAAGGTTATGTAAACCAGTTTGATGAGAGTATTTCAAAATGTATATGAAAACAGCACACTATACTCCATGATTGCATTAATGCACACAGTTATGCTATAAGAAATAAAAAAAATAAAGCCTATTACTGCTCACTCAGTGGAATCCTTGGAGTCTGGCATATCCCCTACAGCAGAAGTCCTCAAACTTTTAAAACAGGGGGCCAGTTCACTGTCCCTCAGACCATTGGAGGGCTGGACTGTGGGCCCCGAGACGAGTCGGCTGCTAAGCAGGACAGGAGGGGTGGCAAAAACACCCGGTGGGCCAGATAAATGTCCTAGGTGGGTTGCATATGGCCCATGGGCCGTAGTTTGAGGATGCCTGCTATACAGAATCATTGATTTTTTTTTCTTCATTTTTATTTTTTTAGATATAGAGTCTTGCTCTGCTGCTCAGCCTGGGGTCCAGTGGCATGACCACAGATCACTGTAACCTCAAACTTGTGGGCTCAAGCCATCCTCCTGCCTCAGCCTCCTGAGTAGCTAAGACTACGGGTGCATACCACCATCCCTGATTAATATATCTATTTTTTGCAGTAATGAGGTCTCACTATGTTTCCCAAGTGGCTCTTGAACTCAGGGGCTCAAGTGATCCTCTTGCTTTGGCTTCCCAAAGTTCTGAGATTATAGGCACAAGCCTCCTGTTAGTATTTCTGATATACCTTCAAGATGAGGAGAAGGAATGGTGAATGTTTCAACCAAAAGGAAAAATTGTGATGTCTCTGGAAAGTTATTTTCAGTAGCCAGGAAAATGTTGGCATTATAAAACTATTACTCAGATGCTTGGTCCATCAGAAACCAGGGTCCCAAGTGGCAGAATATCAGAACTGGAAGAATCTTAGAGACTATCTTGGTGGTGACATATGAATAAGTGAAAGCTATTGATGGAAGTTAAAATCGTTCCTGTCACACTATGCACTGTTACCAATGTGCCAAGTTAGAGTTCCATCTGAACTAATCCTTGGGTCTTTCAACTCCTGCTTTAGGAAGGATTACCTTTGCATTGCAGGAAACCTGGATGTGAACACAACATAAGCTTTGTCTTTGAGACCGAATATGAAAACTTGTGGCTATACCCCCAGGTAAAAGTCTTAGGTCTTTTTAAAGTAATGTGAAGATTCAGAGAAAAACAAATCATACTCGGTTTGGAGAATTAGGAGGAAAACTCACAAAAGAGGTGGTCTTTGAGTGGAAACTTGAGGTCCAGATATGACGAAAGGGAAATGAGAAGTACAGGCAATGAATGGCATGGAGCGAACAGACGATCCTTTTAGCATGAGATAAAGTCTGACT
The DNA here is from genome assembly GCF_000181295.1 of Otolemur garnettii. Classification (NCBI taxonomy): domain Eukaryota; kingdom Metazoa; phylum Chordata; class Mammalia; order Primates; family Galagidae; genus Otolemur; species Otolemur garnettii. Next base: position 7,701,652 of record NW_003852455.1, on the reverse strand, counting down.
TATCCATCTTCCTGTAGCCTCAGTTTCTCATCAGGAAAGTAAGCATGCAGGCATGATTCCCCATAGGGTGAGCTGGTATGTGACAAAATATGCTTAAACTCTCCCTCTTTTATTTCCTTCTCTCCCGCAAACCGTGTCATAGGTCCCAAGAGGGAGCCTGGCCCTTTGGTCTACTAGGGCCATCTTATAGGTTGTTGATGGCTCTTCAAAACATTTGTATTATGAGCTGTTGTGAAGGGTAAGAAATAGAAATACCCTAAGAAATTTAAAACAAATTTTGCATAATTGTAAGATGAGTCAGAAGGAGAAAATTCCTATGAGTCATGCACTGGCTGTGACTTGAGAGTGAGTCTTGTGGTTGCCAACATTGGTGCATCTCTCCTGGAGAAGGAGCCGCCATGGCCTTGGTGGAACCCTTGTACCAGAACTGCCAGCATGGTGTAGAGTGGGGCTGAAGTGGAAAGGAAGAGAGACCTTGAAGAAAAAGACCGAGTATTGGAAATTGCATGAAGGTAAGTTTGCCAGATTAAATAAATAAAAATATAGGACATCCAGTTCAATTTGAATTTCAGATAAACAAAAAGTATTGTTTAGGACGGCACCTGTGGCTCAGTGGGTAGGACACCAGCCCCATATACTGAGAGTGGTGGGTTCACTCAGGGTTGGCAGCCCTGGCCAAACTGCAACAAAAAAATAGCCAGGCCTTGTGGCAGGTGCCTGTAGTCCCAGCTACTCGGGAGGCTGAGGCAAGAGAATTGCCTAAGTCCAGGAGTTCGAGGTTGCTGTAAGCAGGGTGATACCATGGATGGGACAAGAAAGACCAGGGGTTAAATAGTAATAGAAATATTTAAAAAGAAACTTATGGTTGTTAAAGTGCCCTCATGTTTCTTATCTCATTTTGACATCATAGTCACAAAAATAGGCACTGGACCTCTAATTTTAGAGATGAAAGCTGAGTTGTGGAGAGAATAAATGACTTACCTAGGGACACACTGCTGATAAGTGGCAGTGTTGGCACTTAAGCTCAGTTACTTTTAAAATGTCTAACATTGAGATAATTTTAGACTTATAAAAAAATTGCAGCAAGTTCCTGTATAACCTTCTTCAGTTGCCTCTAATGTTCACTTCTCATGCGCCCATTGATCAATGATAGAAACTAAGAAATTAATCTTGGTACAGTACTATTTGCCTGAGTACAGACTTTATCTTTCACTCAATTTTCCACAAATGTTCTTTCTCCTTCCTAGGATCCAATTCCAGGTCCCACATCACTTTTATTTGTCAAGTGTCCTGCCGTCCAAGACAAGTCTTCCTTTGTCTTTCGTGATCATGATACTTTTGAAGACTGCTGAGTCATTAGTTTGTACGATGTCCTTCAGGTGTGGTTTGTCTGGTGTTTTCTTGGGGCTCTATTGAAAGCATTGAGAAGGTGCCACAGCAGGCTGAATCTTCTCAGGGGATGAGATCAGGATATTACATTAACGCATGCATATATATTACTGTCAACATTAACTTCGATCTCTTGGCTTAAATGGCATCTACTGGGTTTTTCCACACAAGTTTACTATTTTCACCTTTGTGATTACTAAATATTTTGAGAAGAGACACTTTGAGACTATACAAATATCTTGTTTTTCCTTAAACTTTCCCTCCCTAATTTTAGCACCAATAGGTGTGTCTTGCTTGCTGCCTTTGTTATTGGGAAGTTCTCATGTTCATTCTCTAGTTTTCTCATTGCCTCTACATTTATTAGTTGAAATTCTTCTGTAGGAAAAAGTTGTTGCTTCACCTCTTATTTAATCTGAATTATTGTATTTGCAAGTCTATTAATTTCTTCACTAAAGCACAGAAGAAGAAAAAAAGTGAAAGAGTTTGGGCTACTGTAAAGGTATGATTGTTTCAAGTGCACAGTGGAAAATAATTTTATTTGGATATTAAGAACTTTGGACATAAATAATAATAATTTTAATTTATTTTTATTTAAATTTATTATTTATGTCCAATAATTTGAACATAAATAATATTATTTATGGAAAATTTTTATTTTATTGATATTGATTAAGAATTTACATGTATACAGGGCATCATATAAGATACTGTGAAGAAAAGAGAAATGCACAAAATATTTCAAGTAGGCTGATAAATCAAAGATAAATACTTAAGGCGCTCTTTCTAAGAGGGATAATGAAACATCTCAGTCAAATATTGAACTGATAAATGATTACGCTGATGACTATGGCAATGACAAGTGAGTTGTAATGCAGCTATTGAGCACTCATGGCAAGCTCAGCTCTGGGTCGTGTAGAACATCCTTAACCAGATGATCAGGATGCATGTGTGATCTTGGCACCTTAGTATGCAGAGTTATAAACATCATGGCCTCTTCCTGCAATTTATAAAAACAAGAACTCAGTAGAAGATGCCAGTTTTGACTGGCTTTGGGACCCATGATTCCCTCCTGTTTGGGAGCAATTATGAGGTTTCAGAGAACATAAACTTTACTTCTCATTAAAGAAATGAGGAATTAACTTCTATATAGTACTCAGAAAAATTAAACTTCTATCTTGGTGCTTTTTTCCTTAACCAATCTGGAGTAGACCTTACCGGTATAATCTTAGTAACCCAAATATCATGAGAGGAGATGGGCTGGTATGCTCAGAACCAGAACCTATTACTTTAACTAGTAGTTGATAAAACTAAACAACAGGAAAGAGAACATCCATTGGTGTGCAGTGTCATAGATGCACCTAGAGGCAACTGTAGATTCTCCTAGTGGGTGAGTGGTCTACTATCAAGGAATTATTTGCATATGCAAATAGCATGTGAATTGCTTAGGGCCCACTCATGGCACCTACTCATGTAAACAATATTAATCTCCATTGCACTAATATCATTAAAAAAAATCCTCCTAACAGTCCAGCATATTCCAACTATGAAAGGTTTTCATTTACATTCTTACTCGAATGTAGGTACTAACTGAGTTTGAGATGAAGGGAATAACCTGCATTTTAGAGATGAGGAAACAGAGGTTCAGGGCCATAAACCATTTTTGTTAACAATGATGGATTATGAGCTTGGACCCATAACTTCTGGTTATCAGATATGTGCTTTTTACCTTATGCTGCATTACCACTCATCAGTGAAATTCTTAAAATTATTCATAACTATAAGTAGAGTGACCTTTTGTCCTCCTTTGCCTAGAAGGGTTCAGATGTATGTATTTTCGTTGTTGTTGTTGCAGCATAATTATAAATAGTATGTCATTCCACTCTCAAAAATGTTCTTAGTTGGAGCAGAGATTATATAATAACCTTATCTATGAGAGGGTCAGGGAAAGTCCAAATGGGCTTCAATGTTTAAATTGATGCTAAGGAAATCTGTAATATAGTACTTGTATAAATTACAAAAAGATAATGTTCTCTAAGATAATATTATTTAAATATATTATGAGATATTCTAATACTGGAATATTCAATGGCCTGGGGGAAAAACTCACAAAGGGCAAAATTATGATAATTTGATCCTAATGGGTTATATGCTTATGGTTATACCTAGGTAATATTATTTTTCTTTCAAAAAAAAGAATTTAAGTATTACCAAATGATCTACAATGAAGATGTACAAGATTTATAGCAAAAAATCATCTTTTAAGTATTTTATTTAAGGTTAAGAAGTTTTATCCTTTCAACATAGGAAAACAAGCCCATATGGATAGGCGAATACAACATATTAATAATTCATCTCACACTAGAACTTTATATTGGCAAGCAGGTTCTGACCATATTTGCTTATTTAAATTTCATAGAAATCTTCAGTTGGTAAACGAGTACCCTCTTAATTTTGTGGGTGAAGACAAAATGCCGATACACGTGAGACCTCTGAGGTTGTTCTTGTTGAGACATCTCTCCACCCTTATTCCTACCCTGTCTTGGATTTTAAAGCTCACAGAGAGTCAGGAACTTATACCCAGAGGCAAATTCCTTTGGTTGTGATTGTCTCTTATCTTCTTGAGTAGGAAAAAGTGAGGATAATGGGACCATGATAAATACGGGAGAAATGAAGAGAAGCTTTGATTTCTTTAAAGGAAACATCTAGGCATTATTAATTTCGTTCACAACCCATTCACTAACTAGAACACTAACTAGAATTTGCTGTGTCTGTGCCCGTAATTTCTGACAACCTTCTTGTCCCCTGCTAGCCCTCAGTTTCTCCCTCTGAAAAGTGAAAACTTTTAATGACATTATCCCTGCGGTTCTCTCTGGTTCTGGTGGTGTGTGATTCCATGATTCTGAGCTTCTGCGGAAAGCAGATTCCAAAGCTGTATTCCAGAACCACCCTGTCTAACTTGGGCTCCACTTTTCTTTGCCCTTGGAGCAAGCCCAAGAAAACAGGTCATTTTTGCAGACAACTTGAGGTTGGGCTCCAATGTCCTCATTAAATAACAGGAGTCCAGACTGGCAGGCCCAAGGGAATATTCAATCAAAGAGAAAAAGGCCAAGTCATTACCAGAACCCTATCATCAGAGCTGTAAACACAAGCATTCTTCCTGGGCCTTAGTTGAAAATGTGTTTAATCGTCTGTTCTCTTTCTTATATAGGTTCTGTTTGTCAAATGTGTGTGACCCTTCCAATAAGTCATCAGGGTCAGGAAGGGAGAGAGAGAAAGAAAGTGAATTGCCACTGTAAATAGGCTCTGAACAGTGAAAGATCAAAACAGACAGCCTCTGACTTTCCTGGATGAGTCAGCGTTGCAGCCAGACGGCAAAAACAAGAGTGCCTTCTTTACTGAGATGTAGTCTTCCTGTCTGGAAAGGAAACACTCCTCTGATTGGAGATATTGGCCATTTTACAGACTTCAAAGCAATTTAGGCAACTGAATAGTTAAGAGGGAGAACAGGTAAAACAATTTTTCCCAGTGTTTATCTGGAGCAACAGTGACTCAACGTTGATTCGAAGATGCATGGGAATATTTTCATCTTTAGTCAAAGATGGTGGTGTTTGGTTTGTTTATTTGTTTGCTTATTTTTATTTTTTTAGTGTGGTGGTCTTCGTTTCTCATGTAGCACATCTAGAAAAAGTTATTTTTTTCCTCAAATAACAAGTTACTTTTTTCTGAGTGAGACTTGGTTTTCAGGCACTGAACTGAGTGATGCAGGGGTAGAAAGATGACTTGAGGGCCATCTACCAAGGAAATGGGATGAGCACACATATCACACAATACCTGCTGGAAACAGGAATGAACATGAGACCATGACGGGGCAAAGAAAACAGAGGTCTTGATGAATGGTCTCCAGATGAGAGAGTACTGTGAGGAAAGGTGTGCTAGTCTTCAAGGGTGAGTCTAGTTTAGCCTGAAATGTGATGTGCCAGTAAGAGAGCAGAAGAGGTGTAACCAGATAGAGAGACTGAAGCCAGATCCCGAGGGACGGAATGTCAGGATGAAGATCTTGGGCTGTGTCCTATGTGCTGTGGGTTCAGGGAGGCAGCAGGGACTACGAGAAGATAGAGATGACAACCCTGGGGAGAAAAAAGAAAGGAGGAGCAATCCCAGGAAGATGGAATAGAAGACTATTATCCCAGTTCAGTAAAGAGGGACATTATAGCTCCTCCCTGCAGTATCCCTTCCGGAGTTAGAGAGGAGAGTGCCTACAGGAGAGGGTGCAGTTAATACACCTGAATTTCTAACTAGTCGGGAAGGATATTAATATAAAGATGTTCACTATCACAGAAGGGCTTAGTGTAGTCTTTGGGCTGAGATGTCTGGGATCCTGAAGACTATGGCCAACTCAACTTGACACAGCAAAGGAAGATAGCTTGCTTTGTAGAAATATGGGAGCAGATTGTGGTAGCTCGATGATCCACACTGCAGGCTTTCTTTGCTGCTTGGAGTTTTTAGTGCTAAAGGTTGGTTATTCAAACTGTATTTTCTTTCTAGCTTGTGATTTCTTTCCAGCCATGGCCCCAGCTCTTGGTCTGTAGAAAGTAGTGATTCCTGGAAGGAAGCACTCCTATCTCTCTGGGGCCTCTGCCTTGCTGAGTGCTTTACTTTTGGGTAAACCACTTGCTTTCTTTGGGCCTCAGTTTCATCATCTGCAAAATGAGCATGTTATGTTTTTCAGTGTCCAAGGTCCTGCCCAATTCCATCAGTTAAAAATGTATGTTTAGAACAAGTAGCCTTCATTTCTAATTTCATCTGTCATAAAACAAATCCATCTCTTAGAACATTCCAACAGCCTTAAAAATAAGCAGTGTAGGTGTCATTATTTTAAAGACACTTTACAGATGCGAGGAGAGCCACAGAGATGGGAAGTCATTTTCAAAAAGACACACAGTGATTTGATGATCTAGTCAGGACTAGAACTAGAAAGCCCGCCACCTGATTTCCAGCCCAGTGCTAACTCTGATGGCTAGCAAAGGTCAGTGAATTACATTGAATTACATTGCGGAGAATGCATTTGATTTTTCACAATTATTCTGGAATATACTGTGTTTTCATTGTTTCTTCTGAGTGATTCCAGGGCAGCAGAAAGCGAATCATTTTACTGGGGTCACTGCAAGAGTTTTACAGGTAAAATGCCCTTCTTAAAGAAACTTCTTTCTTTCCTTGGGATGTGTGTAAATTTTGAGCTCCACTTTGTTGTCAGTATTTCCATGATTAGTTGCAGGAGGTTACACACTTGGATGTGGTTAGCAGAGACCAGAGCATCTATACTCTTTAGCATGCGTCCTTCTGACCATAAAAATCAAGAAGCTCTGGGACAAATGGGACCTTGCGGATCATCTAATCCAAAGCCCTGCCCCGGGGCTTGACCTCTTCTACAGCAGGTTTTATGATTGTCCAGTATCACTTCTGGATTCTGGACCTGCACTGGCAACTGTCTCTTGACATACTCGTGTCACAGACAGCTTACATACAATAGGACTGAGTTTCAAAACTCCTGCCACCATTTCCAAATACTTTTCTTCTCTTCTCAGATTGTGTTGCCATATATTGAGTCCAACGAGCTAAGCCTGGTGCTTTTACACCCATGCTCCTTCCATACTCAGTCATTTCTGGCTAGGCGCCCTCTAAAATCTTTCTACATCCATCCTCTCTTGTGTTCACCTCCACGGTCCTCCTTCAGTGTAGCCTCCTAATTGATTTTTCAGAGATTTTGAGAGGCAAATATTCATTATAGATTTCTAAGGATATATAAGAGTCATTTACTTAAACGTTAAACTTCTTGACCATTGAACAATTTTTCCCCCCACAGAACATCTTCTGGGAAATGCTGGTCTAATCTTTCCAGATGAATTGTAGCCCCTTATTATTGTCACATCTGTCCACCCCTCTTTGTCACTGAACTTGTTATTTCCTCTGCTTAGAATGCCCTTCTTCCTGACTCTAGCCATCTGGGGAAATCCTACGCATGTTTCACAGCCCATTTCAAATGTCTCCTACTCTCTGAAGCTTTCTTTGATCTCACGTCCTAGTGTACCAGAATAACCCCTGAATTCTTGTGGAAGTGTTCACTTGAGTCTATTACAATATTTAAATTATATTCTAGTTGTGTATGTTTATGTCTATCTCCCAATGAATTCTAAGCTCTTTAAGAAATAGGGACTGTATCTTACTCATCTCTCCGTCACTAGGATCTAAAATGTTGAGTCTGTCTTCTTTCACTTCCTTCAATGTACATTGGCTTATGGTTGATGCTTCCCGAATGTCACATAATAAACAGGCTTACAATTCTAGCATGGTGGCCTCCAGCTTGTTCACCTTCCCCTCTACTATGTGGGAACCAGTGGGATATTTACGGGATCCAGTGAGGGATATGCCAGACAAGGGAATGTTGGATTAGAAAGCCAGGTGGGACAAGAATATTACAATCACAGTATAGACTTCACATGGCAGAGGACTTCTGGGGAAAGAGAGCCATTTCTGGAGAGGAGTACTAGGGAAGATTCCAGAAGCTTCAGTATCAACATCTTATCTTCACCGAACACCAACTCTCTGCAGGGCGTTGTGCTGCTAGGAGCTGCTCTAGGAGCTTCTAGTTAATAAGCTGCTAAAGACTCTTGGTTCTGATTAACAAAACCCAATTCTTCTAGCTGGCCAACAAAGAGAAATTTATTTTAGGAATATGGAGGATTCAGAGTCCAAGAGTAAGGAAACAGCTAGGTCTTGACCTGAGCAGGAATTTGGGGAAGGAGAATCACAAGGAAGCCAGGAAGTGGTTCTACTTTTGCCCTTGTTCTTTTCTGTGTATCTGTTTTAATCTTTTCACTTCCGATAGGCCAGCATTCTTAGTGTTTCCTGCTGTTCGTGATTTGGAAAAACATTTGAAGAATGTGGCCAGCACAGAGTATCACATCTGGCTGAGCTATCTCAGACACATCATTTCTCCTGATTCTCCCTTCTATGAGATGAGAGGTTTGACTGGTTCAAACGTCAACTGTGATAGTCTATTTTGACAAGTTCTGCCTTAAGTCATTTTTCAGACTTGGTAAGATTGTAGATAAATATAAAACATCTTAGTAAATAGTGACTCCTTGGGGACATTTTTTTTTTCAACTCTAGATTCCAATGCCCTTGGCCAGCCAATAAAATTTGTTTTGTTATAGTAGATTCCTCTCTTCCATGTAACCCTTTTCTACCTAATAACATCCCAGCCCTTTCTAATCTAATACATGCTGCCTTCTCCCCTCTTCATCTCTGTTAAGACAGTGCATCCCTTCTCTTCCTTGCCTCTCATTTGCATTGTAACCCTGCACTACTCCAAGGTTATTATGCATACTTGAAACATATTTGCCAAAGTATTTTCTAGTATCTTAAAATAGTTAAGCAACTCTTCAGTTTGGAGACAGCCCAGGCAATCCCCATCTATGCAATAATTGAGCTTCCACTTAATATCACTACGGAATATACAGACTGTTTACATCTATTACCTTACAACAATCATTCAGGCCTCCATGATCTTCTATTGAGGTACAACAATATATCAGTTGCTAAGGTAGGTGTATGGGTTTAATTTTGAATATATATAGACATGATCTCTATTCTTATGGAACTAATAGTATTAAAGGAAGAGTTTGTATTTTTATCCCTATTAAGAGATGAAGAGGATAAGGCAAAATGTTTTGTCCCAGTTAGGTAGTAGAGCTAGGACTCAACCTGGGGCTTCCCATTCCCAGTCCAGAAATCTAGCTGTGACTCACAGCCATTGCCTCACAACTACTGGAAAATCCCTGAGCACCTTCTAGGAGTTAGCTGAAAAAAACAAACAAACAACAACAAGAAAAGAACAGTTAATCCAATGAAATGTCAAAGTAGCAGATACAGAAGCCAAGAATAACAAAATTAAGAAAGCAACAAAATAAATCAGCTTCTGAAAACTCAAGAGTGTGTGTTTTGTATTAGGGATTGGCGGGGTGAGAGGCGGAGTTCCCAAACAAAAACAACTAACAATAGCAACAGGCACATAAAAACAAAATCAAAACCAAAAGATTTTTCCCCCTTCAAATCTAGACCCCAGCAGGGTGTCCTTAAGTGTCACAAAGCAGCATCTGATGTGACCATCCAGGTCCTGCCATGAGCAGAGCTCAGCATGTGCCTCACCTGGTCCCTATTGACTAACTGTGCTGGACTCAAATGTGGACTGAGGCTATAGCTTTGCCTCTTGCCTTTCTAAGGATAATCTTTTTAGGGGGTTCCAGTAGGGTGCCATGTGGGAATAGGGTTAGATGGAAGGGACAAGGAGACCTCTTTAAATATGAATATTCTCCATGTCCACAACAACCTGTGGGTTCTCTTTTCAAGGGAACACTCTGATGTCTTCTTCTATGTCTGTACGTAGCAAGCTTGGTTGGTGGGTGGCTAGAAAAAAGGTATCAATCTTTCTTGGGTCATAATGAGAGATTCTCTAAAGTTAAATAAAATAGATTTTTATGTTTATTTCTGTCCCCCTTCATCTTTAAGTGGGAAGAGGTAGCCATAGGTACCTAATTCTACAAATATTGGGAAAGATGAAGAGAGCTTTCTTAGTTATTCATTAAGGGCTTGAATAAGACATGGTTCCTGCCTCAAGAGGAGAGAGATTTATATGCAAAGTATAATTCCATTATGATCTAATAAGGGGCATGTACATGTTTTGTGAAATTCCCAGGATAAAATGACAATCCATCTGAGTTAGTACATCAGAGCTAGGAAGGCATTTGCTCAATTTGAAACTAAAGGTGAAGTCTAGGAGAGGGTGAGAGACTAAATAGAAAATGTCAAAAATGTAAGCAAAGCCTTGGAGGTGTGAAAGCACATGATGTGTTGGAGACTGTTTGATGGCCTGATAACAAAACATTATGAGGTGAGATAAAGTTAATGACTTCTTCAGTTTTAAGGTAGGAATAGCTATTTTAACAATCAATCAACCAATTTTAGTGACTTAAGTAAGTAGACTTTTATTTTTCACTTCCCAGACCAATACAGGTTGGCAGACAGTCATTCAGAATCCCAGGTTCCTTCCATCTTGTGGCTCTGTTCTCCTTTATTTCTTTAAGACTTTGCCACTTGGCTGATAGATAAGGAAGATCATGCATGCATAGGAAGTGTAAAGGTGAGGTCTGGAAGTTGTGTACTTCACTCCTGCTCATGTGCCTTTGGCTAGAACCTAACCACATGGCCACACTTAACTGCAAAGCATCCTGGGAATTAGGGGTGAAGGAAAGAACACAATATTGAGCAGAATGGTATCTACTACAACTTGGAGTTGGGAGGACAGGAAGATGGACAGAATGAGGGCTTATGGATACATGATAAGACTTGGGAGAAACCTTGTAGCTTCCCTGGGGAAAAGCACGTGATAAGAGAGTCAGGCAGGGCTCTAGAGAGAGGTACCTGGTGGCCAGACTCCTCGGAAAAAAGAAGATGAATGATTTCAAAGGGAAAGTACTTGTACCCAGACAAAAAAAAAGTCTGCTTAAGCCACAAGAAAATGGACAAGAAATCATTCCAACTTAGTTCTTAAAATGGGAGCAAAAAGAAACTCAGCCAAGAAGACAATTTACAGCCTCAACATTTATAGAGCATCGTGTGGTTTGCTGTATGCTCACACACAGAGTTCTCAGCTGATCCTAACAATAATCCTGGGAGGAAGACCTGGTTGGAATTTATTATCCCCACTTTAGAAGAGGAGAAATATATGCTCAGAGAAGTTAAATGACTTGCCTAAGGTTGCACAGCAAGCAAGAGAGGAATTTACAACTCAAACCACATTTTGTTCTTTCCACAATTCTGCAGATCCTCCGCTTCAAGGGGGAGGTGCTGGCCACACTTTGGGAAATTGACCCAGGTCCAGCTCTGGACATGAGGTTAGGATCCTGGGGAAGTTCTGCTCAATCACCCACCTTCTGTCAGCCTGACTTTTGGCATCAGTGAGCCAACTCCTCATTCAGAGAGCATGTACATGTTAGCTGTCAAATAGCGCGTGTAGCATCTGACAACCCTAATATCACTGTTTGTATTATCAGACAATTACCAGCCGAGCTCGTATTCATAATTTGACTAACAACTCGCGACAATGATTATTTTTTTCTTTTCTGGCAAAACAAATATAGCAGCATTTTCTTTTCAGCATCAGCGCTGATGCTCCTTGGCATTCTATCAGCTGAAGGATTTAAAAAAAAAAATGTTAGTCGTACTCCCCCACATCTCGCTAACTTTACAGGCCCCCATGGCATCTGTGTGCAGTGAACTGAGCTGTTGAGACTAAATGTAATTTGCAATCAAGCTTCTGTTAACATGGAAATGTACCGGCTGGTCTGCTGCAATATGGGTTCTCATTCTGTCTAGCATATGGTTGCATTAAATCCAGTCTCCAGAATGTCTCTTGTTACCACATTGTCAATCCGTGCAGAGCAGAGAACCCTAAAAAACCACTAAAGGAACATATTTTTGGAATTGGCTCTTCTATTGGATCTTGACAAGAGCTGTCCAAAGACATACTTGGTTACTTGAAATGAACTAGCTCTGTCAGGTCTGCGCACATACACACAGAGACACACAGTAAACTTGCAAACTGGTTTGATGCTCTGTATTCACAAGCCATAGGGATTACACTGGAAGACAAAGAAAAAACAAGGTAAAGGACTCAGTTTCATTGGCTGCATTGGAGAGAATGTTTTACTTGTTTTCTCTTGGTATCTCAATATTCAAAGAATCTCAGAATATTAGAGTTGAGATGTCAGCAGTCTTTGTAGCTAAAGCCCAGGCTTTTGAGTCAGACGGACCTGGGTTTGAATCCTGAGCCAATCTCTCCCTAGCTTGGTGACTCTGGGCACGTTCTGAAACTGTGTGTGCCTCAGTTATTCCATCTGTGAAATGGAGGTTATTAGGCATTTGCATAACCTCGGGCATTACAGGGGATTAAATGCCTTAAGCATAGCAGCTGCCTCAATAAATCATTGCCATTAGTATTACTTCTCCCTCCCCATTCCTATCCCAAATCTGATGCTTAAGTACCTCCCACAGTATCACTCACTATTATTCTCCTCTTATTTTGCACCCCCTCTGGTGTCCAGAATGTCGGTCTCTTCTGAGGCAGCTCATTCTCTTCTGTGCAACTCTGTCAAACACTTTTTTTCTTATATTAAATACGAATCTCACCTCTGCCTTCAGCCTTTTTTTCTGGGACACACAGAGAAAGTCTAATTTAGTGACAGTCCTTCAGGTATTTAGAAAGGGTAATCATATGTTCTGCAAGCACTCTATTTTCCTTCAGCATCTCCCAGCCCTCTAAATCTTCGGGGCCCTCCTCTGGAACTTGCTTAGTGTGCCCTCCCTGCCCCTGACGTCGGCAGTACCAGCCCAGTGCAGGATCACCAGCCTGTTCCGCGCTGGTGATGAATGAGGACCTGCCTGATTACTTCACTTGAAAGTGCACCTATTGGTTCACAAGTACTACAAGCTTTATAAAGTAGATTTTCAATTGAAAAACTCACAAACAGCAGTTTTTAATAAATCAATTCACACTTTAAATTTGATGTGTGGAGTTGGAGAGTTTCTGGTCTCTGTACCATGCAGTGAAAATAAATCATGTTTTTCGAGGTGGTAACTGCCCTCATTATGCATCTATTCTGTAAATCTAAAGTTCCATAGATTTTATTGAATGTGCTCTAAGCAGGAAACACTTGCACAGAAGTTGTATGAGATACAGAATGATGGAACATCATACACTCCAACATTTGCAAAGTACTTTGGGAAGTCAGGAGGATCAAAGGGGAAAAAATCATTGTAGTCATTCATTTGTTTAAAAACTATTCCCGAGTCAGACACACTGTCAGGCATCAGGGATGTGTCTAACAAGCCATTCCTGACACCAGGAATCTGGATGGCAGGTTGAAGCCAGTTAAGATACAAGGTGATAAGATCTACAGTCAGGGCTCCTGAGTAGCTCAAAATCCAGACATGGGGGTAAATATGTAAGTAAATAATTGCATTATTATAGAATAAGTGTTATATTCAACAATTGAACAAAATGCTCTGATCAGTGTGAGGAATTTGTTCAACAAACATTTATGGAGCACCCAGTGTATGCTGGATCTATAATGAAGAACAAAGCAAATAACTCCTTGAAATTTGTGGGACTTATGCTGGTGTGTGTGTGTGTGTATACATCAATCAAGTAGACACATTATATATATTTATTATTTAAAAGCTGAGGTAAGTGTTAAGCAGGGAGAAACAGGATTCTACTAGAATATTAGATGGGGCCCTGATTTAGAAATGAGTGGGATATCAAGGAATGTTTCTCAAAACTGTATTTAAGTGGAGATTTGAGAGATGAGTGACAATGAGGATGAGAAAGGCGGAAAGTGTGTGTGCAAAACCTGAACAGCACCAGGTTTGGAGCATCTGAGAAACGGGAGAGCAGAGTGACAGCTGGGAGGGGTTCGGGACAGCTTTTGAAGAATAGGCGTCCCCACCAAAGGTGTACTATGTGCAGAGCAAAGGCAGGTCCTTGGGGGCAGGTGAGGCGGCACCCCCAGAGGGGTGAAGGCCCAAGGGCACCCATCCAGCTCTGATAGAAGCTGCTCCCTGTGCCTGTGGCTGAGAAATTCAGAGAGTGGCCAGAAGGGAGAGGGAGGCTGCGCCAGATCAGAAACGACTTTGTAAACTAAGTTAAGAGATTGATTATACCTGGGGACCCCACAGAAGAACCAAAAATACACTAAACAGTCTTAATTTTTAAACATATCTCCCAAACTTGCTGGCCAGGTTTAAGGGGAGGGTAGAGGCATGCCTTCTCTGGATCCTGTTTCCTACGCCCCATCTTCCATCATGGTGGAAGTCCTGCCTCCTCCTGGCCTCTTTGTTGCCAGCTCTCATTTGCCCTCTGTGGAGGCTGTCACCTGGCCATTCTCTGTACTTTGCTGTGGTGACAGGGCGCTACAGTCCCTGGATGTGAGTGAGGACCACAGAGTCTCAGCCTTTAGCCCTGCATGGTAGTTGTAACCTGCCAGGAAGGTCTCACCCAAAGGTGTGAAGGATGAATCACCCCACGATGCAGATTATTTTCAGCCGCCAGTTGGCCATTCCTTATTGAGATCACAGAAACCAGAGGCTCGTTAGACTGTTTAGCCCAGCGCTGAGGCTCAGTGGAGAAACTCATTAGCTCTACTTAATTAGAGAAACTGAACACTTCCAAACCTTCTCTGATGTCAGCCTGCTTCCCACCACCTCATTAATATACTTTAAAAAAATCTTTCACCTTTAATGTGACAGTGGTTTTCTTAATTCATGCATCATAAGGACATCTTAGATTTAAGCTATTTAGCTAGAAAACAAATAGCACCGTTATACAAGTGGCCGTCACAATTCTTTGAACCGGTATCTTTTGGTATTACTAAACATGAGATTTTTTAACTCAATTTTCTGGGTGGAAGGTAGAAAAAGGCAATTGTTCAGACTTAGTCCTGATTGCGGTTATCAAGAATTTCTTTTTTTATAGCATTTTACAGTTTTTACAAAGCTTTTACATCCATCAGATTTTTCTCATGAAATACTGAAACAAAGTAGGAGCAGGTGGTGTTATCTACATTGCACAGACGAGGATTTGGGGGCTGAGAGCAGTCAAAGGATTTCTCAGGATGACAGTTACAGGCTCCAGGGTTGACACCGAGGACACAGATTTCAAACCCAAGTGGCTCGAGACACTCTCGGTCAATAGCAAATAAGGATGTTGGGAGGAGAAGCTGGTTCTCTAAAAAAGATTATAAGTTCAGTTTAGAATGTGCTGAGTTGTAGATGACAGAGAACCAGGAGTGGGATGAATACTTGTGTGGCTTTGTCTCAGCAATTCCAATACTGCATCAGCCCTGTTTGCTCAACTTGGGGCAAGTCCACACAGTTTTCCTAAGTCAAAATCTTTTCACATTAGCCTGAGAGCTCCCTTACCAAGGAGTCTCTCAATCTATTCTACGTACACTCTTGTAACCCCTTGCTGTTCTACTCAGGCTGACCCAGTGCAGATTTAGGAGCAGGTGACACTGATTTGATGACATGTTTTCATATCCTTTCCTTTTATTGATTCCCACAGAGATTTGAATTCTTGTCTCTGTTATATCAAGTAGGAAATGGAACTCTGTTAAGGTGTAGATTTATCCAGTGGCCAACAATGAATGGTAGAACCCTGGGGGCTTGAATCTTGAGCCTCTGTCTCTAACACCATAACTTTTCCACTGTTTCAGGGGCTGCTCCCTCGACCCTTTTATGCTCTGCCTCCCTTCCCTCTGTGTGAGACTATCCTATCTCCTTTAGGAACCTACAGGAATTCTTCCCACAGTCTTCTGACCAGACTCGCTTTCTAGAAAGGGTCTTATATCAGTTGTACATGTTTTAGTACAAATTTAAAACTGTGGGTTCTCTTTTGCAAGAGTATAAATACGAGGACTAACAATTAAGTTTGCAAACTCGTCCTAGAAAAAGTGCTACAGACCTCATTTCTGAATATCACTAGTTACCTTCAAAGCTATGCTCTGATGTCAGGACCTACTCCACCATTTCTGGAATGGCCATCAGAACTGATGCCACATTTGATGTCCTGAAGGTCATCAAAATATATTCCTTTTAATATTTCCTTTATCTTCAAGTAAAGAAAAAATTCACTGGGGGCTTTATCAGGTGAGTAGGGATGATGTTCTAATATGGTTATTTGTTTACTGCCTAAAACCTACCTCACAGACAGTGCTGTGTTGGCTGGTGCATTATCATGATGCAAGAGCCTTGAGTTGTTGGTGAAAAGTTCAGATGTTTTCCTCTAACATTTTCATGTAGCTTTTTCAGTACTTCTAAATAGTAAACTCAGTTAACTGTTTTTCCAGTTGGTATAATTCATAATGAACAATCCTCTGATATCAAAAAAAGGTTAGCAACATGATTTTGACTCTTGATTTGGCCTGATGGAACTTTTTTGGTCATGGAGAATTAGCTGACTTTCATCATGCACTTCAACACTTAGTTTCAGGGTCATAGTGGTGCACTCATGTTTCACCACCAGTGATAACATTGCCCAAAACATTGTCTTCCCTCTCCAAAAGGTCTTCACTAAGTCTAGCTCTCCTTTGCTTTTGTTCATCAGTAAGCTCCTTTGGGAGCATTTTGCACACACATTTCTCAAGACAAAATTTTTAGTTAAGATTGTTCTAAGTGTTATCTATCAATGTTTACTTGGCTGCTGTGCTTCTCACAGTCAGCTGATGATTATGACACATAATTCAACAAATTTTTGCAATATTTTTTATCAGTTCTGCTTGTTACCCTGAACTTTATTCATCAGTGATGCTTTCTCACCCCTCAGAAAAATATTTAATCCATTTGTACACTGCCATGTTCTTCATGGCATTATGCCCATAAACTTAAACTAACATGTCTCCAATTTCATTTCCATTCTTACCAAGTTTAATAAGAAACTTATGAATGTTTGTTCATTAATCTAATTCAAGCTTTGACATTCTCCCAATGGCACTCAAAAACACTCAACAGCAATAATGAATGCCACTCAGCAAAACATCACCATGTTGACACGAGCACAGCTGTATGACACTGATATACCAAGGTTGTGATACCTTATTGAGTTGTTTGTACAGTGCCAACATAAGCATGCAGTGGCAAGTTCATAAACTTAATTGTCTGAGCTTGAAATTCTCATTGTCATCTTCTCTCTTTTCCTTATGACAAATACTCCTTGAGCTTTTACTATGCCCCTGGCACTGAGAGCACAGATAAACAATAAGAATCACCTATGCCCTCCTGGATTTAACATACTTGTGGCCAGAAAGCTTTGTTTCCTGTAAATAGACTTTAGGGAGCCACGTACCTTCTAGGTAAGTAACCATTTGCTCCTGAAATGAAGGTAAGTAACCATTTGCTCCTGAAATTTTAAGATATTTGAAACATTTAATTGTGAGTTTAGGAATATTTAGCCAAATTCTCTTCCAGGTGATGTATAAATAATGAAGAGGAAAAGATATATGAAATAGTGATGTGACTTCACACTTTAAAACAGAGAGACATGTGGTTCTGCTGTCAAAGTGAGCATTAATATAATTGGGGTCTGGTTGTGGGTGTTTTTCAATAGCCCTGGGAACAAATAATACTTTTGATAAGGTCAACAAGGTTTATCATTTAAATCAAGGGAATTATTTGCATGTTATCACAAAACTAAACACTGAAGCCAGGAAATAGTATGAGTTTTACCTTGATTCTTGCTGCAATTTTGGAACAGATCATTACACAACTGGTTTGTGTGCATTTTGAAGAATAGGCACAGCTCACCTGAAGCTAACAACTCATGCTAGACACACCAGTTTGTCTTTCTTATCATGCTACTCAACTGGAAAGTCAGCAAGATGTGGGAGTTTTGTCAATGGATTCAATTCTACCTCTCGTGAGTTGAGCGTACATGTAAGGGTGAAATTAGAACTGAGTCATGTCTCATTTACTGGTTTCATAAATGGGTGAGCAAAAGTGGCCCTTGAGAGTTGCTGACAGCTCCACATCATCCAGAAGGCACTCCCTGGTGAAGACTAGATGTCTTTTGTCATTCAGTATTTTTTTGTGAATGACTTGAAATATTATCTAGAAGACAGAAGACCCAAATTTGCAGATGACACCAAAGTAAAAAGCAAATACCACAGACTGGTACAAAGAGATAGTATGTTACAAAAAGCAGAGAGGACTCTAGCCTTAGAGGAAGAACAGGCTGACCTTGCCTATTGTTTCTGATACTTAGCAGCAAGGTAACATTGAAAAGGGTCTCAAAATGAGTATTTTTTTTTTAAAAATGCCACAAGTGGTCCCAGCTGCTTGGGAGGCTGAAGCAAGAGAATCGCCTAGACCCAAGAGCTGGAGGTTGCTGTGGGCTGTGGCATGACAGCACTCTACTGTGGGGAATAAAGTGAGACTCTGTCTCTGAAAAAAAAAAGTCCCACAAGAGCTTCTATCATCCTTGGTACATATTTTTAATAAATTAATAATAATAACAAAAAATTAGTATCTGAAATTATCTAGAGCTTCTAGAATACAGGACTGGAATTAACGCAATGAAATAAATTGGAACTTCAATGTATAGTGATGGTATTGAAGTTATCAAGGCCAAATTTATAATATTCAGGCTTCTAAGAAGTACTTAATGAATGTCAGATACTTAAAAATGTGGATTAATTATGGCATAATTAGTTGTACATGTTAGAAAATAAAAGAAAATGCAAAGGAGGATCTTATCCTGATATTACACAGTATCCCACAAGTTGTGAATGGAGTCACCCTACATGGGAAAAATGGGAAATGGTAGCTAAATGTACCTTTATTTACAAAATATTCATTATGAAATTTTACAAAATTTCTATGAAATATTCTCCCCGTGTTGGCCACCTCTGTGTAAAATTTTGTAATGAATATTTTGTAAATGAAGGTACATTTAGCTATGATTTTTCCATTTTCCCTGTGGATAATGACTTTCGGGGCAACTTTTGGGACACCCAGTATAGTGAGTTTATCTCTTTGCTGTCTTCACATCTATAAAGGGTAGCCATACTGAAGAGGATATGGACATATTATTCCTCATTGTTCTTTTTTTTTAATTTTTTTTTATTTCTTATAGCATAACTGTGTATATTAATGCAATCAGGGGGTACAGTGTGCTGTTTTCATATACATTTTGAAATACTCTCATCAAACTGGTTTATATAACCTTCATGTCATTTTCTTAGTTATTGAGTTAAAACGTTCATACTCTGCTTTTAGAAAGATTCACTTGTACCCCTGTAAGATAAACCATACGGGGGACCCCACCAATCACCCTCCCTCCCCCCATCTACTCCCCTCCCCTCCCCCTCCCACCCCCTTCCCATGTTCTAAGGCTATAATTAGGTTATGACATTCCTATAAAAGCTATGAATTCGTTTTAAAGTAGGGCTGTATACATTGGATACTTTTTCTTCTATTCTTGAGATACTTTGCTAAGAAGAGCATTTTCTAATTCCATCCATATAAACATGATATTCCTCATTGTTCTGAAGAGCAAAACTAGGTTAAAATTGGTAATGGTTAAAAGGAAATAAAACGTGGATGGTATGAGGACACTTTGTGCAGCACAGGGATTCGTATGTCGTGTGGGGCAGGAAAGTCTTCATCACATCAGCTGATTTTCCTCCTACTGAATGAAATGCTTGCTGCACTGGCTGCCTGAGGGATCTAGCAAGACTTCGTTTATGCATCAAACCACTGAACAACAGTTTTGTGTTGGCCATTCAGCTAAGTGCTGGTGGCCAAAGTTTAAAAATATGACCCCACCTTCAATTAGATCACAGCCAAGAAGAGAAGGATCCCCTGAATCTCTTTCAGAAAACTGAGGAAGACTTGGAGGCTTAGTGCCAGGCAGAAGGGCATCTTATGCAGAGAGAACAGTGAGTGTCATAATGCGAAGTATGAGACATCATACTGCATCTTCAAAAAGACAATCAATGATGGGAGTACACATGCCAGGAAGGCAAGCACCGGATCCTGGAGGGTCAGAGGCTCTGGCTTCTTCCTTCATTGTATCTCATGCTTATCCGTGCCAGAGCACTGGTCCTGCCATATTATAATGCTTGTGGGCAGGTCTCGTCAATACACTGTGAGCTCTTTGAGGACAGAGACTGTGCTTAACACATCCTTGGATTTTCTTAGACTATCTCATGCTTGCCACAGCTTCTAGAATAAATAAGTCCTAGGAAATGAAAAAAATGAAAAAGCACTGCAGATCTCATTTAAAGGATGGATCCTGGTATAATCTATGAAGAGGTTTTGGGTTCTTAGAAGTTTCTGGAGCTGTGCTGAGTGTAACACCAAGAACTACTTCTAGGGTTCTGTGCCATTTTCAGCAGACTTCGGCAATTGCTCATGCCAACAGTATTTGCTAACATTATTTACTACACTGTACACAGGTTCTGTGCCGAACACTTTCCATGCCTTATCATTTAACCTGCACAGCAGCCCTCTCAAGCTTGTTATATTTTCCCCATTTTATAGATGAAGAATCTAAGATTTGAAGAGGCTCAATAACTCACTCAGCAATGACAGTCAGGATGTGGCAGGCCCAGAATTTAATCTAGGTCTGTCTGACTCCAGAGCCTGTGACTTAGTCACTGTTCTCTCCATGGAACAAGGAGGAGGGCAGAGTTATCCAGTGAGTCTCACCTCCAAGGTAGACCCCTGAGGCTCCCTTAGAATGAAAAGAGACTTCCTTGATTAAAAGAAGTTGAGCTCTCCGATACCCTTTAGATCATATTCTATTACAGCTTCTACTTTTACAGTGGAGGGAAAAAAGTCTTCAGGAATAAGACAAGTCTGTAGGAGCTGGGAGGTGTGGATGCTGGTGGATACAGCAGCTTTCCACATGCAGTATTAAGATACCAGCAGTTGCAACACTTGGTTAGAAAACAGAGGAGATTACAAAATAGCAACAGGGAGAGGCAGAAACGAAGTGGGAAGTTGAGGCTTGTTTTGCATCAGAATTTTTTTTTTTTTTGTCTTTTCATTTGCACTGGGATGTCTTCCATTTGGAAACCCTTCTGCTTCTGAGTTCCAGAGACCAGCACTGGTAAAGAGACTAGGGGTTCCATGCTTAGGCATACCTCTAATTTCTAGCCTGGAAGAGAGGGAAAGATGACTTACAGGTCTCCAGCCCTGACAAGCACAATGCTCTTCAGTGGGAAAGGAGTTTGGAACCCAGGGACGATGCTGGCTTCAAAAGTAACATGAAATACTTGGCTGACATTTGCTTACCGCTTGGCTCTGGCAGACGGGGGTGGGCAGGAGGTTAAGGAACTTCAACAGATGCCACCAATCAGTGGGTGTTGGTGGCCATTCTCCCTAAGTGTTGAAAAAATGGTCACCTTGTGCTTGTGAAGGCCAGATTCAAATCCAAATTCCTCTGTCTGGGAACACAGAACGGTATAATCCTTTCTCAGTCTTTGAGGGGGGACGTTTTCAAAAAGGGGCAACATGTAGGGAATACAATGGCTGCCCAAGGTTCTGATTTTAGAATGTGAATTCTACTGGCCAATCAAAAGTTCTGGTGTCTATAGAGATCTGTTTACAAGGACGAAAAGGGATGAAAGACAACTTGCTATAAAATCTATAAAACCCTTCTCCTCCTGCCTGATTGGTAAGGGAAAAATGTCCACACACTGCCATCTGCTGTCAGTCACTGGTCACTGCAGTTATGATGCAAAAGACCTCCACAAACTTAAAGGGGGCCAGGCATTCCGCCAGGCTGTAGCAAAGAAGCAACCTGCAAAACACAGCTCTTGGCCTCGAGGGACTCCCAGTCTAATGGAAGAAAAACTGATAGGTGAACAAATAATTATAACTTGATGAGCACCAGCATCATCAAAGCAGAGGATCACTCTCTGGGGGCCTTGAGGAGACCACCTTTGAGTTGGGTCTTGAAGCATGCATGTAGTTAGCCCTGGGGAAAGAAGGAGTCATCCCTGTGATGTCTGTCACTCAGTGTATTAATTCACATTTGGGATATACAACACTTCACAGATCATCTATGACAGAGTGATGAGAAAAGACCCTTTGGGCTAACAAAGGAGATGAAAGTTATTGCTTTCATTCCAAGTAATGCACTTTGGGAAAAGAGTCAAGAGTCAAGAGTCCTATGAGGAGTAGTTGAATTATTGAGATCTACAGAACTTTCTGTTCCATGAAGATGTGTAGCCTCTGGATGGCATTTGCTACAAAAGAGGAGATTTCAGTCTAAGAATTGATGAAGAGTGACTAGTCCCCTGCTGGGCAAAGGCTATCTTATTCCCGTCAGTGTGGTTGTGTTCTGCCCTCTTCCCATCCACACTTTCAGATGCAAAACACAAATTCCACCCACCCGACAGCATTTCCTCTTCTTCTTTCTCATCCTCCTTGTCTTTACTCGCGCCTTGCCCACTCTCTCTGCATGTGGGGTCAGTTTGCTTGCACTTTCCCACACTAACTTCTCTGTTTCAAGCCTGTGTCCGGAACTGCCTCCTTCTTGCCATCTGTCCACTGACATCCTCACATCTTTCCAATCAGAGCCCCCGCCTTTCCTGGGAGGCCTTCATGAAAAGATGATAGCTCTCCCTCAGCGACTTTCCCACTCCGTGATTATGTACACAGCGTTTTCCACACGGTTAAGTAACTACTTTAGCATCGACTCTTGCCTGCATTACTTAGGTTAATTGTTATTTTCCTGAGAGCACACTGACCACTGTCCTTTTATGTAACCAGTGCCAAATTCAATAAACATTAACCAAATGAATGTCACACTTTAGAGCTAATGGATTGGGTTGTTCTATGTTTTATTAGAGAAAATGGAAATGTAACTCAGCCTACTGCCTTGGATGAAGAGCAGCAGGCAGAGTGTCTCTGAGCCCTTGTAGACTGGGCGTGGACATCAGCTCATTCATTTGTCACTGTTTGTTTCCATGCTTATCTCCCTTCATAAAACTGGGAACTCCATGAAGGAAGGAAACCACAGTGCTTGGTTGGGACTCAGCTCATGGTTCATGATCAATAAGCACCTTTTCAATGATTTTACGTATAGTTTTAAGGACTCATCTGGATACTGAAGACATCTGGAACCTCAGCAAAGTTTCCTCCAAATCAGGCAGTCACATTTTTTCTGGAATTCTTCTGAGTAAACATCAGCAAGGTGTGCTGTCTCATTCTGCTCAACTTGCTCCCTAGCTCCTAGTGGGCAGGGGTGGATGAGTGGCGGCTCATTGGGAGAGCTGGGGCTGGATCACATCACTGCCTTTCTGCCTTTTCACTGCAGCCCTGGCTCTCCCAGTCCCTGCTTGTGTGCCCTGGACAAGTCCCACATCATGGAACCACAATTTTCCCATCAATGAAATGAGGGACTTGGTTCTCCAGGATCTTCTGTCTCTGACAAAGCTTGGGGTTTCTCTGCTTTTGTCAAAGGGACCCCCAAAACCTCTAATCTTTGGATGGTTGATTAAAAGTCAATCAATAAAAGTCCAGTGCTGGTTCTCATTTTCTTCTAAAGATGTCTGTGAAAATACTTGTACAAAGAATTCAGATGGCAAGCTCACCTCCAAGGTGAGTCCCTTAACAAAGCCCTTGGGGTTTCATTAAGCTCAGGCGTTCAGAAAAGCAAGTGGGTTTTGCATACATAGTTTACTGTATTATTAGAAACTCACCAATATAGAAAAAGCTGATGTGAGTTGGGAGATGGAGCTGATATCCCAGCAACAGTCTTCTTACTTCATAATCTAACATTATGTGCTAAGCATATTGGAGGCATATTTTGGACGTACAAATTTGACCCTAAATATAGCTAAAACTGTGGTATTGCAAAGGGCTTTTGAATAGAGTATTACTTTGTGCTTGGTTACTAAGGGTGTTAAGCTCTTTTGGTTCTGAGAAAGAGAAACCCACTCAAGTTAAATCAAGTAATGGAAGGTTTATTTTAAGGATATACAAACGTGGAGACAAGCCTGTCTGGCTTTACTGGAAGGCAGGCGAACGTTAGCCATCAGCCTCACAGCACCTGACGTGGGAATGATGTGGTCTGGCTCCGAGAGACGTGCTTGGGTTGGTCTTCTGTAGGTACGGGGGAGCCAGAGCCCACATCTCTTGTCCCTGTGCGTCACCTTCACATGACTCAGCCACTCTGTCTGCTTCTGCGTCCCTTGAAATCTATTCTTTTCACACTGCTGAGCCTGGTATACCATTGACTGCATATAACAATATCTGGAGAGACATGATCTGATTGCTGTGGTTAATCACCACAGCCCTTGGCTGGGTAGAGGTTCCATTCAAGTCACTCCATAGTTGCTGATTATCCTAAATTTTTGGTAAATTATGGGCCACAGGCTCTCCCTGGTCCAATCAGCTTTGGCCAGAAGCAGATACTAGCTTATAAACATGCTTATCTCTAAGCTAGAGGGAAGTCCAATCTTTCCACCAAGACTACACATGGAAAGTTTCCTTTACACAGTGTTTGGTGGTGGGACGGTCATATCTGCCTGACTAGGAATGTTCCACTTCATAGAGAGGAAATTTGGAAGAGAGTAGGATTGGCACTTTCCCTTATTTGCACAGCTACTTTATGGAATTGGTATCAGGTGCATCTCAGTTCATACTAGATAAAAGGAGTAGAAGAAGGAAACATGAAATATACAGGGGGAAAAGCTTCTGGCTTAAAGAAAATTTTTTTCTGACCAACAGAGTACAACATAGATGGGGTGGGAAATCATGTTAGATAGTGAGTTTGCCACTGCCATATTTCTGCAAATATAATTATTACCACATATCCACATATTAAGCATCATTACAACTTACCAGGTACTGGTTGGGATTTTTTTTATTAATATTTTGTTTCTCATATCCAGCGATCAGTCAGAATCTGTCTTAATTCAGGTTCTCTAGAACTAGAACCTGAGAAGGGATTAAGGTGCACATGGCTTATTGAAACATCGCCAGGAGAATGATGGAGGCAGCCTGGGGAAGGGTATAGAAGATCAATAGTGCAATCTCAAGTAAGGTTCATTCTTTTTCTGGGTCAGAGGAAGTCTGGAGTACAATGTACACTGGGAGTTGTCTCAACCTGAGGCAAAGGATTTGGGCCTTTTGAGCCCCATATTGGTCAGTCACGGGATGTGTGGGGTGAGGATGGTGTAACTCCCCAGAGTCTCCGGTTGAGCCAGCTCCCATCAACACAAAGCAATTCTTCCAAGATCGAGTGTGTAAACTGCTAGCTGCAGCACCTGTAGTGGCTGGGCGATGGGTGTCCCACTTGGCAAGTAAGATCTGGATGGAACACCAGCAGCATCTGTTACAGACTCCCTCAGCCTGCTGTAGGGAGCTTTCTGCCGGCAAAAGATACTCTTGCTAGTGTAGGCAAAAAGAGAAACTGATTAGAAGAAATAAATGGCTGACTGATCTGAGGAGAGAGGAAGACCCAGCTGGGACCAAGGGTAGAAGCCAAGACAGCCTTAGAGGGCTAAGAGGAATCAGCACAGCGAGGGTCTTTAAGCCGTAATTACCTGGCCATGACAGCATCATGACTGGAGGCCATCGGTATCACCATAACCACATTAAACGAATCCTCATTGTCTTTCCAAAGCCAATGCTTTGGGTAGAAAGAAGCACCTGCTTGACCAAATTTAGGTCACATGTTCATCACCTGCATGCTTAGAAATAGAGAGTGAGCCAGCTCTCTCTCTCCCTCTCTCTCTTTTTTTTTACAGTTTTTGGCTGGGGCTGGGTTTGAACCCACCACCTCTGGCATATGGGGCTGGCGCCCTACTCCTTTGAGCCATAGGTGCCACCTGAGCCAGCTCTTTTTATCTAGGATGGAAGCAAAGCATCTTACCAATAGCTCATATCATGGCATTCTTCAGAAATAAGAAATAGGGTTTAATGTTGAACAGCAAGATCTGGCAGATGGCCAAAATATCTCCTAAAAAGTGTATATGAATATCCTCATTTCATGACTATGGAAACCAAGGCTCAGAGAAGAGACTTCATTCCTTGATTCAGAGAGGTTAAATACTTCCATTCGTTTATTTGAATCTTTGTTGTGTGCCAACCATGTGCTCTAAGCTCTATCCTAGATGTTAGAGATTCAGCAAGAAATCCATGCCCTTATGCAGTGTGCATTTTGTGTGGGAATTTGGGGGGGAATAGAGGTAAAAAATAACAGGTAAATAAAATATGTAGTATATTAGAGGGTGACAAATACAAGAAAGGAAAATAAATCAGGGAAGATGAGTAGGACATGACTCCATTATGAAGATGCCACAATTTTATGTGGCAGTCAAAGTAGGTCCTGTTGAGATGGTGACAATTAAACAAAGACTGAAGGGGCATAAGGGCCACGTGACTCCCAGAAGAGGGAACAAAGGCAAAGTACTCTGGGGCATGAGTTCACCTGGTACACTCAAGGATACACATGAAGACCGGTGTCTTTGGGACAGAGTGAGCAAGGGGGCACA
The DNA here is from genome assembly GCF_000181295.1 of Otolemur garnettii. Classification (NCBI taxonomy): domain Eukaryota; kingdom Metazoa; phylum Chordata; class Mammalia; order Primates; family Galagidae; genus Otolemur; species Otolemur garnettii. The sequence continues at coordinate 7,675,142 of NW_003852455.1, read as the reverse complement.
GCAAGGGGAGGTTAGATAGGGGTGGCTGGGGCTGGAAGATGGGGGCCTCAGAGTTCTTAATGCATTTTGAGCAGGGAATTGACAAGACCAGACTTATACATCTAAGGGTGGAAGGATGGGCAGAGGCAGAAAAACTGGTTAGGAGATTACTGTAATAATTTAGGTGAGTGATAGGTGAGGTTGGGATTAGGGTGGTCGTTATGGAGATGCTGAAAAATAATAAGATTTATTGTTTTTATTTATTTATTATTAATAATAATAATAAGGTGGAATGGTGGCCTTCAAACATGTCTGTGTCCTAATTCCCAAAACCTTTAAGACAAACGAGACTTTGCAGATGTGGTTAAAGACCTTGAGTTAGAGAGATTATTCTGGGTCCCAGGCTGATCCTAAAGGTCCTTCTAAGAAGGAAGCAGCAGAATTAGAAAGAGAGGAGGTGATTATTCATTGCAGCCAAGCTATGGAATCACCTAAGTGTCTAGGACAGATAATATAAAACCTGGAAGACATTGTGCTAAGTGAAATAAGCCAGACATAGAAAGAAAAATCCTACCTGATCTAATTTATACATAAAGTCTGAAAATGTGGAACTCATAGAAGCAGAGAGGAGAATTTGGTTATCAAGATTTGGGTGTGTATGTGAGAGAAATGTAGAGATGTTTATCAAAGGGCGCAAAATTTTAGCTATGCATGATGAATATGTTCTGGAAATTTAATATACAGCTTGGTGACTATAATTACCAATGCTGTCTTCTATACTCAAAATTTGCTAAGAGAGTAGATCTAAAATGGTCTCGCCACCAAAAAAAGTAACTATATGAGCTGATGGGTGTGTTAGCTTGATTATGGTAATCAATTTCAAAGTGGATACCTCTATGAAGACATTAACACTATACATCTTAAATACAGTAGAACCTCTGTAAGCTGACCACCCAGGGGATTGTAACAAACTGGTCAACATACTGAGGTGGTCAACATAAGAAACTCGGCCTACCGTACTGATACGTACATGTGGTGCATGTCTGGTCTACATAAATTAGGCCAACTTAAGTAGGAGGTCACTGTAGGGAGGTGGTCAGCTATGGAGGTTCTACTGTATGTATAACGCTTATTTATCAATTGTAAAATTTTTTATTTGTCAAAAGGAAAAAAGAAAAAGAGAAGGGGGTGTGAGTTGGAAAAAGTGAGTAGACAAAGAGCTATACTGCTGGCTTTGATGATGGGAAAGGGGCCACAGCCCAAGGGATGTGGTCAGTTTGGGGGAGCTAAAAAATTGATGAAAAGTGTTCTCCCCTGGGTCCTCCAGGAGAAATGCAGCCTTGCAGACCCTGACCTCCAGAACGATAAGGTGAAAAATACACGTTGCTCTGCCCCATCGTGTCTGGGATGATTTGTTATAGCTGCAAGCAGAAAGGAATACCTGCTACCTCATGGAGCTGGAGCAACAAAGTCTCCTCAAGAATTAGATGCAGATGTGAGAGGAAGAGCCAGGGATAACGTTACAAGTTTGTGAAGGAGCAACCAGAAAGAAGGGCGCCTTTAGCTGCAGTGGGGAAGATCTGCTGGGGATGATGTTGGGTCCCAGTCAATCTGGACATGCCCTTTCCACTCCGACTATGCCAAGACGACATGGGAGTGGCACCCACTCGGCTGGTCTGGCGGGTCTCCAGCGAGTACTTCCATTGCCTGTGTCCTGCCCCCAATTCAGCACAGTTTGCAGCCTCTCTGTCAGTCTTTCCTTTCTGCTCTCTGATGGCAGCATGTAACACAAAATGGGATAAGATTAGACACATATATTTTATTTTAAGGCACAGCTGAGAAAACATTTAGAAAATAAAAATTGTTTTGATGTAAACTGTATTATCTGGAGGCCTGTTGATGCTCTGTCTACGGGGTTCTCAGACTGAGGGATAGATTCCTTGTACTGATAATCTCTCTTTACAACCCTGGCACTTCTTTGGTTGTCCTCAGTGAGTGACAGGAGCCACACTATTTTAGTGAAAAAAGCTAAGCCAGGGAATATGGTACCTGATTCTGACTCTGGCTCTGCTACTCACCAGCTGCCATCCTCTCTTTCTCTCTTTTTTTTTAGATAGGGTCTTGTGCTGTCACCCAGGGGCTGGAGTGTAGTGAGCGGTATGATCATAGCTCACTGCAATCTGAAACTCCTGGGTCCAGTCACTTCTCCCACTAAAGTCTTCAGAGTAGGTGGTATGCATCAACTTTCCTGGTTAATTTAAAAATTTTCTAAAAATAGAAGTAGAGGTCTCGCTATGTTGGCCAGGCTGGTCTCAAACTCCTGGCATCATATAATCCTCCTTCCTGGGCCTCCCAAATTGGTGGGATTACAGGCATGCACCACTGCACCTGGCCATCTGGAAAGGGAGGGTGCTAGAGCCAATGTTTGTCAAGAGATTCTGGGCTGGGCTCTCTCTGGTATCAGCTGTGGATCTTAGAAGCTTGACTGAGTATCCAGCCATCCAGGTGTCAGCACTGTTCTGTCCTGGGCCCCAAGAGTAGGCACTGACCGACTTGTCCTGTCTCTCCGTCCCTTCCGTACTACTGGGCTTTCTTCTCACCCTAGATTTGTCATTATTCAGGCTGCAGCTAGAGACCTTGCTTCTTTTCCAACTGGTCCATGACTCACATGTCTGTGGGACTGAACTATGAGGACAGACTCTGTTTAATAGAGCCCAAGGCAGATGGTCACGCTTCCTTTCCAGACTGGCCATCAAATGCCAGGAACTCAGTGAGGGGCACCCTCCTTCTGACTTGGAGCTCTGCAAGGCAGACACACAGGCGAGATTCCGGCCACCTTCTGTTCTGATTTGCCTAATGATGCTTTTGGCAAAAGACAGGGAAGAACAGAAAAAGCAAAGAAGGAAGTGATTAGTTTGTAAAGGGAATAGAACAGGCATCCTGGACTCTCTGGGAAGAAGTTTCTATGAAAATACAAAACAAAACAAAACACGGCACTGTTGCCTCCCGGGAGGATGGAAAATCTGTTTATGAACATCCTCCCTGGCTACCTCCCTGCACCAGGTTGGTAAAGTCGCACCTGCTGGCCCTGTGTGATGGAGTTCTCCTAAGATCTGCTGCTCCTTCTCCTTTCTGGCTGTAGCAAACCTGACCTAACAGCATCAAAGACTGAATTTCCAGTGCCACGTACTGTGCTATGTGTGTGATAGACAGTAAAGGCATGGATAAATAGGCAAGTGGATGAAAAGGACATTGTCTATTTACTGCAGCACTTTATATATGCTACATCTGCCCAGGGGTCACATTTATACAACAAAGACTTTTGCCAAACCTTTCATAGTCAAAAAGGTATTGAGTGTCAATGTCCAAGTCACTTGCTATTATCATTGGCAGGTCCTTAAACCATCACTCTTTCTCAGGCAGGAAAGAGTAACCATCATTACTTCCTGGCTTTCAAACTGTTCTTATCCCGTTTTTCTCACTTATTTCTCATGCCCTCGACCCCCACCCAACATTCCTGTGGACTAGGTTTCATTATCAATCCCTTTGTACAGCTGAGCTGGGGAAACTGAAAAGTTGGGGATCTCAGGGTTCTTAATAACTTGCAGTGGGAAAAGCAGCCATCAGTGTTCTTGAAGTGACCTCATGCTCCCACAGCCCTGGAGCTTCCCCAGCCTCAGCCCAACTCCTTCAGTGCATCTCCATCCTGGGTTCTGCCTGGTTTCCTTCATCTCACAACTTTGGTGTCTTCTGTTCACCTTCCTCTCCTGAGAATAAAGCCAAATAACTCATGTTTGCCACAGACATTTTGCTCACTTCTTTAAAGCTGTCCTCAAAAGCACACTTTCTGTCCCAAGAGCTCATCAAGGTGTTTTTTTCTTTTTGCCCAAGACAAAGGCAATTTTATTCCAAAGAATTGTGAAAGCTGTTGAGAGAGTAATGTTTACTGTCTCCAGAATTTTCTTCTGAGTAGCTGAAAGTTACAAAGATAAGACTGTGCTCCACATTTATGGTCTGCGGTCCTGGGTCCTGCCCTTCTGTGCTCACAACTTTTTTTTCAATACTAGATCATAATAAACTATAGAAAAATGTTCGAAATGGTGACTCATCCAAACTGTGCATGTTAAAAAAGCTTGTTTCTTTCCAGCCATTAAAATAAAGAGATAGACAAGGGCAGACCCAATTCTGAGAGTTCCAACAGGTTTCACAAGCCCCTCGGGAGTACTGTGCATTCCACCAGGTGGGGGTGACATTTCAGGTGGAGGGAATCTGACGGGTAAAGGTAGAGAAGCATGAACAGGCACGGTATGCCAAGGAGTAGAGAGGGGAATGGAGGGGGAGTGGGAGACGGGTCTGGAGTAGTAGGTGGGGAAGAGGGAAAAATGAAGTCGAATCCCCTGTCCTGTGATGTCAAGGAACTGACAGGAGGCCCAGTGAGGTGAGAGGTGGGACACAGCACTGGTATAAGGCAGCAGCACTGTTCACACGAGGCTGTTATTTCTGTGTCCCTGTCATCATTGCCAACAACCTATGAGTCCCAAACAAAAATTATCTATTCAGTGGCTGGTGTGGTTTAACTATTTGGCATGCTGTTCTTGCTAGGAGGAGGACCCTATGGGATGGGAGATGACAAATGGGACATCCGTTTTACTCCGGTATTGCAGGTTTATGCCCACAGCGCTGGGACAAAGTCTCTCAAGGTAGATGCTGTTTTGATGGAGTGTTCTTTGTAGGGGCTTCATGATCTGCAATGATCCATGGTCATCAGCCCTACTGAGCTTTTCAAAGGAGTATGTGGGGTGGTCTTCTCACAGATTGCCACTCTGATATTAATGCCGTAATAAACTCTAACATTCAATTTCCAGGGGAGTGCCTCCAGTGGCTGGGTAAGGGTTGGGTGGAGGGCTCAGCTGAGCGCTAATGAGGAAGTGGGCAGAGCTGTTAGCTGGAGCTGAGATGGGCTACATCCTGGGGGGGCTTCAGGATGTTAATTAGCTTGTCTTGGCAAAGGGGTTATGAGTTGAATCTTCTGAAAGAAAAGGCTGAAACTGCATAAAGGATCCTAGGCAATCAGCTGGCTGACCCTAGAGATTTGACTGGGGAATGTCTTCTTCATGGCGAGCAAGTGATGCCACATGGAAATTCAGAGGGAGGGACACCAGGCAAAGTGCTTGTAGATTATTTAAGTTAATCTTTGGCTGGGAGAAATGTAATAGAATCTAGTGTCCAGTAAAGCCCTTTTCTATTCATTAGAAGTCTTGTGGTCAGTCATCTCTTGTGTACTATTTCCATTTAGGGTTTTTTCTCAGTGTTTTGTACATTTCATTTTGAATGTGTTAGGTAGCCTCAGTTGTGCTAAGGAAAAAAAGAAAGAACGTTACGCTCTCCTTGAGCTGAAAGGTAAAGAATAAACTCTCTCATCTTCCCCCACACTTCAACCCCGAGAGATGGGGACTAGGCTTGGTGGTGGCAACAGGAATCAAAATATAAGAACTCCGGGGAAAGGCAAAAGCTCAGAGGGAAGTGTGGGGTGTGGAGTTGCCCTGCCCTGTTCACCTGCCAGACCTGTTTCTAAGGATACTTTTCTCTGGGGGATGAAAATTCAGATCATCAAATGGAAAATTCTTACTGTGTTCTTCATATTCAAAGCAGCAATTAATTCCTTTCTTCCATGGTGTGTGTGTGTGTTTTGTTTGTTTTGAGAATCTCTTTAACGTACCACTCACAGCTAGAATCTATGAAGAGGCGACAATAAAGCATAACTGAAAATGCGCCTCATAAAGGTCTGGGTTGGATTGGGGGCTTTACACCATGGCATGGCCTTGGACACATCACTGAACTTCATGTTCCCTCCCTGAATGTAATTGGTAATGGCCACCTCAGGGAGGGTTAGGAAAGTTTAGGATAATGTGTATAATGCGCTTCTTAATTGACTGGTACAGGATAGGCCTTGGGGAAGTATTGGATTTCATTGTTACGTATCACTGCTGAGGTGACCCAGTGCTGGTCATTCTGGGGACAGGGCTGGAGGGAATGAGCATGGCTTCTCTCGCTGTTGTTTTGCTATGGGAAGCAGCAGGCCAAGGAAAACAGCTTCAGAATGGGACTGTCTTTGTGACCTTGAGGCAAATTCTTCACTTATTTCTCCTGAGTTTCTTCTGGCGTCAAGGATGGAATATCGTAAGAACCAAAAAATGCCCACCATTCAACGATGTTAAGTGTTTATCAGAGTGCTCACCTCCTAGCTTAATAACTATTCGTAGTAAGTTCTTCCTTTTATTCTTTCTGTTCACATCTCCCTGCCTCTGTCATTAACTACATTTTTTTTCAAGTGCCAAACTGTACAAATATTCTGTTCTTTAGGCCCCCAAACCTATCAGTAGGGACTATGGTCAAGGACTGTGCCTACACCTTCATCCAGATTTTTCACCTTTTCTCTACTTCATTTATACCATTCCATGAAATGTTTGCTAAATACCTATCCCATGCCAGTGATGATGGCACTTTTAGAGATTGATGTGACAGTTCTTGCTTTCAAAGAGCTCTCAGATTACTCAGGGGACCCCATGGTCTAGAAACCTTTGCAAGACAGATACTGAATGTGGTGCAGAGAGGTTAAGGGCATGAAGGGCAGGTGGAGGCAGATGGCTTCTGCATGGAGGAAGGCTGGAGAAAGCTTCATAGAGGACGTGACTCTGGAGGCTGTGGAGAATTTCTTTAAGTGGAGGTGATGGGGAAGGACTCCAGGAAGAGGGATCCTTCTGAGGAAAGGCATGGGTGTGGTCGCCTATGAGACATATTTGGGGAATGGTGACAGTTTACTTTGGCTGGAGAATATGATATGCAAAAATAATTAATGGAAAATCTCTAATGACAGGATAATAATTTCGTACACAGTTTCATTTGCAATGAGGAAACATTGAGAATTTTTTTTTGAGCAGAAGAGTCAGTACCATGGCAATGAAGATATAGTAAGTTGCTATCAGAATTTCGATGTGATGGGGTTTATATCTGGCTCTAGCAAGAGCCACATAATGACCTTTCTCTGGAACCTTTGGTGGAGGGTATGAAAGAGAGAGGGATACAGCACCCCAAAGTTGTTCCAAACCAAGAGGTCAGTAAAGATAAAGACACAAAGGTGGGAAAGCCTCAGTGATCATCTGAAAATAGCTTACTTAGCCCAGGCTGCTCTGAACATAAAAGACAAGTAGGGGGATTTGGAGAGTGAGAGCAGTGTAATCTACTCAATGAACTTGTACACTCATATGAATTTTAAATTAAAAAGGACCAAAAAAAAAAAAAAAAAAGAACATCTCCCTTTGTGCCCAATTTTCCTACCTATAAAATAGCAACAATATATAGAACCTTTCTTAAAGGGTTGCTGCGGAGATTAAATGATTATTTGCAAGGTGTTGACAGAAGTTTCTGACACATAGTCAGCACTACATTAGTGTTTGTAAATAATTAGAAATAAATAAATGAAAGACACTAATTGATCCGACACAGAGTTGTTAGTAGTGTTTCTCTGAGGGACTGCTTCTCACTGGGGCATTGATTCATTTGGATGACACCTTGCTTTTGTTGGTATTTAAATCAAGTGTTGGAGTGTGTTAGCTCAAGTTGTCTGGGTCATGATTCAAGACCAAGCTGGGATCAGCACCGGCACTGTCTGGCTTATCTGGAGACCTTTGAGGATGCCAAGCTTTTTCAGGAAGGAAAAGTTTTGCATTCTACCGTCAGTTTATGATTATTTCATAGCCAATTATTTTGGTTACCATGATAATTGGCCAGTTTCAGTCCTAATGCCCTCATATTTCTAGAAGATAAACAAGTTTCTTTCCAAAAATCATAAGGATTCCCTGGGGGTAACAACATAGGGTGAAAAAAAAATTACTGGACTGAAGTTAAAACTCAGTTATATGACTTTGAGACAGTCACTTTTCTCTGTGCCTTAGTTCCTTGATTTCTGTGTGTATTACTAGAGCTTTCCTATGACTTCTTAATAATTAGGTATTATGTGTACCTCTGGTACCTCTGATGTGTTACCAAGAAGCCGGGGAGCTGCTCTACTTGAACTGAGTCCCTTTGGCTCTGCCTTCTAGGGCTCTGTTTGTCCCTCCTGGCAGCCCCAGATGCCCAGAATAGCTTGTGATTCTAATGAATATGCATTATTTGAATAAGGTGAACTGTTGTTGCATTATGAACAGACAACTTATCCACGCATCCATCCATTTACTTGTATTTCACACATACTGGGTGATTTTGCTGTTTGAATGGACGCCATGATAAAATGAAAGATTCTTTTGTAATATGAACCATTTGTCCTTGGTGTCTTTGTTTTCCAAATCCTATTTTGTACTCTTTCTCTTAAATCGGGACACTTTGGGCTTGAAGCCCTGTCGTGAAAACCTAGGACGCTGGCTTTTTTGTTCAGTTTCTACTGTTTGAGTCACTGCATTTGTCATTCCTTGTACCTCTTTTTCAAAATTGAGATAAACTAGAAAAGAAAGAAAAAAAAAAAGCTCTGTTTAAAAAAAGGTATCTGAAATTTCACAAAGTATGTTGGCATCACAGCATTCTATGAATATTTAATCATCATCATCAAGACAGGAGGTTGGAGAAAAAAATCAGGTTGTGATATTTGGGAACAGCAGGTGTGGGAAGGAGGGTGTTGACACCCTCTGAAAACGGATATGGCATGTTGTGTGGCAGGTTCCTGCTGCAGCTCCCATGTCACCTGGGGCCCCAAACACGCTTGAAGAAAACTCTACAGAGCCAAGCTCGTTCTCATTGGCCTTAGACCCTTTGTGTGGCAGAGTATCCCTGGAAATGGGGACGGACTTTACTGAGCTTACTCTCCTGCAGGCTTTCTCTTTTCGGGGACTGTGCCGTGCATCTAGCTCTCACCCCCATCTCATTTTTTCCTGTTAAACGTTGTTAAGCACAAAACTCTTTCATGAATAATAAGTCAGTGAGAATATATCCAACCATGAGAATTTGGGATGGAGACTATTAACTCTCAATGAAGAGCAATGTAAAAATAAAAGGGTCCTGGGAGATCTGTGTGCAGATGTCTTGCCTTCTACCCTTACTCACACCTTGACCCTGCCTACAATGTTCCAGACAGGCAGGTTTCATTGCTGCCTCCTTGTAGCTGCACTGGTTCGGTCTATAAGAGCTTGCCCTGGGTTTCTGTACAGCCTACTCTGGATTAGAGTTTTCTAAATGACTATGATAGTAGATTGAGCAAATGCAACATTCTAGTTCTCAAATTATTATGTACATACAGCCATCTGGCAAAGTTTGTTAACATGGACATTCCAAGGCCTTCTCCCAGAGATTCTAATCTAGTAAATCCAGGAGGCCTAGGGAAGTATATTATTAACATGTGGTTCTCAGGCAAATGTCCATGGACCCGCACACCCAGTGCTGTCTTCAGGGTGAGAGACTGTCATTCTGGACCTTGGAAGGAATGGAAGGCCTGGCATGAAGGTCCCGGCTGAGAACAGAGTCATAAGACACAGACAGGGATCCTCACTCGGATTCAGGTGGTCCCAGGTTGTTACCAGTGTACAAAACTCCTTATGCTTCAGGAACACAGGCATGAGTGTGACTGGTCAGGGACTAGAACACATAAGGAGCACCTCCTCTCCCTCTCCAGGCCATATGGGCTGTTTTAAAACATGTCACAGCTGGGTGGTGCCTGTGGCTCAAAGGAGTAGAGCACTGGCCCCATATACCAGAGGTGGTGGGTTTAAACCTGGCCCCAGCCAAAAACTGCAAAAAAAAAAAAAATAAAAAAAGTCACAGCTTATGGGAACCCAGTGAGTGTCTGGACCTAATCACCAAGCACAGTCCCTAACACATAATATAGCTGAAAATTAAGTACAAATGTAAATGTCCTGGGCAAGTTATTCCAGATCCTCAGTAAAATGGCCTTGGCCTTAGAGTCCAACATTCTCCTTTATTCTTCAGATACCCAAACAGAACAGAACATTCAATGTCTTCCAATGTGAATTCAAGTGACTATGTTTGTGGGTGTATGCCACAGCAGCCTCTTCTCTGGGTCACCGCCCACGGTCAGATCTCAACTGAACTGAATTGTTCTGTTGCTTTCATCATTTCGTTATTTTGCCATGCTAACTTACATTCTAGAATGTAATCCCACCCTGAAAAATCAGTCCTTAAGTCAGGACGCCGATTAGAAGGTGATAATAGTTTGATACACAGGAGAGTAGAATGCCACTGACATTGAGCACAGCCAAGTCTCTTCATTTGGCAACCAAGAGGCCAAAGGCCAGAGAGAGAGACTTGCCCTGCAAAGGACGTGCCCAAGTACAGGCAGAGAGCGAGTGAACTTGCTGAGTAACTCTCTGTGCCCACACAGTGTGTAATACCTCTTATCCTAACCAGAGGCCCTCATCCTGGTTTTGAATCTTAGTCTTTCAAAAGGTTGTCTTATTTACATTGTAATTTATCACCAGCTCTTACCTGTGAAATGACTCAAGCTATTAGGAGAAGATATTTGGGTAAAGGAATCAATGGTAATCATAATTTCATTTTATTGTGGTTTTAAAATATCAAGGTCATCTTCAGTTTAACTCAAGTCTATACGTGGAGCATTAGAACCTGCTGGCTACTGCACTGGAGGTGGACTGTGTCATTTGTGTGACAGAAGAATAAGTCATCCCCCCTTACCTCCCCTCCCTGTGGATCCCAAAGGTACAGAAGAGGTGAGGTGATTCAAAAGAGAATTAATGTAGACAGGGGATGGACACTGGCTCATGGTGTGCCCTGGAGTCGGTCCCCTGTCCAGCTTGCAGCAGTGTTTTTCTCTGGTGAAGGTGGACTGTGGTGACTGGGTCTGCTCTGAGGTCCCAGCTAGCTCTGTGATGTTGAGGTGACTGGATAATTTCCATATGCTCTCCACAGTAACCCCCACTTCCTCCTGAGCCCTGTGAGCAGGGAGGAGCCCAGGCAGGAGCTTAGCAGGAATGGCGAGCCACACCCTGGGCATGAATCAGACCCCAGTCCACCCGCCATGGGGAGGGTTGTAGGGGTGGGACCTATGGCAAGTTTCACGTCCTCCCACTTTGTCTTCTCTTTGGTTTTATATTTGTAAGGAGGGGAATTCCCAGGCTTTGCTTTGCAGGGAGCCCTTCTCCCTGCCTTGAATGGCTGGCAAAGCTGCGCCATTGTTTTCCTCTCCCTGATCTTAGCTCTACATTGCTGTCAGGGCCTGGAGGGGTAAAGGTAGGGAAGGACAGGCTACTGAGTTTCCAAGGCCCAGAACAAATGAAAATGCAGGCTCAGTGTTCAAAACCTCTTAAGAGGTTCACGACGCTGCCAGCAGAACAAATCCAAGTATGGGACCTTCTACAAGCAGCTGCACAGATTTCGTGCTCATGAACCCACTCTGGGTGCGAGTGGGCGAGGGGTGAAGAGTGAGGAGGGGCCTCCCCGAGCTAGCTCATGCCAGACCACTGTCTCCAACCAAAGCCAGAAATGACAGTAATTGTTCACTGAATGTGAAAACGGTGCAACTGTTACTGCAGGTATCAGGAGATTTTCAGACTACTGCCCTCTGATTCTGGGACTGTCAAGAGAAGACCTTATTTTGCACAGGAGAAGCAGAGGCCAAGATAGGAGAGGTGATCTGCTGAAGGTCACACTGCCTATTAGTGACAGAATGGGAACTAAATCTCAGGCCTTCTAATTCCCATGCCAGTGCCCTTTTTAGCCCGCTGTGAAGCTAAGTAACAATGAAATTGTTCTCTCTCATTGTGGATAAAATTGGAACTTGGGAGTAAGAGGGAGATGCAAGAAGGGAAATGAGATAAATGATAATTGAATGGAGAAAACAAAACAGTCTAGAGAGCCAAGGCAGTTTGTCTGAGTCCTATCTGATACACAACACGCAGCAAGGCAGACAAATGTCTGTGCAACAAAGCAAAACTGGAGGAAGCAGATATTTTCAAATAAAATGTGCATATTTCCAACCAGCCTTGAGCTCATCTGATAAGGGACAGATTGTCCAGAGTAAATAGAGAGAAGTAAAAAGATGCCTTGGACTGAATTTAGTCCCCTTTCAAAAGCAGAAGGGGCTCATTGTTCCTTCCTCTCTGAAATATCTATCACCTCTAAAGCCGCAGGACTTCATAGGGCTGTGAAGGAAAACACACCAGTTCACATGTCTGTCCATTTATTCCTTTACCATCAATATCTCTTGGGTACTTACTGTTGTGATTGTACTGTGCTAGATGCTGAAAAGGATGGTAAAGACATGACCCCTACTTTTTAAAGGGTAGACAGACATGTATCAGGGAGGAACACTGACTGGAGTACAGAGCAATGCTCATGACGTATGCTGGGTACTGGGAGAACCCAAGAGAAGGGGAAACTCATACAACTTAGTTCTTGTTTGCTTCAAAAACTGTCACTGGTATCTATTCATTATCATCGCACTCATCTCTCCCCAAGGACTCCTGGGGAGAGGGATGTATCTTGGGGGTTGGAACATAGGATTCTTGGAGACCGTACCTCTTCACCCTCAGGGATTCATGTCTGGGTACCGATGTTTCTTGGCAGTGAGCTGTTCTGGCTCATGCCTGATCAGGACCCACACCACTTTTTTTCCTCGTGCCCATCTGCTGCTGCAGATTGCAAGAGGACAGTCCTGCGGAGGCCAGGGAGGGCTGGCCTGGGCCACCCTCAGGGTGTCACCTCGTCCCATCTGAAAAATGGTGGGAAGAGAAGGAAGAGGTCTAACCAGCTGGCCTGACCCAAGGAAAGACCCACCCATGTTCTTCTTCAGTGACTCTAGAATTGAATGAGAAGAGGAAGGAGAAGAATTTGCAAAGATTTTCACAGAGGAGAGAGCAGGGTCAAGATCCCCAGGGACATGATCTCCAAAGGCCAGCCCAGCAAAACGGCTCTGTGATTCTTTGCTCCTTGGTTGTCGAGCATGTTGTCGTTGGGAGATCCGTGCACAGCTTCTGAGAGGACTGGCAGTAGGTCCCAGGGGCAGCTGTGTGTTCTATAATAACAGTGCCTCATAGGCATATTGGTACTTAGAACTCACCAAGCTCTTATTGTCTCCGGGATCTCACTTTCTCTCTCAACCACCCGGGTAGGCTGGTGGAATGTGCATCCTAATTTCCACTGCACAGAAGGAGGCAGCTGAAGCTTGGGGCAAACTCAGCTGCTTGCTGCTACTCCCAGTGAGCAGCAAAACGGTGACCAGAGCTGAGGTTTCTCCGCAGTGTTCTTTCTACTGCTTATATTTCCCCTGGACGTTTGGTGTTTCCTGCCCCAGTGAGTGTAGACCACAGTGTGACCGGAGCTCAGTCTGGGTTGGGAGAAGCACTGGGGGGCTGCTGGAAGCCTGACGGTAGTTGGAAGAGATGGCCCTGTCCCAGCAGCATCTCTCCGCAGTCTCCTGCCCTTTCCAATAACACACTGCAGAGCTCAGGGCATTGGTTGGTCCCGCTCTTAAGAGACCAGGCTGGGATCTGGCATCTCTCCTCTCCTCCCCCCGTCCTGCCCCCACCCTGAGCCATCATAAGGATACTTGGAGCCAAGCGGGAACAGTATTTGCCTCGCAATTACTTCTAATCACCCTGTAGTTCTGTGGCGTCTAAGTGGAGTGACCTACATACCAGTTCTGCGAAGCTGTTTTCAGCCTGGGGTCTGTATTAGGGAGGGCATAAGTCAGTTACCTCCTACAACAGTGGCTGCGTGCACCTCGCAGGCGACATTCACATCCCACCCTACAGTCACTGCTCGCTGAGATCCCAGCCCTCTGTGACTACCCAGCCCAGCGCTGGCTCTTTCCCCATACAGCCTCCCTGGAGCTGTGCCCTCCTCCGGTGACCACAGTTCTTGTTCTGGTCCTATCTTGGGCACTCACTATTTTCTACACAGCATAATAATTCGTTGACACATTTCAGCTTCTTCAACTGCTTATGCCGGAGACTGATGAGTCCATTTTCCCACTCTGATCTACTTGGAGAACTGAGAAAGGCTGATGTCATTGTTCAGTTAGCTACTGGTTGAATGAGCAGAAACTGTGACCCCAGGATTGTGGAGACATGTAAAGTGACTGTTTATTTCTGGTGACCTCTCCTGGGTGGCCTCAGTAAGTTGGCAGTTTGCGCCTCATGGATGCTCCTTTTGGCCTCAGCATGCCTGCCGATGCCTGCGTACGGCATCTTTTTGAGGGGTGAGTGTCGGCTATTTTCCTTTTTAAAAAATAGAATCCGAACAGCTTAGCTGCTCATTGCACCCCTGTTTCTCCAGCTATCAGATAGACACAACCTGACTTGGCCAGAATCTGCTGACCAGCAGAGAGAAGTGAGGATAGAAACCCAAGGTCAGCCCTGTACCGCCAGCACTTTGTTTTCCGTCCCCTCTTTCCTTCCAACACTCCAACTTCTTGTGCAGTTCATGCTTTGTACCAACTGTCTCTATAGAACACGCTAATTTGGGTTTCAGGATGCATTTGTTAAGGTTAAATTCCATTCTTTTTAGTGCTGTTGCTCATAGGATCAAGTCTTACCCCATGCCGATTATCATATGCTTCCTTCAAAATTCTACCCACATCTCTGAGGAAGGAAAGATAACCCTGTAAAGGATGACAAAAAAAAAAAAAAAGAAGGAAAGAAAGAAAGAAAAAGAAAAGAAAAGGAAAGGAAAAGAAGAAAAAACAAAAACTATGAAAGGTAGAAATATGGCCTGCCACCTGTTGCAAAACCACTCACAACAAGTCAGAATTTATTAAATGGATGTTAATTGATCATTCATTCACCACAGGCTGGGCAGTGTGAGAGACAGATGGAGACACACAGGAAGACGTGTTCATCTTGTCGAACAAGCGTGCATTGGTTAGATCCTCAACGTGATTTCATGTTCTCACGGGGCTCACATTCCCACGAGGGGAACCCGCACACACAGAAAACAATGTCATGTGACAAATTCTCTACTAGGAATCCTGACCAGAGACTCTGTGCGTCCACGTGTTTGTTCTAATAGAGACACACTACTCTACATGGCTTCAGCATTTCTGACATGACAGTCATGGTGATGCTTGAAATCACAAATATCCAGTAAGTGAAGTCACCGTGAAGAATAATAACAGGAGTGTAGGCTTCAGGCTTATTCTAGCTACTTGGATGCATACAGGTGCTGCAGAGGAATGAACAGAAGGCTACTCCTGCTCACTCTGGTCACACTTCAGTTCGAGAGGAAGTTGGCAGAAAAACCAGGACTTCTTGAGGGAGAGGACAGGAGAGAGGTGTGTCATTGCAGAACCAGAAAGGTCCCACCCACAACCCAACTCTCTGCCTCTGACAGGTCGAGTTCCACCCCGTAAACATTGACAGTCCTTTCATTTGACCCTTTGTTGGAGAGTGAGAACGTAACCGTCAGCCCCCGTGAAGCAAGACTCAGGCTGAGTGAGGCGGCAGGTGAAGGATACTCTCTTGCTTGGCTTCATCTGAGCCCACCATACCTCAGCCGGCTACTACCTGTGGTCTGACCCCATTTGTCTGGGAAAAGACAAAATAGTCTTGAGGACCGGCCTCAGCCCCATCAGGTAAAATCAGGTGGCTTGTCACTGGTTCTGGGATGAGATGGGGTGTTTCCCTAGGGCTGATTGCTCCTGTCCCCTAGGCCGGGTTTCTGTCACCACTGTCATTGACTTACAGTTTGATCTAGGTTTTGAGTTTCGCATGACCGTGTGAAATTCCTTTCTTCTTCCCTACTGCCCAGGGTTGATGAAGTTTGCAGACAGCACTTTTCAGTCTATAAAATCATTCGGCATGTTTGTCTCTGAGCTGATTTGGATCTTAACTGCCCTGTAAGCCTGGTAGGGTAGTAGAATAGGAGTAATTATTTCCACGTGGTGGCCTGTCAGCTGAGACTTGGTCAGCTGGAGTGATTTGCTTCTCTCTCCCTATTACTACACCCAAAAGGCCCTATCTTATCTCCAAAGCCAAAGAAATGAAAGAGCCCTTCCTAACAAATTGAAAACAAAAGGAGATTATTTCTTTGCAAGCAGGTTGAAAGGATCTTTTGGAATTCATCTTAGAGAGATTCTATAATGATTTATAGGCTCCAGCAGATAGGGTTGTTTTCAGAGAAGAAACGAGAATATGTATGGAAAGGGGACATTTAAACTGTGCAGCAATATGCAAATGAGACAGAGATGACTACACGGAGCCCGAAACATGCTCGGGCTCTCCGCATAAGGAGGTTTTAACTCGGGGCTGAATGACACTCTCCTAATGTCAGCGGCAGCATTATGAGGCACAGATCACAAACGCCCGGGGGAAATATTTTAGCTTTTCAGTTGTGCTGTGCTGTGTGGAAAAGCAAATCTCCAATGGTGGGGGGGGCACCCCCAAGTTCTTTCAAATTGACTCCTGCAATTTCCTCTCTTATGACAGCTATCATCATATCTCATTGTTCTACAGTTTTAAGAAAATCTCATTTTCAGTGATTATGTAGTTTACTTTTTAAGATGCTAATTTTAGCTATCATTTTCCCTTTCATGCTCAAAAGGTTATGTTATTCTTAGTTGTGGAAGGAAATGTTTCCTCTGTGTGTGTGTGTGTGTGTGTGTGTTTGAGTTTATTATGACAGTGCTAATAGTCATCCCGGTGGGGCCACCACCATGTAGTGGGTTGCAATGCTACATAATCTTTGACAGACTTCTGGGTAAGGTGTTTTTCTGGCTATACAGGTTCTGAAGAACTCACTTGATCAATTACCTTATTTAAATGGCCAAAACAAAGGCCCAGAAAGATGAAGTTCATGTGCACAAGGTCACAGGATATTACAGACAGGAATCACTGGAGCTATAAGTCAAATGTGGGTATCCTACTCTTTCAAATCTTGTGCGATGTAGTGAATGGTGCCAAGTATCCCAAAGCTGAAGCATTAGCTATGTCACTTTGGGCACTATACCCAGAAGTCTTTTAAGATTCCTACCGATTAGAAGTTTTAGGGCATTTACACCTTATCTTTAGAATCCAGTGATGCTATCATATGCCTTAGTGTTAGAGGGATTGGCCAGAGAATCTTCTTTCCTTACTGACCAGGTTCTTGCAGAATTTTTGTTTCAGCTGAATTTTGGAACTGTTCCTTGGTTATAGGGTGGGGAGGAGGCAAGAAGTGCTGGTATACACCTTTTCTTCAGCCAGTCTGAATTTGTGTATCTTCTAGGGTCCTTCTAAAGAAGTATCACACAGATCAGTAGTTTCAAAACTTGTAGTACCAGTTGAATTTTGTTTAACACTAGGGAGTCCGATGCTGGGGTCATTATGCCTGAGGGTTGCTTTAATCCAGAGAATGCAGACCAGCAGTCACGGCGAATCCAACACACAGATGGGTTATTTGTTTGTGCTGCAGTGTTCAATAATGTTGAACTAGTTATAATATATGATATTCAAGACATTTTTTGTAAAAATCAAGATAACTTACTTTTTCAGGAAGATCAAGGATTCTGGTAATACTGGACCCACATTCCCCCACATATAACACATCAGCTGGGTCTGGGCAACCTCTGCCTCCTGTAGATGGAACATGCATTTCCCAGCACTCCACAGCCTCCGTTGTACCTGATTTAGGCTGACAAATATTTGAGTTTGCCAATTCTGATCTCTTCCAACTTCTTGGTTGTTGAGATTCCCTTTAAAATGTCTCTTTCAAAGAAAACCCAGATCTGCATAAAGATAGGCCAAACCAAGATCAATGTCACCAGGAAGAAGGGAAGTTAATTATTTGTCCCTAACCTCCCATTATCTAAGTAGTAGGAGGAGACACAATGACTTCAGGAGAACATGTCACTGGAGCTGATACTGGATATTTTCTTGAATTAGATATATAGAATCAGTGACCTGAATGCTAAAGATTACGTAGCTGACACTGCTCCAGCATAATCTCCAGGGTCACACACAAGAATATGAAGGAAATTTGACGCTTGCAGAGTATCCCTCTTTCCCCAATAGCTCAATGGCATAAAAGTAAGAAAAGAAATGATGACATATGATAGCAACACAATGCTCTGTTTCCAAAGAATGCAGAGAAAATTGCTAAAATCCAGGAAACTAGCCTACTGATATGTATTCTATCATTCATTTCATAAATATGATAGTAAACTCTTAATCACTTATGGTGTATACAACATTAAGCTTTGGATTTAAGGATGAAGAACAATGTCTCTTCCCCAAAGGTGCTTACCAGCTAGTGTTGAAAATGTGTGCACAAATAACTACAGCACAAGACTTGATAGGATAAATGCTGAGAGAAGAAAAAAGCAAACGTTGTGGTTTCACTGAATAAAAAGACACATGTGGCAACTAAGTAGGGTGCCATCAGAGATGACTGTAAGGAGAAATGGTTATTAGGAGGAAAGTCCCAATGGGCTTTGAACAGATAGAGGTGAGAAGGGTTGTTTAAGCAAACACAGAAGCCAGTGCTGTATGAAGTCCTTGAGGGATAGAAAGAATTCACTGTGGTCACATGGGGAGCCCATGGGACCCAAGTGGAATGTTGGAAACCCAGGTCTGATATAGATTCTGGGCACCAAGTGTCAGGCTGAGCGCTGCAGATCAGGCACACCATGGTGGGTTTGGTGAGTGTTGAAGCTATTGACCAGATATCAGGTTTGCCATGGTTTCATGCTAACCTTTTTCCTCTAGTCTGGGAAGCAGACGCTTCATAAGAAACAGTTATAGAAAGTTCTTGGATGTCCTAGCTTTGGACTCTTCCATAATAAACATTGCTAGAAAATGCCACAAATAAATCAATGGTCCGTTGAGGTTCACAGAAATTGTGGTTGGTTGAAGGGAAGGTTCTGGTCTTGCACAGGGCTACACTGGTCACCAGAAGTGTGTTCACACAAATCCAAACCCTACAGGCCTTGATAAATAGCCTTACTTTTTTCATTTTCAGGCACATGGTTGTGTGTGGGATTGGTTCAGAATTGTACTTATATATGAAAGGTCTCTGCTTCAAGGGAAGGAAGGAGGTGATGCAACAGAGATATCTGAACAGGACTCATTCACTTAAAGCTATCTATCAAATTTCCGTTCAATTCAAACATTTATTCAAGCTTCATTCATTCAAAACTATTTATTGAATATCTGTCTTAGGTTTGGGGAAGGAAGTATTTATCTTTTCCACAGCCCCATAAATAGTTCTGGTAACATCATCAGTGAACACAAAGAATAATCTCTGCCTTCAAGGACCTTACATTTATAGTGAGACAGACAGAAAATAAAATCAATCAGTAAAATATGGAATATACGAGATACAGAGAAGACTAGGACAACGAAAGGGGATAGGAAATTGTGAAGAGCTGAACTTTCGGAGAGGGTGTCTAGGGTGCCTTAAGGCATTATTTGAGTGAAGACCCTACAGGTATGAGGGAGTCAACCAGGCAATGATGGGGAAACGTGTTCAGGGCAGATGGAACAGGGAATGCAAGACCTTGAGGCAACAGCAGGCCTGCCTGACATTTTTGAAGAATAAGGTATGGATTGAACTGAGTGGAAATGTTTGTATTTCTGGAAATGAAGTTAGATGAGGGAGCAGTGATAATGCACGAGCCTGTAAGGCACAAGAAGGACTTTGCCTTTCCCTGTGAATGAAGAAGGACCATTTGCAGACATGATCTGGCTTATGTTTCAGAAGGATCTTTCTGTCTAAGTGTCAAGAGTAGGTGGTAGTAAACTGGGGAGAGGAAAGGCAGAAGCGGGGAGGTTTTTTCAAGAGTCATTGCTATAATCCAAACAGGTGATATGGAAGCTTGAAGAAGCACATGGTCTTGGAGGTGTTAAGAATGTTTGGATTCTACGGTTGATTTAGAAGTCAAGGATATCTCCACAGCTTTGCCTGAGCAACTGGGAGAAAGGTGTGTCCCTTATCTGAGATGGAGAACACTGTGAGATGAAGAGTTTTTTTTTGAAGGAATAATAGGCACTTACTGATGAACAAGTTCAGTTTGAAATATGTAGGGAGTTAATATATGAATCTGGAATTCAGTGAAGATATCTGAGCTGAAAATAAAAAAAAAATGAGAGTCATGGATAGGAATGTGATATTTATTGCAACAAAGTTAAATGAGGTAATCAAATGAGTTATTATAGACAGAGAGAAGAGGTTTATGGGATGATTTATCTGATTCTGTAATGTTTTGGTGTAAGAAAGGTGAGGAGAACCTCATCAGGGGTGAGCCAAAGAGAAAAGAGTATGGTTGGATTTGTTTCTTACTAGCAGAGAGAAGTACTGTATATTTTATCACTGGAATTATTTAGAATCTTCAGCACATGGTACTAATAAGAAATTTTCGTTTACATTTACTATAGAACATGTACCCTCTTAATGTCTACAACCTTGAGCAGATCCCTCTCTGTCCTCTATTCTCTGATTCTACTGCAGCCAGGAAAGGACATGGAGGAAGAGCAGCAGGAGTGGCAGGTGCACACGAGGTGGGCACGGTGTGTCCCAGGAACCTACAGAAGAGAACTTCCAAGGAGGCAAATGTGGTCAGACAGGCTATATGCAGCTGAGAGGTGGAGTCAGACGATGCCTGAGAACTCAACATGCTCTAGTATGTTCACTAGAGGACGGCGGGTGGGAGGGGGGCGAGGAATTGCAGACAGTTGATAAAGATGTTCCTTTCAAGGAATTTATTCCTTAAAGGGAACAGAAAATCTGCAACTTCAGAAAGTAAAAGAAGGTGGCTTTAAAAAAAAAAAGAAAGGGAAAAAGATGATAGAAATATACTTTCACAGAGATAGTACCTTGATTGATGCACACAGACACAGCATTTTAAAAATCTTTTCTACAACCTTGTACCGTGGTTCTGATAAGGGTTATCTTACATTTTTTCAGGTGAGGGAAAGAAGGCTTAAGGCGCCTGAAGTCAACTATTCAAAATCACACCGCAAATTATTAGCAGATGAGATTTAAATCTGGATTCTTTAAGTTGAGTTCATTATTCTCATCACTGCTTTACTCTATCCAGCTAAGTTTGAAGATCTCTTTTAGGCTTAGAACTTTCTATAAAATGTTCACTTAGCTATTGTTTAAGGATCTTTTATGAATCTCAGGGAAGTCATACTTCCCAACAATGTCTCCTAAACTGAACGTACTTTTACATCAAAATGTAGGATGTTTGGAGTCATGAAAAGGAACTAGAACTCAGTCTCAGTTTCAATGGAAATGATTAAAACTTACAATATTTGGAAGGATTCTCCCAAGTCTAGTCAAAAGATTCTCCCAAGTCTGGTCAATGCTGGGCTTCAGGCTGAACTATCTGCATAGCTGAAGAATGGGAGCATAGTTTTTCCTGCCCTTGATCTGTTTCACGTCCATCTCTTCCTTTGGCTGTGCGTTTGTGTCTACTTGTTGTTGACATGTGATACATCCTTACACTGTCTGATCTTTCTGTCCCCTTGAAGGTCAGATACAGTTAAGGTTCTGTTTCCAAGGAGCTCCAAATACACACTTCTGGGTCTCCAAATCTGTGTGGTTCCTACCCAGGAAATTCTATTGCTTATGAATAGGGATAGGATACAGGTATTATTTTCACCTATCCATGCATGTTCAGAATACAAAGCTTTGCCCACTGTTTGCCACTTTCCCAGAGGTGCCTTTCCTCTGCCATCACTGACAGCACCAAAAGGCAACGTCCTAGGGTGGAATATGAACCTTGTCTTTCATCAGCACCTTGTACTGAATCTTTGGTATCTCTCTAGTGATTTGCCTTTTGGAAGTGAGCTCCCCAGTCTGCAGGAATCCAGACAGCTCAGTGTGACTCTGTGCAGTGCCTGTAGAGCTCTGCTATTGCTCTTTGTACTGATTTTTGTCTAGTGCCTTACCTGCCCACCTTGTAATCATCTATTTGCAGATCCGATTCTTTCCCAGACACTGTCCTCCTCAAGCGCAGAGGCTGTTTTTGCAGGTTTCCTTTTACTTTCCCCTCTCTTTCTTGTCTAGCATAGTGCTTGGGCCAGAGATGTTGTCCCCCAAATGTGTTTGAATTAAAGAATTAAATGGAGCATTCTTTTATGTCATTTAGACTTGCACTTGGGAGTTTAATCTACGCCACACAGAAAAATAAATGGAGTGCCCACATTCAAGACATTCTTATATGCAGAATTAATTAATTATGTAAATCAAATATACAGGTTTGGAAGCCAACTGGTATGGTTTGTTTTGCTTCTTATGTAGGGATACATGACCTTGTATAACCGGTGTGTCCATTTTGAAAATTTTATATCATCATTGCTCATGTCTATAACTTTCAATAGTAACAGTATAATCATTAACATCTGTTGATAACATAAACATTTCATTGTTAATACACAGTAGAACCTCCATAGTTGGCCACCTCCCCTACATTGACCATCTCCTTAAGTTGACCTAATTTTCATAGATTGGACATGCACCACACGTACATATCAGTACAGTAGGCTTAGTTCCTTATGTTGATTGCCTCTGTATGGTGACTGGTTTGTTATAATCCCTTGGGTGGTCAACTTACAGAGGTTCTACTGTATTCAATGAATAGAGAACGCTTCCTGATCAGCAAGGCAAGGAAGATGAAACTAATATAAATACCCAAATATCACATCCCAACTTTCTATCCTCTCAGCTTAAAAAAGTAGCCAAATTAAAACAAATATTGGTCTAATATTTTTTAAGCCATTAATTGAAAATATGCTTTTTTTTTTGAGACAGAGTCTCACTTGTTGCCTGGTAGAGTGCTATGGTGTCATAGCTCACAGCAACCTCAGACTCCTGGCCTCAAACGATTCTCTTGTCTCAGCTTCCCCAGTAGCTGGGACTATAGGCACCTGCTGCAACACTCCCACTATTTTTAGAGATGGGATCTTGCTCTAGCTTAGGCTGGTCTTGAACTTGTGTGCTTGATCCATCCACCTCAGCCTCCCAGAGTGTTGGGATTACAGGCATGAGCCACTGTGCCTGGCTTGAAAATATGTTTTTTAAAAAATTATGAAACCCTCTGCCAACCTGTAGGAAAATGAACTTTCATGCATTCTACTGAAACTTTAATCAGTAAAACATTTCAGAGGGTGGGGAGAAATTTGGCATTATATACAGAGAATCATAAATCTACATACTATTTGACCCAGCATTTCAATTTCTAGAAACTTATATTTAGAAAGAAATTGAGGCCTATGAGAAGTTTTACCTAGAAAGACCTTCAGTGCATAGTCAAAACACAAGTCAAAATGAAGCTCCATGAATAACCAACATCAGGGGTTAAATAATAGAACTCTAAACAGCTCTATGTGGCCGCAGGAATCTATTTCCAGATTTATTTAGGTATAAATAATACATAAAAATCATATATATATATATATACACATATATATACACACATATCTTTGCTGTATGCAATGTGATATTTTGAGATATGTAATACATTGTGTAACAGTTAACCGCAATCAAGTTAATTAACATATTCATCACTTCATTTATTTATAATTTTTTTAAATTTGTGATGAGAAATGTAAAATCAACTCTCTTAATTTTCAAGAAAGAAAATTATTTATTAACTAAGTAGTGTAGCAACCATTATTACTAGTGGAAAACAGGGGTTTGGAGTCAGAGTGACCTTTGACCAATTTATACCTACTACGTAACCTTGGACAAGTTCCTTAACCTTCTGTGCTTCTGTCTCTAACCTGTAAAATGAGGGTAAGTATTGTACCTGCACCACGGGTCTATGACCGGCTGGAAATGAGTCAATGCAGGTAAACCGAGTGCTGGCACCTGGAAGTGCTTTGGGTATTGCCACCATTGTCAACATTCACGTCCTTTTGCATGTCAAGTGTAAAAGACAATTTATAAAACATTCACAGCATCACTGAATTTTTCACGAAGAAAAACAATATTACGAACTTTTGTGGAAAAGTCATATATAAAAATGATTTACTTTCATTTTCTCTGCCTTATGGGTTGAAGGAAAGATTTATTTCATTTGCTTTTATATGTGGTCCACAACATAACACAAGGAAAATTAAGTAAGTCCAAATTATCATAAACATCAATCCCTGTAAATGGACGTTTGCCCCTGCAGTAAATTGGTGCGTTGTCACCGTTATCCTAAGATCTCTCCCTACCATTGACATCAAGGACATAAATCCTGTGGTTGACAGTGTTAGGCTGGTTACCTTCGCATTCCTCGGCCCCTGTGCTTCTGACAGTCCCCAGATGGTACACTTCATACACATTTATTAAGTGTGGATTCTGCTCAGAACATGCAGTGTTAGCACTGAGGATAAGATGCAAAGTAGCACAGAGGATGGTTTCTTAACTCGAGGAGATTGGGTTTAAAAGGCGCTTACCTTAGAGTCACTGTGTTGTTTCTCTTGTTGAGGAGCTAGGTCTGTCTCCAATGGGGTTTGGTGGCTAGGGAAAGCTTCTATAAGAAAGTAGAAAGAGGCTCAGTGCCTGTAGCTCAAGCGGCTAGGGTGCCAGCCAGATACAATGGAGCTGGTAGGTTCAAATCTAGCCCAGGCCTGCCAAACAACAATGAAACTACAACTTAAAAATAGCCGGGAGTTGTGGTGAATTCCTATAGTCCCAGCTACTTGGGAGGCTGAGGCAAGAGAATTGCTTAAGCCCCAGAGTTTGAGGTTGCTGTGAGCTGTGGTGCCACAGCACTCTACCCAGGGCGACAGCTTGAGACTGTCTCAAAGAAAGAAAGAAAGAAAGTAGAAAGAGCTGGCCCAATATCCCTATAAGGTGGACTTCACTCACCCAATGTATTTCCATGTACATTACATACGGTGATCTCTGACCTGGATGTGCTTCCAAGCTCCTGGGATGCCATCACCTTTGGTAAGCTTTCTCCTATGATTGCTTATTACCTACCACCTTTGAGGTACCAGTTTTTTGATTCTTATATTCCAATTAATGTTTTTGTACCACATTTTTTGTGCCTAACAACCCCGACTTATATTCACTTGGCTCACTTTTTAGAAACAACATTTTAAACATTTTTCCCTCCATTGTAAGGATAATGTACACTCAATGCAAAGAATACTAGAAAATTTAGAAAAGTATAAAAAAGAAAGTAAAAGTCATCCATGAGCCAGGCCTGTGGGGGTAGCAGTCACGATATTTCAGTGGGGGTAGCAGTCACGATATTTCAGTGTACAGTCTTCCAGTGCATGTGTGAGTCATTTTCAATATAATATTTTACACATTTCATTTTGTTTCATAATAATGTATCTTATGGTGTCAACATTTGTCTACTGGATTATTCTGTGGTATCTTTTATAATATCCTTAGAGATAAGCCCCCTTTAACACTTCAATGTATTAATTTCTAGTATTTTTCTTGTTTATTTATATCTATTTCAGGTTTTGAAACAAAACCATAAGGTGGGTATAGTTTAAGGCACAGATTTTTCAGGTAGCATTATTTTGTAATTTTGTGACTTTTTACTTTTGGAGACAGAGTCTCAGTCTCAGCTAGGGTGCAGTGGCATCATCACAGCTCACAGCAACCTCAAACTCTTCAGCTTCAGTGGTTCTCAAGCTTCCTAATGCCGCAACCCTTTAATACAGTCCCAGTGGGTCGCAACCCACAGGTTGAGAACCTCTGGCTTAAGTGATCCTCTTGCTGGAGTCTTCCAAGTAGCCAGGACTACAGGTGTATGCCACCATGCCAGACTACTTTTTTTATTTTTCGTAAAGATGAGGTCTAGTTCTTGCTCAGGCTGTTCCATGAATTCTTAACCTTAAGCAAACCTCTTGCATCGACCTCCCAGAGGGCTAGGATTATAAGTATGAGCCACTGTGCCTGACTTGTCATTTAATTGTCTTTAAAAATATAATTTCTAAAGGTGGCACTATATTCCACAAGAGATACATATATATAGCATGATACAATAAGTATATTTAATTTTAAATTGTTTCAATCATTATCCCCTACTGTAGGGTCTAAGCTCCATGGAAGAAGATCTATTTTTATTTTTCTTTGAATCGTAGTTGCATAGTTAGTAGATAAAGATAAAATTCTTGTTCTTTGTGAGATGGACATAAATTGGAAGCTTTTACTATATAAAGGAATCCAGGAAACTATGGCTGAATTCTTTCTGAGACTGGAGAAGAGTTGATGACCACAGGGTTCTGGTTGTTGGGGAGGGAGGAAAAGTTTACTTGAATTGACAAGGTCTAGTGGAACAAACTTCCAGGCTAGGAAGGCTGGTCCACTCTGAAGTGCCGATCTCGCTGGTTGGAGGGAATAGTTAATAAAAGCAGAGGGGAAGTTCCTCCTATTCATTGTTTCTTTTGGTTGAATTAAAACAAACAAAAAAAATTAGTAACTTGTTTTTACTGATTTCCCGCCCTTGGTGACTTCAAGTTGCAACTTTCCAGAAACATAGCCATGGACTAGGAAGTCTTGATTTACAGTCCATGATACAAGAGATAAAAATAAATCCATTCTAGCTCTTTTCGTTTTGTTACTTGGGTATTTGTCCTGCATTGTAAGTGACCTCTCAGTCCTCCACCTTGATTAAGAATTTGGCTCCACACAGGCCTACGTGGAGTCCTGGACTGGCAGAGCTGAGAGGGAAACTCCGGGCCAAGTGGTTCACTTCCCTCCTAGTATATATAAACAAACAAACAAACAAACAAACAAACAAACTTCCCAGGGAAGAGAAATGGCTTATAGCTGACCCCTAATTTCCTGACTCTTATTACTTCAGTGAAACCATCACTGGATTTCATTTGTTCT
Organism: Otolemur garnettii; assembly: GCF_000181295.1. NCBI lineage: Eukaryota > Metazoa > Chordata > Mammalia > Primates > Galagidae > Otolemur > Otolemur garnettii. The sequence continues at coordinate 7,648,379 of NW_003852455.1, read as the reverse complement.
TCTTACATTGTTCAAACTCCTCTACCATAAAATAGAGGAATTTAGACATTTTCTAGCCTTCTTTTAAACTATACTTTGAAAGCCTGCTATAGTTTAGGTACCTTGCTAGGCCTTTGGATTCATCAGTTCATCTAATCCTTACACTACCCTGTAAGGTATACACAGGATATATTTCAGATTTGAGAAAATTTAATAAGGAGTTTAAATCACTACCCAACTCCAGGCAAGTTACAGAGCCTGGATACAAGCCCAGGGCTCTCTGATGCTAGAGCTTTCTCTGCTATGCCAGTCTATTTCCTGATAAAGGTATTGATTGCATGAAATGCATTGATTTGCATCTTTACTTCTTCTTGTCCCATTATTTTGTGAAAGGTTTGCCTTAATTAATTCTCCAAACATTTCTGTCTTTGAGTTGTTAGTGAGCTTGACATATTGTCCACAAAGCTGTATTTAAGCCAAAAGTAAGACATCATCTTTCAGACTTGAATGGAGGAAGCTTAGTTGCTTGGCTTAGCCGCTCTTACTGATTGGCTGAACTCCCAAAGAGAATAAAAAGTCAACAAATGGAAACAAACAAGAAAACTGAACTTTTGTGAAAGTTCAAGAAACAAAGTTAGAAGATAAATAATAACCTGGGTGCAGTGGCTCACATCTGTAATCCTAGCACTGTGGGAGGCCGAGGTGGGAAGATTGCTTGAGCTCAGGAATTCAAGACCAGCCTAAGTAAGAGCAAGAGATCCCATCTCTAGTAGAACTAGAAAAATTAGGCAGGCATGGTGGTGGTGGCCTGTAGTCTCAGCTTTTCAGGAGACTGAGGCTGGAGGATTGCTTGAACCCAGGAGTCTGAGTTTACTGTGAGCTAGGCTGACAACATGGCACTCTAGCCCAAGGCAACAGAGTGAGACTCCATTTCAGGAAAAAAGGAGGAGGAGGAGGAGAATAAAACCTTGCTCAATACAAAATAGGTAATTTCTCCTCTATCAGATGGCAGGTGTGTTTTAGGGAGAAGCACTGACATCGGAAGATTCCTTGAAGAGTTGGAAAGCAAGAAAGACATTTGGGGAAACGTGCTGGGGTACAGATTTGTTTTGACCACGCATCTTCCTTTGACCTTTTCTCAGAGAAAGATGTAAGGAAAATATTTCCCTCTTTCAGATCAGCATTTTTGAGCCTGGATCGTGTTAAGGCTCAAGGCCTAGGTCAGGTTCGTGTGGAATCAACCCTCTAAATAGGCCCCTTTACTATCAACCCTCCTTCCCAGGCCTCTGTTTATTTACTTTTATTCTTTTATATAATTTAATATGAAGGTACAAATTTTTAGGTTACATTGCTCTCACTTCCAAGATAAAGTTCAAGTTGTAGTTGAGCCCTTCACCCAGGGGTGTTCTGAACACCCTCACACTGTACTACGCCACATGAGATCCCACCACTGGCCTCCCTCCTCCCTCCCATTGCTCTCCCCTCCTCCCCGCCCCTCTCTCTCCTCTTCCCTCCCTCTTGCTAGGCTATATTTATGTTTTATCATTCATGTGGATATGCCATTGTTTATATATTGGTTTTATATCAGTATTGAGTACATTGGACTCTGCTTAAAACAGGGTCACTGCCACCTCTCCCTTCTCCTCCTCCACATCACTTGCGGTGACATTTTGTTATGAAGACCGGAACTGCTGCCAAGCCACTCTTTCCCATCCGTCTGTAATAAGCTCTTGGTTCTCAGATCTGTTCATTGGAAGTGTTTCGGACATATCTCTAAAACAAACATTCCTCCTTCCCTTTTCCCTCACATAATTTACATAACAGGTTGTAACTTCTTGGCCTGCATAGCAGTTTCATAACCTCTTGTGAGATAAGACTTGCCCAGGAGACACTGTCTCCATCTCCCAAAACTTCTCTTGATTTTATTTCCTGTATGCAGACTTTGTGTGTCAGGGGACAGATAAAAGTTATTTCTTAGTAACCCAACTATCTGTACACAGGAAATATTCTCTATTTGGATGTTAATGTTAATCTTCTTCTGACTTTAATTTTTGAAGATTTTCCAAAGGCCAAACTTTGATATATTTTCTGTGTGAAACAGAATTTTTCTTTTCCTTAATGGTGGGTGCTGGAGAAAGAGAAGCCTACCATGGGCATGTAGTACTTAAAAAATCCTTTTAATTTTTCAATAGTTTTACTAGATAAAATGCCTTTTTCATTTGATACTCTTTATTTATTACATTTTCATTGTAGAAAATTGGAAAATATAAGTCAAAAAAATCTATATTCCCAGTGCCCAAAGAAAAACATTGTGTACATTTTGGTAAATAGTCATGTGAGCTTCCTTTTCTACATATTTATATTTTATGTTTATAAACCTAAGATCCTGCTGTGTGCCATATGCTATTTTATAGCTTGATTTAAGAAGGAAGAGGATGTCTTTCCATTGTATTTGCACAATGATAGTTAAGATGGTTGTGTAATATTCTACCTATACTATAAGTATATCATTTCCTATTATAAATAATTTAGAAATAAAATAGTATTGCTATTTTTAAGATAGCATTGGCATAAGGGATATACTTTGGCTTACCATTAGGAGAGGAAGAATTAAAAATCTAGCTATAGATATCCCTTATTTCAAATGATCCTTCTCTTTTTCCTATTTTCAAATATACTAGAAAAGCTTGTAATGATGTTTTCATGAGTTCCATTTGTGTCATGAGACATAAATCTAAAGTTAAGTAACATCATTAGTTAAATAAGATGACAATCTTGGAGATTCCTATACTGGATGAGATATTGAACTAACACACATGAGGTACCTCCTGAACTGGAGATTCTATATTCAGTCACTTCCAAAAGGAGAGTTGGTTTTAGCTACTCTCAAGCATTTTCTAATAAGTTTATTCACTGGTTAGGTTTTGGTGGGGGAATTACAGAAACTCACAAACATTATGACATTTGGAACCTGGCATTGCCTAGTGCAGGTGGGAGGCAAGAGAAGAAGTTATGAGTAACACGAAGGAGAAATAAGTGTTAAGTAGTATAAGTGTTAAGTATTATTGATTGGCCACAGCCCTTTTAAAAAGAAAGAATAGATTTCTCTCATAGTTTACAGGGAATATGTTTTGAGACATGTCAAACATTTCAGTGATGTGTAAGCACTATGCAGGGTTATCAATGAAGTTCTTTGATGTACAGATACTGCCAAAATTGGTCAAACTTATTCATTCACTTAAATTTCTCCATTGATAAATAGGATGTATTATATAACCACAATGTTACCTTGCTGCTTTCATTCTCTTTTGGGTAAGGTGGCCAGATTTTAACATTGGTAAAGTGAGACACCATTGATGGGGTGGGGGGTGGTGGTGTTTTTAATTAAAAATTTGGTCTACATGGAGCAACAAAAATTTTCATAGAATGCAAAAATAGTATTGTAATATATTTTTTAAAATTTCAACATAAGTACAATTTACAAATATAATACATTAAAAATTATGTATAGTATTATTTTATTCTTTGGCGTATCTCTCATTTGAGTGAATTTTGTTTAGTAGATTGCTGTCGTTGTTTAAAAGGTCATGAAATTTTTCACAAGAATTTGTTAAATTATATTTCACACATAAAATGGCTTTCAAAGTCTCAACACTTAATTGTGATTTTTCTGATGTCCACACTTTATTTACCGTAGAAAAAAACACGTTCAGTCACAGCATTAGTTCCTGCTAAGGACAGCACATATCCCACAATTTTTAGTGCATTATTGTATGGAACATTGTTTGTTTCAAAATGATGAAATATTTCTTACCATTTGTTCTCTATTGTGATTTTTGCTGATGCCCAAGATTTAACCTTTTCCTTATCAATATAGTTTTTTTAATAATGATACCTCATAAGTCATAAGTGTCACTTTCAAGGCTGGCGCTAGACTTTTTGCCACCACTATAAAAATAAATAATACAAGTACTGTCTGCTAAATTTATGAAATAAATAAACAAATTACTTACCTAAATTATCTGAATAGCTGATTTGTTGACATCACTTGTTTAACTAGCACTAGCATGCAGTACGATGTATATTGTCTGAGAGACAGTTACAAAATGTTTTCGTGGTTGCCAATGCCAAAAAATGCCATTGTTCATTAAATCCAAACAATAGTGGTCGAATTCTAACAACTGATCAACAATGTGAACTTTGATAAGCAGTTCTTGATAATCAGTCCTCAACAATTATTTGTTATTATTAAAGTTTAACATTATAAAATTAACAAAAATAATATAAAACTCATATCCTGGCGAAATAGCCACATGGCAGCTGAAAACCGTATATTCCCTTCCCGTTCTCCTGCCATTCCCCAGCTTGTTGTGCATTCTTTCCAAAAATCGGAACTTTTTAAAAATGCCATGGGACGCAGGACAAATTGTTAAAAATTGAGACTGTTCCGCCAAAAGCGGGACGTCTGGTTATCTTACTTTTGGGGCAAGAATCGGCAACGTAAGCATGTGTGCAGGTGACATGGGCAGCATCCAATTCTAGCTCTGTTCCCTTGGCCCAGACAGAACAGTTACCTTCTGGAAAGATCTGGCAGATTCCTGGCCTACACACATTGCCCCTTCTCCAGATCACCCCTCACATCATACCAACAGTTTTGACTTCATCAAGACAGAAATCAGCCTTTGCTAAAAGCACTGGGCAGCCTCCCTTTAGGAACTGCAGCAACCTCTGCACAGATAGGATTTTATTGCTTCCTGCTTCTACGATAATAAGGCTAATAGCTGTTCAAAAGATGGGAGATCAAAGCACTTCATCATTTACAAAGTGCTTTCACAATTTTTTTCATTTGATCCTCATAAAATTACGTAGAGTAAGCAGGGCAAGCATCAATATGTATATTTTTATGGATAAAGAAGCTGAGAGGTGTTATTATAACATGCACATACACTTAATATAAAAGGATGAAATTACTGACCACACTTCCTAATGAGCACGCTGTTGATCTTTCCCTGCTCCATCCTTCCGCTTTCCACCTTGTCACTTTGTGATTGAAGTCCTGCATTACAGAAAGGTTGATCAACACCAAACATCATCCCTTCCCAATAACCCATTCCCGAGACGCATATTCATAGAAACGAGAAAATGTGAATATCACAGTAGGCATTTTAATTTTCTCAGGATATTTACTATCTATTCTTGCTATTTTGGGTCATCTCTTTAACAATAGTTATAGTGGGTCACACGTAAATATACAGCTATCCTTATTTTCTAACATTCTGGCTATATTTATGCACATACATGCATACATAATTATGCTTTATATAAACTTATTACTATTATTATCATTATTATTTGCCATTTGAACCCACCACCCCAGGTCTATGGGGCTGGCACCCTACTCCTTGAGCCATGGGCGCCACTCAATATTTTTATTATGTTGTCTTTTTGTTGAAATAAGGAAAAAGAATAGGTCATCTGAGGCAGATGTCATTGTTCCTCATCTGTCTCTAACCGCTTTCAGAAAGCAAATACAAATTTTATTTTATTTATTTATTTATTTATTTTGGATTTTCATTCTTTAGCATTCCCAACTGTTCAATTTTCTTAAATCATTTTCGAGTGAATCTGCATGTCTTTATCAAGACAGAACTACTTTTGTCTCTTTGTACTTGCGCTCCGACCTTCATTATTTTCACAAGAGCTGCTCCTGTTGCTCTTGGCCTCCTGCTCTTTCTCTCTCTCTGGGTGGAGCTCTCTGGACCCGGCAGGTCTTCCTGGCATCTTGCAGAACCAGGCTAAATTTCCTGTGTTAACACCCTTAGCTGGATGGAGTGGAAATGGGTCAAGGTAACCTCAGCCTCATATTATTCTAATACTTTTTATCTAATTATTTAGCCTGATTTGGTGTCTTACGTAGCAGTCAGTATTTCAGGAGGGTAATGTGTATTTCATTATTAAAACACAGGTGAGAGATTAGTGTTGTCTATTTTGAAGACCGTGGCTCCCTACCTTCTGGTCTGGTCCCACCCCTTTGAAGGCCTATTCTGAAATATTTGCCATTGGTTCGGGACAAGCCTCTGTCCTAGTCATTTATCTCTAGGCCTGCTCTCAGGAAAGGCTCTGAAAGTTGTCATTTACCCCTCAGGGTGGTGGTTTCAGGCAGAAGTGAGGGTTTCATTATTCTATCTGTGCCTTTTGGTCCAGACACTGTGAAATACATTGTAATTGGACGCGCTGGGCTACACACAGGTGTACACATTCTGTGGGCATCCGTGATGGTCAAATCAGAGCTTGGTTCCTTCCTCACTAAGCCCCCAGTCTTCTCAAGAGTTCAAGCACAAACCATGACTACAGAACTGGCTGTTAGGAGATCATGGTACCTGGAGGCCACAGGAAAAATTGCAGATTTTTTTGTTTTGCCGTTTTTGGCCGGGGCTGGGTTTGAACCTGCCACCTCCAGCATATGGGACTGGCGCCCTACCCTTTTGAGCCATAAGCACTACCTGGAAAAATTACAGTTTTAAACTGTCCTTCATATTAAGGTATTGTAAACAGGTAAATGTGCAGCCAGGTTTAGAAAAAAAGAATTCTAAATCTTCTCTTGTCAGTGTGGTCCCATCAGACCTGAGGACCACAAGTTAAATCTCTTGGCTAAATCTCCCCCTGCATTTTCTACAAGGGGTGCTCCATGTTTTATTAGCGACTCATTTACAATGAACGCTTTTTATGCTTCAAAAGATGAGCTAAAGGTTAGGGATCAGAAATGAAGCAAAGTAGAGAATTCAGTGGACATTAAGGGATTAAAGTTACAGGTCTAAGCGTTTTTTTCAGTAAGAATTAGACAGAAAGAAGAAATCAGGAAGGTTTCTGGATGGGGAGCAACTTTCTTTTCTTTTTTTTTATTAAATCATAGCTGTGTACATTAATGCAATCATGGGGTACAGTGTGGTGCTTTCATATACAATCTGAAATATTTTCATCAAACTGGTTAACATAGCCTTCATGTCATTTTCTTAGTTACTGTGTTAAGACATTTATATTCTACTTTTAGAAAGATTCACTTGTACTCTTGAAAGATAAACCATAAAGGTGATCCCTCCAATCACCCTCCCTCCACCCATCCATCGCCTCTCATCCCCTCCCCCTCCCCCCCTCCATATTCTTAGGTTCTTTTCCTATGAAAGCTATACATTAGTTTCATAGTAGGGCTGAGTACACTGGATACTTTTTCTTCCATTCTTGTAGCTGTGGTCTCATTCACAGATATTTGTAATCAGGAGGAACAAGTTTATGAGAGATGTAAGGAGAGGATAAATTCATCTTTGGATGTGTTGAGCTAAAAGGTCCTGTGCATCAACTAAAGCAAAACATCTAACTGACAATTGTAGAGAGATTTGTAACTTGGGAGAGAGATCTGAGTGGAGATACAGGTGTGGGAGCCACAGACTTACAGATTGAGGTCACCAATGATAAAGAGTAAAAAGTATTTACTGTTTTCAGTCACAAGAACTTTGTTATTTGATAAAATGATATGCAGTAACCAAGAAATCAGATTCCTGAAAGTTAAGGTGTGAATGTGATATAATGAAATAGAGACAGTAAGGATGGGTCTCTCTCTGTGTGTGTCTCTCTTTCTTTCTTTCTGAAGCTTAGTCATGAGAAACAAGAGATCCATTAATCCTTCTTATGCTTTCTAAGGTCAAATGAAACAAACGCAGACTTTATATCCTGGCAAGCCTTTAGACATCTGGCAGGAGCGATCAGTGTCTTACACACTTTCTCTGTTCTCAACTGAATTTCTCTCTGTTGTTCCCATGAGACCTACTGGTCCTGCACCATCCGTGTGATAAACTCTATAGAAAAGAGAAAGGTCATCTCATAGGCCATAGGTCAAAATTACGAGGCTGATCATTGAAATGGAAGAGGGAAAATTTGAAAAGCATTAACTGATAGTATAAATTGTCTCTTCATTAATTCCCTTAGCAAGTATTTATCTGGTGCCCCAACAGAGGAAAGCACTGGGTTGAGTGGGGTTTTCAGTGGTATCTTCAGGACAGCTTTCCCAGAACCTGATTTTATGGTGAAAGGAGAGAGTTTACCTCAGGCTCACAGAGAGAGGATTTATCACAAACATCCAATTTCTTTCACTTTCTCTCAATCATGGCACATAATTGTACATTTTTACAGAGTATAATGTGATATTTCCACATATATACACAACGTGCAATGATCAAATTAGGGTAATTGGCATCATCACAAATATTTATCATTTCTCTGTGTTCAGAACATTCACTATCTACTTTTCTAGTTATGCAAAAATATTCAATAAACTGTTGTTGATTCTGGTCACCCTATAACTAAGGTGACCAGATGTCCTGCTTTTGGCGAGACAGTCCTGATTTTTAATGATTTGTCCTGTGTCCTGCACTGTTTTAAAAAAGTCCCAATTTTTGGAAAGAATGCACGACAAGCTAGGGAATAGCGGGAGAACAGGAGGGGAATATACAGTTTTCAGCTGCCATGTGGCTATTTCGCCAGGATATGAGTTTTATATTATTTTTGTTAATTTTATAATGTTAAACTTTAATAATAACAAATAATTGTTGAGAAATGATTATCGAGAACTGCTTAACAAAATTCACATTGTTGATCAGTTATTAGAATTCGATCACCATCATTTGGACTTAATGAATAATGGCATTTTTTGGCATTGGCAACCACGAAAACATTTTGTAACTGTCTCTCAGATGATACTGTGTGCTAGTGCTGGTTAAATAAGTGATGTCAACAAATCAGCTATTCAGATAATTTAGGTAAGTAATTTATTTATTTATTTCATAAATTTAGCAGACAGTACTCATATTACTTAAATTTTATAGTGGCGGCAAAAAGTCTAGCGCCAGCCTTGAAAGTGACACTTATGACTTATGAGGTATCATTATTTAAAAAACTATATTGATAAGGAAAAGGTTAAATCTTGGGCATCAGCAAAAATCACAATAGAGAACAAATGGTAAGAAATATTTCATCATTTTGAAATAAACCATGTTCCATACAATAATGCACTAAAAATTGTGGGATATGTGCTGTCCTTAGCAGGAACTAATGCTGTGACTGAACGTGTTTTTTTCTACAGTAAATAAAGTGTGGACATCAGAAAAATCACAATTAAGTGTTGAGACTTTGAAAGCCATTTTATGTGTGAAATATAATTTAACAAATTCTTGTGAAAAATTTCATGACCTTTTAAATGACAGCAATCTAGTAAAAAAAATTCACTCAAATGAGAGATACGCCAAAGAATAAAATAATACTATACATAACTTTTTAATGTATTATATTTGTAAATTATACTTATGTTGAAGTTAAAAGAATATATTACAATACTATTTTTGCATTCTATGATAATTTTTGTTGCTCCATATAGACCAAATTTTTAATTAAGAACCCTCCCACCCTGGTCAATGGTGTCCCGCTTTACCAATGTTAAAATCTGGTCACCTTACCTATAACTCTATAGAACCCTGGAACGTATTCCTCCTATCTAGTTGTAGTTTTGTTTTGTTTTGAGACGGAGTCTCAAGCTGTCACCCGGGATAGAGTGCTGTAGTGTCACAGCTCACAGCAACCTCAAATTTTTGGGCTTAAGTAATTCTCTTGCCTCAGCCTCCTGAGTAGCTACAACTACAGGTGCCTGCCACAGTACCCGGCTATTTTTTTTGTTGTTGCCTTTGTCACTGTTGCTCTCTCTGGCCCTGGCTGGGCTTGAACCCTCCAGCCCAGGTGTATGTGGCCCACACCCTACTGACTGAGCCACGGATAACACCCTCCAGCTGTAGTTTTTTATATGTTAAACTACATTTGCCTCCTCTCCTGCACCCCATTCCCTGCCTCTGTTAAGCACTATGCTATTCTCTTTAGCTATGAAATCAACTGTTTTAGATTCTACAGATGAGTGAGAACATTTGGTCCTTATCTTTCCCTGCCTGGCTTATTTCATTTAACTTAGTGTGCTCCAAGTTCTTCCATGTTGCCATGAATAATATTACTTTGTTCTTCTTATGTGTAAATAGCATTCCATTGTGTACATATACACCCCATTTTATTTATCCACTCACCTGTTGACGAATATGTAGGTTGATTCCACATCATTGTGAATAGTGCTGTGATAAACACCATCTCTGCAACAGGCTAGTTTTCTTTCCTTTGGATATATAATAGTGGGATTTCTGGATTATATGTTCTTTGTATTTTTAGGTTCTTTTTTGGAAACTCCATACTCTTTTTCATAATTGACTGTACTACTTTCCCACTGCCTCTTTCTCCACATCCTTAACAGCTTTTGTCATTTTTTGTCTTTTTGAGAATACCCTGACTTGCTCCAGCATTGCTGCTGAGAAGACAATAATCCTTAGTAGGCACTAATTTGTGCACTACCCTGGGATGTCCTAGGCACTGAGACAAAGGTTTGTACTAATTTCTAATTATAGTCACCATCTAGCTTCTGAATCATTAGATTCAAAATGAGATTTCATTTAGTATGGAGAAACAACAAAAAAAAATTTGGTCTGCTGTGGGTCTGAATTGTTGGCCTTGATTGATCCTTCTAATCTCTGTGCTTCTTTCTTTTTCAACTGTATATGGAGAAAATATTCAAGTCTTTACAGACTTTCCGAAGTCTATCATCAGAACCAACATTTTATATTGGTCAGTTTCTTGCAGGTTGATTTTTCTTTGTTTTCTTCTCTCTCCCTTCTGTATGTGTGTGTGTGTGGGGGGGTAAGGGGTGGTCATTTATCCTCCCCCCACCCCCGAATACCATCACTATTCTGTCCCATTTCTGCCCCATAATCTTCATGGTCAATCCAATTGCAAAGTAGGACTCTTCTGCCAAGTAAGTATCAGAAAAGTCACGTAACTCTTATTCCTGGCTTACAAAAGGGCCTCATTCTAATTTTTCAGACATTTCCTCCAAACTCTGTCTAACTCACAAATCCTTGCATAGGTTTATATTGGTAGCTACCTCTAGGATTCATCTTGATGGGGAAGTTCTGTTATTTGGTAGGGCTGTGAAAGGAGCAACCGAGAGACCTGGACATGTGGGTGACATGAAGATGTATTTTAACCACTAAACAGACCTACATGAAAACAAGGGAGAATTTGTTATTCTGAAAAGGGATGAGTGAGACATAAAGGGTGGGATGGACTCTCTCACTCTTTAATGAAGTTGTTAACCCTATGAAATTCTTAAGGCAAATGGTATTTTGATAGTGGGAATCCCAGACACTGCATGTGGGTTGACTGTGAGAAACTGTCTTAGTAGGTGTAGGGGATTGATGGTAGAGAGAAAGGAAGACAGAGGACATGTGAGGAGAATTTCAGACTCATTCCATCAGTGAATGGTAGTTTTCACCAAGTGTAACCAGCTCTTTAAGGGGGAGGGGCTGGGAGTGGGCAGCTGACATCGTGGTTTCATGCTGTATCCCCTGCCATTTTTGGAACACACCCTCCTTTCACACCTCACATATTTGCCTGGAATGTGCTCCACCTGTCCCCCAATAGTCAGCTGAGGCACAATCCTCCACACCCACCACTCACCACACCCTCACTCTCCTCCCTCCTCCTATCCCTGTCACTCCCCTCTTCTGCCTCTGTGGTGCTTTGTGCACATTCTCCTGTCATGGCTCTGTCACAAAAGGCTGCAATTATCTGCTTATGTTTCTGCCCCCTCCATTAGACAACGTGCTTCTATAGATTAAAGACAACGATGTGAGTTTCTGTGTGTGCCTGTGTGAGAGTAAGTGCTTGTGTGTATGCGTGCTTCCGTTCCTGCCTTCACAGGGAACTTCATGATTCAGACCCTGTGTGTGAGGTCACGTGAAAATGAAGAGGAAGCAGATACAAGCTTTGCACTTCTGATCCCAGACCATGCAGAGAAATAGGCACAGCAGCCATATGGCAATCCCAGACACTTAGACTTCGTGCCTACTCAGAATCTTGTCCATTCTAAGAGCTAGGCTGCAGAGACCAGGAGGCTTGGCTGCTTTTCTGGAGTTGCTCATGGTCCACTCACGAAGACAGGAAGGTAAATCGTGATTACAGTGTTACCAGTGCCACAGAAGTCAGGAGCTTGAGTGCTATTGTAACCCAGACCAGCTGGCAGTATTCCAGAAATGTGTAAAAAAGGTCATCTCAAGGGATTTGTAATCTCACAAAATTCTACAGTCAGTACCCTTGTCTTTAGTGATCCTTTTTCTTATACATTATTGAGGAAACCCCTCTGAAAATCACAATCTTCTGTGAGAAGTTCATTGGAACTCTGGGCATATCCCTTCTGAAGTGCAAGAATAGTTATCAAAGCTCTAGCATGTTTTTGGCTCTGGCCTGGGTGAGATGCCCAACTCTCCAATGTCAATGTCCCCAGCAGCTCTGGTCAATGTGGATTTTCATTTGAGTTTGAGGGAAGCCAGAGGACAACACCCAGAATATGCACAATGGACATCCAAATCCTTAATTATCATCACAGTCCTGTTCCTGTGACCCCACAGCATTTGAAGGATGAGAGAGTCACATGATGAAGGGGAGGCCGGGAAAACCATACACAAACAACTTCAGTAGGCTTAGACTGCCATATTCTAGGCACCAAAGAAAACATTAATCAAGTCTTGTAGAGTCATAGAGTTGGAAGAGAACTTAGGGATAATTCAGTCCAACAGCTTTCAAACTTGAACAATTCCTCCCACCCCTGAAGTGAGAGCTTCAGAAGAAGTCCAGTAACAGATACGTGGGGGCTGCTTTGACTGAAATGGGTTTGGTGAGTGGAAGCTTCACCTGCTCACTCCTCAGGTGGCCTGAAGAGTTGTTATAAGCAACTATCTGCCCACACGAAAGAGAAACACAGTATGGTCTAGCAATGGGGGCGGGGGGGAGATGAGTGAGAGGGGACACGGGAGCGTGATCACCGGTTCTCATCTGATGTGCACAATGCGAGAGAGTTCAGCAGCCCCCTGGGTGAACGGCTCAACTACAACTTGAACTTTACCTTGGAAATGAAAGCTATGTAAGCTAAACATTTGTACCCTCATATTGATATAAAATTTAAAATAAAAAAGAGTAGTTTACAGGAACACAATTTGCAAACTCTCAAGTCCAGCCTCTCGTTTTGTGGATGAAAACCTGAGGTGCAGAGAGAGGAAGGGTGGGAGTGACTTGCCCAGGGTCACTCTGAAGGTGAGATGAGGGACTGGAGACCCATGTTTGTGGGGCTCTTCCTTTGTTCTCCCCCACACTCCTCTTTGTGTCTGCTGCCAACACAGAGCACTGATGGTGGAGCAGAGGGCCCGACCTGCCTGGCAGGGGAGAGACCACCATCGCCTCAACTCTCCCCCAGGACGCAGAGCAGCCCTGCTGGCATGTTATCACTAATGTGCAAAATGTGAAATTGTGAAGAATTGTTTGCCAGTTTTCTTATCTCAACTGGCACAGAGCAGGCCTGTTGGAGAGTTACGAGGTGTTGGAGTATTGTTGTTTATCCACCGCGCATCCCTTGGCTGTTCTCACAGAGACTCAGGAAAGGCTGCACACATAAATTCACATAAATTACCTTTACAAAATGTCAAAATTAAAAGTGGATTTTTATTTTGGGGATGTGCCTTGAGAGTGTTAACCCGTTCACGTAGGTAGAGATGTCACCATCAGAAAGCACTATCCGTATCCTTGAATACAACACAGGCCACTGGCACTAACTCCTATTCTCCCATCTCACCCTCAGCCCACCTGCAAAAAAAATAATTGTTCTTCGTAAGAGGTCATAGATGTTTCTAAGTTTCTAGTTTGTCCCATGATATTCTTCTGAATACAAGACTTAATATTCTGGTGCCCATAATTTCATTCTTCGTTGTCTTTATTTCAATTACTTTAATTTGACAATTTGGGAGTTCAGGGGAGACACATAGTACAGACCTAACTATTGACACGTAATATAGACATATATACACATAACTCTTCTGGACCTCAATTTTCTCATTTGTAAAAGGAAGATATAGTTTCCTCATTTGTAAAAGATACTTTGAATGTTTGTATGGCCTCTAAAATTCATGCTGATGCTTAATCCCCTGTACAACAGTATTAAGAGGTAAAGCATTTAGGAGACGATTAGGCCATGAGGGCTCTGCCATTGTGAATGGGAAGAGTGTCTTATAAAATGTCTAGAATCAGCTCACTGAATCCTTTTTACCCTTTCTATTCCTACCACATAAGGACATAAAATTCACCCCCTCCAGAAGACACAATGTTCAAAGCTTCTTGAAAATAAAGACTGGGCCTTCACCAGACCTTATACCTGCTGGTGACTTGACCTTGGACTACCCAACCCCACAGACTATGAGAAACAAATTTCTATTGTTTATAAGTTACCCAGTCTCATGTACTTTGTTATCATAGTCCCAGTGGACTAGGCCAGTAAAGCTTAGAACTTTTCAAAGCTTTTGAAATCTCAATAGCTCCTTGAGGGTCCTGGTTACCACCTTCTGGGGTCCTTGGCCAGTCTTCCCAAGGACCCCAGAAGGTGATAACCAGGATCCTCAAGGAGCTATTGAGATTTCAAAAGCTTTGTGGATGTCACGGGCACCTGCAATAGGGTTTAACAATCACGTGTGACTTACAGAGATATCAGAAGACAGACAGGGGAAGTGAAGGAAGTAAGAGAGTGACCGTCTGCGTAAGCTGGCCAGGGTGACAGAGAGGGTGAGGAATGAAGAAGAAAGTTCTTGGAAACGAGATGGAAAAAGTGGGGTGCACAGCACTGAAGAAATGGAAAGAGGTTCACCATGAAATAGTCTTTAGAGAAGCTCAGAACCTTTTTCTAAAGTCAATCCTGTTTTCTTGATCTGAACTATGATATTTTTGCGATACTTTAACAGTTTTTTATTGAACTCTTGTGAGAGGAAAAGGACATCTCCTAACTCCCCTTTCTTTTCTTTTGACTGGCCAACTCCCTTTCATGCTGATTAGCAGTTTTCTTGATAGTGATTTATCCATTTCATAAATATTTATTCATCAAATATTTGCATTTATCCATTTCCAGAGAGCCAACTATGCTGGATCTGTCTTTGATTTTACAAAAGTAGAAAAAGAATCATTTTTAGATTGCCCAGTTTATCTGCAGGACAGAAATCTTTTCATATGTGGTGGATCCAAATCCTCAGAGACAGAGATTTAAAAGCCTTGGACGGGGCATTGGTTTGGGGCTCTGGTGCTCTAGCATGGGACACTGGCATGGAAAATTGAGTGGGAAATGTGAAGAGCAGAATGTGGATTTGAGTCAGGGCCACTGTGATTTCCATAGGCCCCCCAACCCTTTTGCCTTTCGATTGTGATAGTGTCAATATTAAAATATGTTTCTGTAACTTCAGGTAGTTCAATATTATATGGTTTTTTTTTTCTCTTTTAGGAAAATCTAGCAGGTTTGGGGTTCCCCACGAATTTCAATTTTTTTCTTATGCCAGAAGAAACAAAACAAAACAAAACAAAAAAAACAAAAAAAGAAAAAAAGGAAAGAAAGAAATGTTTTCTTTGACCCTGAAAGTTAATTATTTTCTTCTGACGTTAAAATATTTCATAAACTTCTAAAAGTTTGAAGAATCCCAATCCCCCAGGCCCTGTGCTTGTTGTGCCTAAAGGACCACTTGGCCTGGCTCCAGTGAAGAAGGACGCCGGCCTGCAGCCCTGGATGTCGGGCTGCTGATGTGGGGAAAGGCAGGGACTGGTCCAGTTGGGTCTCTGGTCTCAGAGCTGACGGGCCTCAGACCTTTGTCAGAAGTGCCTCCAGTTTGCCAGTGCCTAAATTTGATGGCTGCTCTGCCTTTCTTATAAATGGTGCACCTTGAAGAACAGGAAAGAACAGTGAACTAGCATCCAGAGGACCAGAGCTCTGATGGCCTGCTCTGATGCTGTGTAGGTGTGTGGTCTTGGATAAGTCCTTTGTCTGGGTAGGCGGTTCCAAGATTTGCAAAATGAACGTATTGGACAATAGAATAACATTCCGGGTACAATTTATGCCATATGAGCTTTTGAAATATTATTAGAAAAAGTCTCAGGGAAATAGATGAAGCCATACATAAAAGGAGACAGATGATGTTCTGGAAATAAATTATTACCGCAATACTATATTTAATCTACCTTGGAATTTTCTGGCAACTGATAAATATAAAACTCATATAGTCTGACCAAACGAAAAGTAACATTTCTTTAGAGGTTTATTTGGTATTTATTTATTATTTTTTAGAAGTTTATTTGGCATTTATTTACTTATTTATTTATTTTGCAGTTTTTGGCTGGGGCTGGGTTTGAAACCGCCACCTCCGGCATATGGGGCCGGCGCCCTACTCCTTTGAGCCACAGGCGCCACCCTATTTATTATTTTTTTTAAAAAATAATAAAAGTAGCATAAATGAGATTTTAATGTTTTTAAAAAGCAAAAATTGCTACATCAATAAATTGAAATCTTTTTCTTCTAATCTTTAGTGATATAAAAATGATAGAAATGTCCATTACCAAATCATCTATTTTTCTTTTCTTTTTTTTTCCACTCAAGGAAACATGGCCTTTAATTCCATGCTCCCATAATGTTGTTTCATGCTATTTTAAATGTCTGAGCAATATCAGTTGGATATATTTAGCCATTCCTTGACTATGAGGTGTTTAGTTGGTTTCTAATTTTTCATTACTACCTAAAATAGGCAAGTAATATTATAATATTTTTCTTCTTTAGAATAATTTTTACTGCCTGAATTTCCCTGAATGAGAAGATTAGGTTAAACAGTGTGGACATCATTTGTGTTTTCCAAGCCTCAGCCCTTGGCTTCCCTAGGAAATTGTGCTGATTTTACCCTCTTGGGTATTAGATGCTAAGATAAATTTATGGGGGTAATCTTAGGGAACTATAATTTTTTTCAGGTCTAAAAGGTTCTCTATGGGTCTGTTGCAAGGCATAATATAAAAAAAAATGGAAACTTTACTTTTGGCTGGATTTGTACCTGGTGTTAATATGCTCTTAGTATCTCCCCGCAGGGATGGAAAGACACTTTTCACAGGACAGGGAGTACACAAGTTATCTGGGCAGAGGTGATGAGGAGGACAGTGGGATGCTTCCATGTCTGACACTCCTGCCATAGCAGCCAGGCCTAGGAAGTTTCATTCATTGTCATTCCATGATGGCCCAATGACTGGAGCGGAGCTCGAATCATTCTGGATTAGGATGGCTGGGCTCATTTCCCCCACTATTTATGGCTGTGAGAATTTCAATGGAGCTGAGAGTTTCCTTCTTTCCTGGATCTCAAACAGCTTGGTCTCAGAGTGCCGAGCTTCCCCAAGTGTTTCCATGGAAGACAGCCTGAGGGAGAGGAAGTGGTGCTAATTAAATCCTCCCTCTGTTTTCCAGGCATAGGAGCTTTTCACAGATGTCTGTTGTTAGGCGAGTGTTCCCAGAGCGCACAAATACAGAAGCAGGCTTTCCTTCCCAGCCACGGACCTTCCTTCTCAGGTTATGGGGAGAAACGCATTTCCTTCCAACACCCCGTGTAATAGAGTGGCAGACCCACACAAATAGAGCATGTAGCTGCCAGGGGGTCTGGTACACTACCAGCCTCTCTCTGCCCTCCTGTTCTTCCTGCCCTCCTCCCCCTCCTCACTCTCTCTTTCTTTTATTCTCTCTCATTTTCTCTCTCTCCACCCCCCCCCACACACACACATACAACTTTTCCTGCTTCTCCATCCCTTGTTTTCTCATACACTGATCTCTGTCTTTGATGCACCTAACTTTAAACAATTACCTGAAAACTCAGGGAAGCCCTTTCTGTTCTAAGATGCCTTGACATCACGGTGGGCGTGCTGGATCTGAAGCAGGATCAGAGTCAATGTGCCACCACAATTATCTGAGTGGCTTCTAGGTGGGTCCCATCTACTCTGAGATCCTTAGAAATACAGTGATGGAGTCAATAACCTTCCCCGGTATCCGTGAACATTAGATGCAATAAAATATAATGCAATCTACATGAGGCTGGCCACTGGAGAGTTTCTCGAATCAGTGTTTTCATCTACACTGTAATCCCCTGGGGGACTACGGATGTCCCCACATTTGCCTGACACAGCCCAGCTTACCCCCATCACCCTGTCTTAAATGTTGACACTACCCTTTTCATGACAGGATATGCCAGTGTAGGTAATAAACTGCGTGCTCATACTACCTTTCCTTCTCCTGGATATTCCAGTTAATCCCAATTTCAAGAGTGGAGATTTGCTGGGGTTAGGAAATTAAAACCACCTATGTTTAATGGCATGGAGGAAATTGTGAGAATTACATAGCATTCCCAGTTGCATGGCAGAACTGGGCATGAAACCCTCTTATGTAGCACTGTAGGGAATCCTGAGTCCCTGCTTCAGCTTGGGAACGGCAGCCTGATTAGGTGAACACATTACTGGGCTCGCACGTCTTCTGTTTTATTTTGTTTTGCTTTATATCTGCAACACAAAACCCAATGTATTGTTTATATTTATTTTAAAACATATATAATAAATGTTAGCATCCAGATAGCAAGAAAACAAAAACTGATAAATAATAAGTAAAAATCACCTATAACACGGCCATGTAGTGATAACTATTAGTATTTTACTTTACTTCCTTTTAGACCTTCTTTTCAGGGTTTTTCTAACCTCTGTTTCACCACACATGTATATACACATGGATAAGCACATTTATACACCTAAGTTTATTTGTATTTTTTCTTTCTCTTTCTTTCTGAGTTATTTTAATAAGTATGCATAACATTCAGAAGTATTTACATTAGCAATGTATTCGACATTTTTTTCACACTAAAAATATACACTTATATTTTTAATGACAACATTATTTTTCACTCTATGTTGTAATATATTTTATTTTACCAGTTTCTTACTGATGGGTACTCAGCTTCACTGTCGTATTTTGGTATTGGACACAATGTTGTGTGAGTGTCCAATGTTGTTCTTATATAAAATATTTTTCCAGTAGACATGAACTCGTATATATTTATATTAGACAGAATGTTATGAGGAAGAACTTTATATACTAGATATAATATATGTCTTGGAGGATTTGTCTAAATTATTTCCTTAGAATAAATTTTTACAATTGGGTTTTCAAATTTAAAAATATGCTCAGTTTTAAGTCCTAGTGTGCCCTATTACTACTCAAGAAACACACAGGGAAGGGCATTATCATTGCTTTTAACTTTTATTTTATTTTATTTTATTTTATTTTTTGAGACAGAGTCTCACTATGTCACCCTCAGTATGGCATCACAGCTCACAGCAACTTCAAACTCCTGGGCTCAAGTGATTCTCTTGCCTCAGCCTCCCAGGTGGCTGGGACTATAGGCGCCTGCCACAACACTCGACTATTTTTTGATTGTAGTTGTCATTGTTGTTTTAGCTGGCCTAGGCTGGATTCAAACCTGGCAGCCCTGGTATTTGTGGTTGGCGCACTGACAACTGAGCCACAGGCGCCGAGCCTACTTTTAACTTTTATTTATTTTTTTTGTTTTTATTTTATTTATTTATTTTTTATTAAATCACAAACACATAGATCATGTATACATTAATGCATTTATGTGGTACAATGTGCTGACTTCATATAGAATTAGGAATGCTTACATCACACTGGTTAATATTTACCTCATCTCGTTTACTTAATTATTGTTAAGACATTTATACTCCATACTTAATAGATCAGACTTGTATCCTTGCATTATGCACCATAGGTGTGATCCCACTATTCACCCTCCCTCCATCTGACCTCCCCTCTCCCCTCCCATCCTTCCTAGTTATGATCTATTCTTCATATGAAAGTGTGAGTGATTATAAATTGGTTTCATAATAGTACTGAGTACACTGGATATTTTTTCTTCCATCCTTGAGATACTGAACTAAGTAAGATATGAAGTTTGGTGGATTTTCAAGTAAATAGGCGTTGAGATCTTCAGGAGAAATTATCAGATAATTACTTCATAGTGCTCCTGATTTGTTCACTTTCCAGTCTCTGGGAATCAAATATGAGAAAATGAAACTACTTGCAAGGTCTTTTTCTCCGTGCAGAGGGTCTCTGCTACTCCCCTCTGGTAAATGGCTCTGTAGGACTGTGCGTGGTATTTAGGAATCTGTGTTGTAATGAGCCGCCTCCCTCACTGCCTTCATGGAGGTAATGGGAGGGGTGTTTATACATGTCAGAAATGTCATTTGCTCACCTCAGCCTGTTTTGGCATAGCCAGAACATAGGCAACCTTTTTTTTTTAATGAAAAGATTGTATCTTTTCTTGTTTTAGATTGAAGAAATGTCAACAGTTGGGAATTTTGAAGGATTTCAGCCTGTGTCTTTGAAGCAAGAGGGTGATGACCAACCTTCTGAGACTGATCGCCTGTCCGTGGAAGAGCTGGAAGCTGGCAAGGACCTAGTGCCAAGGCAGATTTCCAGGCAGTCAAGTGTGACTGAATCAACACTTTACCCCAATCCCTATCACCACCCTTATGTCTCACGGAAGTACTTCGTTACACGGGTAAAATTGTTGGTGCTCTTAAATATTACACAAAATGTTTCCTTAAAAAAAAAAAAAGATCTTAAAATCCTTCTATATACTACTTATGCCAAGTGTTTTCACATTTTTCTCATGTAATAGTCATAGCAATCATGACATTATTCTTACCCCCATTTAAAGATGAAGGATCATTTAAAGATGAAGTGTCTGAACTTCAGAGAGGTTAAGGATCTATTTTTGATCACACAGATATTATCAAGGACAGGCAGGTCCTCCAGCCTCCTTGGGTCTTTGGTTCCCCAGTCTTGTTTTCATGCTAACGCTGACCTCAAAGAATTAATGTTCTGTGAAGAGATAATCACAGAATATAGAATATAAAGCTGTTAACTCAGTGAGGGGTCACTGTTTGAGAAAGGCATAGATTATGGAGAGGAAAGAGTTGCTAAGGATGGGCTGAATCTCAAGGGTTTACATGGAATGCTTGCATTACAACGTGGGAACAGATACTTTTTAATCTCACACCTGCCATCTGGTACTGTGTCCTTTTACCTGTGTAATAGAGCTGGGAAAGTAAATGGCTGAGTGAGTAATGAGGATGTTTTCGATTCTACATAAAAGTTGTATATTGTGGTATCAGACACACAAAAAATAATATTTTAAACTTTTAGTATTTGGATCAAGTGGAGAAGGCTTATGGGTTTCTAGTACCTTTCTCTCTTGAGCTCTCCTTCCCACTTACAGATCTTCAACATTCTTATTAATACAATAGCGGCTAGCTCATAGACTATACTCAGTCGAGGGCACAGTCAAGGGCCCCATGCTCTGGCAGCAGAGGCCATCTCATTTTCATGTGTGTATGGGACATCCCTGTTGAAAAAAAATTTGACAAAATTTTATAGATTGGAGTTAATCAAGACATGGTGACCTTTATAAAACTTTAATGAGTTTTGATTTTTTAGCTTTCAAAATATATCTTGGGTTAAGATAAAGTTTTAACTAAAGCAATGCAATGTGTGTGTGTGTCTGTGTTTAAACATTACATATACTCTACGTGCGAGATGCTTTGGTAGGTGCTATACCATGTGTGTGTTTGTGTGAGTGCTTTTGCATATATAGAGCATATGGTTTGTTTTCCAAAGAATGTGAACTTTATTAGATATGCAAAGTTAAGTTGTAAGATATAGCTGCAAAGGAAATCAAAGCATCCTCTGAAGTTTTATTATCTTTCGTATATATTATGTCAGGGTTTGGTGTGAGAAAAACACAGCGTGATTCAGAATCAGATATTTATTACTGAGAGCTAGTGCAACCATGAAAGTTGGCTGAGAAGTCCCTGCAAGGCTGTTGTCCTTGCATCCGCTGATGGGTTTGAAGGTAATACATGGATAGGTCAAACAATTGGCAGTTGTGAAAAAGGAGTAGAGAATACTGAATAGGAAAAACTACAGGAAAAAGTGGAATTCCTGCTGACAATGCGTAACTCTGGAGGAAAAACTAGAGCCTGTGTCTATCCCCACCAGCTCTAACCTTGATGATGTGAGTCACTTTCAGAAGCTGGTGTCTTTCATCACTGAGACACACCAGATGATGCTAGAGAGGAAGTGTGACTATAATGGAAGGAGTGGCAGGTCCAAGTTCTGCCCCTTGTTGTCAAGTAAGCCAGGATATCAGTTGTCATGGACATGGGCTGCCATGGGAAATAATGACCTGCAGTGGTCCCCAACAGGGAAGGTTTCACTTCTGACTTTGTAATCTCACACGTAGGTCCCTATGGTCAATGCTAATTTGGAAACATATAAAGAAGAGAATTTTAGAAAACATCGTTCCAATTCAGCTAAGTTGACATAGTCCAAATGCTACTACATATGAAGCATAGAGCTATACTGCTTGTGTGAGGCTTGCACAGAGAATTTACATTCCTTTAACCTCCTGGAACAGTACTGTGAGGTAGACTAGGCTTACCACTATTGCTTTTAGGGCAAATATACTGAAGTTTCACAGAAATGAAGTGACCTGTGCAAGTATGGTTACATACTATTAGTGGAAGAACTGCAGCTAGATTCTGGATCTCCTGTCTGCAAGTCCAATGTTCTTCCTACCTTGTACAGTTAAATTGATGGCTTCTTTATAAGCATTTTCAATAACAGACTCTAATCAAGGTAAAGAACATCTTTTTTATTAAGTATATAGAAAACAACCCTAAGTTCTCAAAAGGTTATGAGGGAAAAACCTACTTCTAATTTTATTAGTGAGTGAAAATTAGACCCAAGGACTTTTTTTTTCCTTTTTTCCTGAGATAGAACTCACTCTGGTACCCTGACTAGAGTGCCATGGCATTATTGCTCACAGCAACCTCAAGTGCCTGGGATTAAGAGATCCTCTTGCCTCAATTTTTCTATTTTTAGTAGACACAGCATCTTACTATTGTTCAGGCTGGTCTCAAATTCCTGAGTTCAAATGATGCCAGCTGCCTCAGCATCCCAGAATGGTAGGATTACAGGTGTGAGCCACCACACCTGCTCTAGACCTGAGGACTCTTTATAAGCTTTGAGAGTGAAGTTCCCAAGACACTCAGCATTTGTTCTGATTCAGACCAAGGGACATAATATGAAGAATTCTTACTGCCATGTGAATGTAATGAAACGTACATTAACCCGTGTGAGGATAATGAAAATACAACTATTGGCTCCTCTGATATTTATAATGATAAATGTTTTTAATAAAGGAATGATCCAACTTTACTAGCTTATAAACCACAAATCTGCTGGCATGGTAGTAGTTTTAAAAATAGAAGGAAGTATATCTGTGTAGATATGAGGTTTGACTATTAAGTTTATGAACTCGCCCTTGAACAAGTGCTATATATCTCATTACTGAATATTATTGTGATCACCTTGAAAGTACTCTCCTTGGAAAGCTATGCACTGATGCCAGCACCTAGTCCACACTTCAAAGCAATTTTGTAGCTCTTTGTTCTGGAATGACCATCAAAGTTACCATCACGGGACACACAAAAACCTGCAACCATAATGAACACCATTCAGCAAGACACTACCACACATTGACATGAACACAGTGTGAGACTGATATACCAAGGTTATGAAATCTTACCAAGTTGTTTATACAGTGCTGATAATCGCATGGTAGCGAGTTTGCTAACTAAATTGTCAGTCCTGAGACATATGTATATGTGTATGTATATTACTATGCATGTAATTTCCTCATCTGTAGAATATAGACAAAATACTGGTATTACATAGATATTTAAATAAGCTAACTTTGTAAAAGTTCTTAGTAAACTGCATAACACATCTACAAACATTTTGTAGATGTCATCTCACTGTTATACATGCTTTCTTTCTTTTCTTAATATTGTGTTCACATTGCTGTACTTGTCATAGGGAACGACATTAAGATGCCCATGACCTCGTCATGATTTCCATTATAAATGTAGATGTATGGGTCTGTGGCAGTAAAGAGGAAAATAATTCATTTTCTCGCTCACGGGATAATTTAAGAGACTATGAAAGAGTTCTTATAAAGTATCATTGCTTAGAGTTCTTATAAAGAGTTCTTATAAAGTATCATTGCTTAACTTTTACAAAGTTAGCTTATTTAAATATCTATATAATACCAATATTTTGTTTATATTCTACAGATGAGGAAATTACATGCATAGTTTTATACATACACACAACACACACGTATACATATGTCATAGGACTGACAATTTAGTTAGCAATGAATCCATAGCTGATGTGGTCCAGTGCTTCTCAATCTGTCTTATGCTAAAATTTAGATTCTGCATTTCTACAAATTCCATAATAATGATGATGCTTTTTGTCCATAGACCATATTTTGAACACCAAGGAGCTAATCAAAACATTTGTTTTCAGAGGGAAATAAGGCCTGAGTAGGAGAGTGGTCTGCCCAATGTTGCAATTATTAGTGAATACTGACTTTCCTAAAAGGCTGGTCAGTGGGAAAGCTAGGGCTAGAACAAAAGTTTCCAATTCTCAGTTCATAGTTCTGTGATTCTCTGTGGCATTTAAAAAGAAATCAGTTTATTACAAAGTAAGAGTTTAAAGAATACATGTTGTGAATTCAGAACAGCAGTAAGTGACTGAGTGGAGGAATTCCTTTGTCAAGCATTTTATTATTAAAAGGTTTGAAAATCATTGCATAGGGGATGGCTTATTGAAGAAAAATTAGAAAATGTGGATAAGTAAAATAAAATAAAAGACACCTTGATCTACTGCACAAAGTTAACCAAAATGTACTAAATGCATTCTTACATATTTGGGTGCATATCATTTTTTAATTTTTTTCTTACATATACAATTTCTTGTATGTGAATGGGATTAAAGGAAAAATATTATTTTGTAGGTCATAGAATAATATTGTTCAATAACATCATTTTTAACAACCTCATTATATTCTACTCTGGGGCTATAGTATAATTTATTTAACTTTTGGTGGACATTTAGGTTGTTTTCTGTTTATCTTTTTTTCTGGTCCGTTTTGTTCTATTTCATTCTGTATTTTATTTCTGGGACAGAGCGTGGCTCTGAGGCCGGAGCTGGGTTGCCATGTCACTGGCCTGACTCACAGAGGCCTTGTACCCCTGGGCTAGGGTGTCCCTCTAGCTTTGGCCTTTCAGGAACCATAGTGGTAGGTTGCGGGGGCACACTTCTGATTTTCTTCTGTATTTGGCAGAGTCAGGGCCTTGTGCTTGCTCAGGCTGATAGGGAGATCTTGGCCTCAGGGGACCCACCGACCCCAGCCCCAGAGCCCTGGACTGCAGTGTGGGGGATGGCACTCTGCTGAACACCATCATTACTCCTCTTTTTCTCTTTTTGTCCTTCTTCTCTCCTTGTTTTCATTTTTTCTTTCATCCATTTTTTCTATTTCTTTCTTCTCTCCCTTCTTGCTCCTTATTCTTCCTTTGTTCCTGTACCAAAAGGTACCTTCAACACGCAAACGCAGAGACGAGGAAAATTAAGGAGAAGGAGGAGGTGGGGATAGAAAGTTGGGGAAAGACGTGAACAAGAAGAAAACACACATGAGGAGGAACCAACAAAATACTCTGGCAACAGGAAGAACCACAACAGATCAACCTTCCTAAGGGATCCGGAGGAGCCACCAAAGAGGATGCCACCTGTTTATATCTTTCAAACTGGAAAGGAAATTTATTTAATGGCTTCCTATGGCAGGATAGCACCCCATGTCTCAGACTCCAAGAGCTATAATAAAAAGGGGGATCAGTTATGGGAGTTTCAAGCTGGAACGGTGACTGATGTGGAAATGTAAACTAATTCCAGACAAACAGAGTCAATTTTAGCATCGTATCCTCACACATTAGATCACACCTCTGAATAGCAGATCATGAAAAAAATGTGTATCTGCTCCTTAAACCCATTTGGTTCCTTACGGGTCAGTCTGAGATGTTACTTCCTTTCTTCAGACTTGCAGTCTATTATTTGTTTCCCCAAACCATGACTTAGATTAGAAGCAATCTACTCAGAGCTAGAAGGGTCTTAAGGAATATCTAAACCAACGCATGAAGCACACAAAGGAGGTGTGATTTGTCCAAGGTCAACAAGCAATCTCTGGGTCAAGCAAGAGCAATCAGGCCTGAAATCCGGGACTCCTGACTCTTTCCACCACACCCTCCTGCCTCTGACCTTGGAAAATGAATGGAGGTCATATAAATGAAGGTCCGAACCACTTGCCATCATTTTTTTTGGATACTTTTTCTCCTGTTTTAGTTCACCTGCTATTATTGCTTTGACAAGGCTAAGAAGGGCCTCGTGCCTTCTCTGAACAAAAGTATCCCATCAAGGCTAATGACTAGAGATATAATATGATAATCTTCTTAGTTGTGGAGACTGATATTCTGAAGCAACTTCTTATGAAAGGAACAATACTTAATCCACATGGGGAAAGATATTTTTAAACTCCCTGCAGGACTCTATATTTGCAGATACCTTATCAGAAAGTTGAAAGCGATTTGGGATGGAGAATTATCTCTAAATTTATACTTGGGAATGTAAATTACATACAAACTAATGGGACTAAAACTATTTGATCTTTTAATATTTAATTAATGGTTCCCCGTGGCCTTTTTATAGCCTGTGTTCTATTGTCAGCAACGAGACTTTAATAAGCAGGTTCAGGACTTCCCATTGTGTAGCAAGATGTCATTGCTTCCATGACACTAATTTGGCTTTCATACTCTTTTCCTTTCCCTCTTCTCTTGCTCTAGGGTTCCCTGTGTCTTTCTCGCACATTGTGAACAAATAAGTCCATGGTGTATGAGCTGTCTTGTTATTGTCTGTGGGAGCCTCTTTTTGGTCTACAAAATAGACATTGCACTGAGCAAAACGTTTCTTGGCTCTCCCCTCCCCCAATCCATCGTAGATTGTTAAAAAGAAGGTTTTTTATCTTTAGGAGAGCAGACCATTAAATGCAATAAAATTCCTTCTCTTCATTTTCAGGGAAAGACAAATTTGTTTGGACTTTACAGGTCACATTAGAGCCAATTTTCTTACCTTAAGTGTTCATTGCAAAGTGATCCCTGTCTGGTCATAACGGCACCAGCAAGAGAGGGTGTCTGAGTCTGCCGAAACTTTCTTTCCCATGTCACCCTCTTTTTAAAGTGTAACAGAGAAGCTCATTATAGGGGAGAAAATTAGCAGCACAGCCGTGGACGTGGTTTGCGTGACATTTGGCCCCGGGCTAGTCTAGCTCAAGGAATCTCAAGGAAACAAACGCATATGTCTTTGAAGTTCTTCAGTAGATTTGCTTTGACTCAAACTATTCAGAGCTAGACTGTAAGAGATGCTGTTGCCCATCACGCTGTGTCAGATGATACATACATATTATTCCATCACATTTTCCTGTTTGTCTTAAGCTGTAAGGAGTCTCAGAGCTAGGTTTTCAACTGCAGTAACCATTTTATCCCCCAATTCTAGTAGAACTATTTTCTGTTCTATTTAATATTAGTAATAATGAGAATGACAATGCCTTTTATTATTTAGTATTTACCAACGTTTTAGATAAAGTGTGTCTTAAAAAAAAAAAGATAAAGTGTGTCTTGGCATCTCTCAGTCTCTCAGTTATAGTTACTGTCACCTTATCCATCTAACACATGAGTAAACTGATACATAGAATGACCAGATGCCTCATGGCAGCCATCAGAAAGGCTGAGTTTTAAACTTTAATGTCCCAGGCACAAGCAAAAGTATTTACGCACTTTATCTCATTTTGGCAGTAAATGGCTGAATTTAATGTATTATTGTAGCTAAAAGCAATGAAATGGAGCTGAGTATAATTCTCTGCTGGGATATGTGTCCCTTTTATGTTCTATAAGGACTTGACCATTGTTTCCACTAAAGGTAGGAACAGCTCGGGCAGTGAGAAAACTGATTGACCTCCAGAGGCTGTCAATCCATTCCATAAAGAACACTTTGTTTTTAGCATTTACTTTTGCAAAAACTTGAAAACATCATCCTCATCTTCTAGTCTCATTATATTTCTTCCTCACCCTGAGGGAACCACCATTAATAGTTTCTATATATCTTTCTAGAGTTACTTCAGGGATATATAAGCAAAGACAAACATTTATTCTTATTCCTCTCCTTTTTGTGCAGCAGTTAACATATTTTACATTCTGCTCTGATTATTTCTTTCACCTTACACATTAAAATTTTTCCATATTAAAACAACTGTCTTTGTTCTGTTTACACCTTCTTCGTATTACACTGTCTGAATGTTCCCCTGTGTCTAACCAGTCCTGTCTTGTTAGATACTTAAAGAATTTTTTCCTCTAGAAAAATTACTGCTATTCACAAATATGGCTGTAAATATCACTTTATAGATATGTCATTTTGCATATATGCAAGGATTTCTGTAGCATAACTACAAAGAAGTGGAAATTTGGATCCAAAGACAGACCATTTATAATTTTGATAGATTTTGCCAATTGTTTTCCATAGGGAAGGCAAGTAAGGTTTTTAAAAATTCTACATTATTAGATTCATCGTCACATATTTTTGGCAAAGTGCCTGGCATAAAAGCATTCAACAAAATGCTTATTTTAGGATTACTTCAATATTCTCCAACAACTGTACTTACATTCTTTTTTTTCTGAACAGTATTAGTCTCACTACTGAGTTATATTCGTTGAGGATAAAATTATGTGAATACTGGAAGAGAGACGGGAAAAAATATTCCTGTTGAGTCATCAGAGGAAGCATGATTTTTTTAGAGGACTTTGACCAGTGGGCCTGGTAGAGTCAGACTGCATTGTGGGGAACTGAGATGCAGTGAGGGGAGAATTGTCACAGGATCATAGAGCCCCTTCAGTAGCGTCACGGGAAATGAGTGATGTTGATACAACCTTCTGTGTCAGAAGAGGTTCCAGTCACATTTGATTGATATAC
Source organism: Otolemur garnettii (assembly GCF_000181295.1). Taxonomy (NCBI): domain Eukaryota; kingdom Metazoa; phylum Chordata; class Mammalia; order Primates; family Galagidae; genus Otolemur; species Otolemur garnettii. Next base: position 7,619,389 of record NW_003852455.1, on the reverse strand, counting down.
TAGAAGTTACTGATTTCATGACACATGAGGTCAGCAGGCGTGGAATGCTGTCCTAGCTTTCTGATGACTCTTTAAGCTGAAGAAGAGGCTGATGGAGAGTCAAATCATTCAGTCCGTGGGCTGATCACCCATGCCAGTGGACAACTGGTTAAAACGCTAGAATCAGAAGCTCTCAATGGAAGGGCTGTGATCATCTTGAAGATTTTTAGGAAGTTTTGATTATCAGTTTGACTCAGAAAGTTTTAGTTTAGTCCATGAAGTTATCTTACAGATAAGGCAATGGAAGCCCAGTGTAGTCACATAATTGGCTGTAGTCACAGAGTTAATTCATGACAGATCTGGAATATGGACCCACAGAGCTCAGCTCTGTTCAGGAGCTGTCCTTTCCATTTCCTGGAAAACGCAGGGTATGTAGAAGAATCAGCGGTGTGGGTGGGCGAGCTAAGTAGGTATAACGGCATCATTTGCCCTCCCTTTATCTGAAGTAGCTGGACTCTTTTTCTGTTTTTCATGTACAGATACTCATTTAAGACTTTTCTTAACAAAGAGACATTGTGACCAAATATTCCAAAGTCTTTTATCCCAGATTGAGAAAACAAACACATGAAAATGCTATAACCACCTTACCCCTGAGAGGAGGTATACTTGAAGGAATCCTTGCCAGCCTAATCTCCCTATTTTATTTTGGGAGAGAAGAGCACCAGGCTGGGAAGTTAGGTATTTGATGCTAAAGTCCCATTATACAGAGAATATCTGTGATCTTGTAATGTACTTGTGGTTAGCACCATGTTGTGGGGCTGAAAATGAAAGACCTGAGTTTCTTACCTCATCTCTGCTGCATCTAAGCTCAGTGTACTTGTTAAATTACTTCCCACATTGGTCAATAAACACAAATGGCTTAGAATAGATCAGTCCTAGTCACGATTGTTAACCTGGGCTGCACATTGGGACAACCTGGGATGCTTTTAGAAATCTTGATGTAGTGACATGTGAATTCCATCCATTGAATTTCGGATATAACTGGTCCGGTATGCAGCCTGGGGATTAGGAATTTCAATGATTCTAATGTGGAGTCCAGGTTGACAGTGACTGCCTAGAGAGCAATGATTCTCTAAGGGTGGTCCCCACACCAATAACATCACTGCAGAATTTGTAAGAAATGTAAATTCTCAAGTCCCAGCCCACACCAACAGAATCAGAAAATCTGGGTATGGTCCTAGAAATCTGTGCATTACCACGTGGTCCCAGTGATCCTGTGGTACCAAAGTTTGAGGATCACTGAGTTAGAGGATCTGTGAACTTATGAGAACAGGTGCCAATTAATCTTTATGCAAGAGCTAGGTCCATAAGTAAAATACCTGTCTGGAGAAGAGTGAAGAACATGAGGTGAAGAGACTGACAGACTTTATCTCTTAGAATCATCTAAAATGCATGATCTGGCTCAATGCCCGTAGCTCAGCAGTTAGGGCGCCAGCCACATGCACCAGGGCTGGCCAGGGCCTGCTAAACAACAATGACAACAATAACAACAATAAAAACAACTGGGCATTGTGGTGGGTGCCTATAGTCCCAGATACTGGAAGGCTAAGATAAGAGAATCACTTAAGCCTAAGAGTTTGAGGTTGCTGTGAGCTGTGATGCCACAGTACTATACTGAGGGTGACATAGTGAGATTCTGTCTCAAAACAAGTAAATAAATAAATAAATAAAATGCATGATTAGAGCATTAGAAGAAGGCTGCTGTTTTGGGCTTTATTGATGTGCTCCATGAAGACAGACAATGTTTAATTTTAAGGTATATAGACTGCTAAATGTTTTGAACTTCCTGATACACATATTTGATAGAAAATCTAGCCCTCTGAAGAAGGCTGTCTTCATTTCTATGAGAAACTATGAGTAAGATTACGGAAGACGGGGGGGCTTCGATCACTCCTGCTGCATGTGAGGAGAGCAGCTTAGTAAATACCAGAGTTCAAGACTAACTTCTCTAGCAGACAGGGCCTAGAACAGAGGCAACCAGAGGAACTATTGTATTTTTCCATGTGCAGTGCTCACTTTTTCTCCTAAATTTTTGAGGGAAAAATAAGAATGAGCATTATACATGGGTGGTACTAATTTCATACCTATATAAAATGTTCTTAGTTTTTTAATTTATGCTCATGTGTTAAAAGTATAACTCTAGAAAGCTATAATGATATCTGTATGCAAAATAATACCCTGGAATATGATAATTGTGCCCCCTCCATGCTTCCCCTCTCCCCAGTTGTCCCCTCACTGGGCAGGCACCACAGAGGCAGGAGCCCCCAGCCAACCCAGCTGGTGGCCTTGGACACTGCTACTGCTGTGGTCTTGGATGTGGCCTTGCTGCTGACAGCAGTGCAGTGGTTAGTGTGAGGGTCTCAGCAGAAGGAGAGTAGAAGTGGCCACATAATGGCAGCTCATCTTACAAGGGGTGTGAGGTGTGGAGCCAGCCCCTGCAGAGAAGCCAGAGCAAGTCTGGGCAGCAGGTGAGAGTGGTCCAGACAACCTGAGTACCCAGTCCCCTATGGCTGTTTTCTCCTGGCCCACCCTTGTGCCCACATCCTTTCCATTTCATTTCCTATTCCCACCCACATCTGTGAGTGGGAGCATGGCCGTGGGTGCTCTGCTGAAAACCTTGGTGGGTTTATTCCTGGGAAGCTAGTGTGTGAGGCCAAGTCCCACCCTGCCTGCCTGGGCTCTTGAAGGTAGATCCCTGACCTTTGGGGGCTGCCTGGTGTCTTGAACAGCTGCTCCCATTGTCCAGAACATCACACTGAGGTGAAGGATCCTTGAGCTGGGGCCTAGGCAACATGGGTCCTGAGACCTGCATCTACTGGTAGCCCACTGTTATGACCTTGGGCCTCCGTCCCCATGAAGTTTCTGTCTGCGAGTTTACCTGAGAGCAAAGCACAGGAATTGGAGTACCTGAGCCTATAGATTGTAATTTTGGGCCTACAGCTTATCTGAACTCCTAATTGAGTTGTCACAATTTCCCACATTTGTCAGAAGAAGAACCATCTAGGAGGCTGGCTAATAAAATGGAGACCCAGGTCTTTCTCCTGGAAAGTTGACTCAGTGTATTTGGGTGTGGTTTAGAAGTCTCCTTATAACCAGTCTCCCAAGTGATTTGTAGGATTGGCAAGTTTAGGAGAAGCTGGTGTTGGCCATTCAGTTGTTACTGAGTGCCCAAGTTCTGGATGGCTCAAGGATGTCACAGTCCAGTTACGAAACAGAAATGTGAATGCAAGGTACTTCAGTGGGGTGTCATCAGGGAAGGTGCCTCCTCAGTGTAGGGTCCTGGGCATCTCAGTCTGGGGCCAGCTGTGTGAGAGAGGAGGCAGGACAGAAAGGTCAGGGATCTACCCTCAAGATCTGGGCAGGAGGGCCAGCCCTGGTCCCTCACACCAGCTTCCCAGGAAATAAGCCCACCAGGATTCTCAGCAGAACAGCCGTGGTCGTATTCCCACCCACAGACATAGATAAGATGTAGGGATGAGGGTGGGCTGAGAGGGGACAGCTTAGGGAGGCAAGGTGCTCAGGTCATCTGGACCACCATTACCTGCCACCTGGGCTAACCCCCAGCTTCTCCACAGCAGACCTCTCTACACGTTGTGCCTCTTGCAAGAGGGAGGTGCCATGCCACTTCCACCTCTTTTAAAAAATTAAAATGAAATATCTTTTTCTTAGAAGTCTGGTCAAAATGTGGATGCAGTTTATACATGTGAGTGCATTATGCAGGACAAAATATGGTACATTTTCCTGAGCTGTCTCAGGAAAGGAGGAGCTGCTGGAGTACACTAACTAGTCATGAGCACACAGTGGGCTCAGTCTTCTCTAAACAGGTATTTTCTTCTTTTTACTCAGCCAGGGGCCATTGAGACTGCCATGGAAGACTTGAAAAGCCACATAACTGAGACTTCTGGAGAGACCATTCAAGGCTTCTGGCTCTTGACAAAGTGAGTACTTATGACCCAGTGGAGGGCAGGGGAAATACAGAAGTATTTTCCTTGATACCAGTAGAACAGAATGGGAGATGCACCTGTGATAGAATTTCTTTTGTTACTGTTTATGATTTTAAAAAATGAATTTTCTAGTTATGGAGTCATTTTCTGGGGTCTTGTGGTTAATGGTATGACTATATTTGACCCCTTCAACTATTTTTTGGGTCTATTTTCCTCACTTGATTATCCTTTAAGTCTACCTTAGATCTGGCCTACACCATTGCTCTCAAGGACCGGTCTATTTGCTTCCTAATTCTCATGCTGTGTAGGGAAGACAGGCCACCTTAAATGGAGTTAGTTTGAGACCCAGATCTAATACGTAAGTCCTTATTGCTTCATTTACTGCCCGCATTCACCCACAAGGGTTATTTTAGCTATAAGAGCTTTCACTACAAATATCACTGTAGAGATAGTTTCCTTTCTGTCCTGCACAGAAACTCCATTATTTGTGTGGCCCTTTGTTCACCCACCAGGTAAACATTAATAATGCCATGGTCTTTATAATGGTAAGTAAAATATCCCTGGAATACGGAAAAGAGGCAACTATTTTTCTACTGCAGGAAACATAGTATTAAATAGATAATGTGATTAGAACATCCACTTTAGATACATAATAGATTCAGTAAATTTGCTTTTTTTAGATTAGTAATCTGGTCATCAAAATAAAAACTTAGTGATTCCTATACCTTGAGAAAAGATTTACTCTTTCACCTATGGGCAGGACATTCTCTGTGACCGAGTTTTCAGGAGGGAACACTTAACTGTTTAACCACCCAGACAAGCAGAACAAATTTTTCAATCAATGGGAAGCAGAACAGATCACCTGTGAGTCCATCTGATTGGTCAGCACTTTTTATACTGTTGTTTCAAATAGGCTCTAAGATTTGAATGAAAATGAACTTTGAAAAACCATCCTGACTTTCAGTTTTGAGTCTTTGCTTTTTCATCCATCAAATAGAGATGTTAATGTGTACCTGAGAGGGCTAAATGAAATACCATTGGGGAATTAGCAAGGTATACCCAGCACTTAGTCAATTTTTAATAGCCATAGTGTCACTCCTCTGTTCACAAGTACTAACCATTGGCATAAGGATTTTTTTATTTAAAAAAATGTTTTTTAGTAGCTTCTGCCTTCATTTCTATCCTTATCCATTTCTACCATTTCTGGGTTGCCTCTAATGAAAAGAAAAGACTTTTTCTTTATTCAGGCTTTTTCAGGCTTTTTCTTTATTCCTTTTTATGAAACCATTGTTCATTCTCTATTTCCCACTCCCCATCTAGAGTAAAACCTGACTTATGTAAATGAATGCTCTGTCTTGATTAGAAGAGATCTTGAAATGTGTTTTGGAGGTCCAATAGAGTAAACGTTTAAGAATTTTCTTTTTATAATGCTTCTCCCTTGTAAGGAAGAATGCACAATGCACATATGTGGTATTTCAAAATCCAGTCATGGCTATCTTTGAGCTCTCAGATAACAGAACCAGTAATTTATTTAATGTTACATTTTTAAAAAATGTGGTTTTACAGTTTTTGAATGGAAAGGAGTATTTCTTCCTTGTTTGATTACTTTTGTTCAATGATAATAAAGACATAGATATAAATTGCCCAAAGATAAATCAGATTGTCTGATCTACACTGAAGCTTCATGCCTGATTTACCACCACCTAGAATGAGTGGTAAAACAAGTGATTCAGACAAATATGAACAGCTGTTTCCCAAAGACCCACGCTTTGAACCTAGGTCTGAACCTAATAGGAAGATCAAAAGTTGGCAATGCCTATCTAGAAACTCATTTTCTTTTTCTCTTTTGTTTATGGTGCATATTTTGATTAAAGACAACAATCAGGGATGTGTCCTGCGCACGTGGAATTTCATACAATCCTATTTGCTGTTAGACTTCCTTCCTCTGTAATTTAAACCCATCCCTCTCCTTTAATTGGTAGTTCCTGTTGTTCTTTTTGATGTTCCTCTCTGCCAAAATCCTTTAACTCCTCCTCCCCTCAGAACCTATTTTCAAGAGAATGTGCCAGTTTCTTTTCTTTGCTTGTTAAACCTTACAGCTGGCTCAGAGATGCCTTATGCAATGAAAGGAGCTGTGTGTTAGTTCAGGTGTCTGGACTAAATTAATGAAGTTCCTGGACACTGTGACTGTTGAGGGATCAGGCCCAAACTTCACAGTGGTTCTTCTCCAGTGCTAGGTGGAGACAGAAGAATGAAAGAAAAGGAAAAGACAGATACAAATTTAAAGTTTTAAGAACAGCATGGGCTGAGGGATTGCTCCTTATTGTGAGGCTTCAGCAAAGACCAAGGCTCTGGGCCAGCTGTATGTTTATTTCATACATCTCATAGGAGCAGGCCAAAATCTTTACATCATAATTCTTGCTGAGCTTCCATTCTCCAATAAAACTGTGTTTTCAGCTAACTATGTTAATTAGACTGATTTATCTTTTACTATTATTGCTCTAAGTTATTTATAATCTTAATACAAACAGAATATGGGACAGTGAACACAGTCCAGGAGCAGGATGTCAGAGAAGACCCCGATTAGGCCCCACACAGAAATCACAGGAGTGACAATTAACACTCAAGAAGCTTTGTGCTCAGACAGACCACTGCTTCTGACCATACCAAGGTGACAGAAGAAAGGAGATATTTTTTCTCCTTATCTAGTCCAGAGCAACTTGCTGTCTTTTCTGAGGTTTAAACATTCTGCATTCCCTAACTCTCCAAAAGCATTCCGTCTCCCTGAGAGGGCGGCCCTGCCCTGGCAAGCCTTGCCTGCTCAGTGACCTCTGCAGTGGAGTTGCCCTAGGGGAGGGGTGAAGTTTCAGCAAGATAGCCTCTGTGCATTTTGCACCAGGCTCTGGGTTTCTCTGATCCACTCCTCTCCTGTCTCTGTTCCCTTTTGCCCATGATTTGCAATCATTTTCTTAATTCAATTCCTAACCTACTTACAACTAATAAATGAATGTTGGTTTTAAGCTTATTAAATCATTATTACTAGCAATGCAAGCACATCCAGATCTGACTCTTCCCTTAAGTACCCATATGGGCACCTGCGTTTGACTGTTTATACAGAAGAATGAAAGGCCCCCTTGTCAGAAGGAGGAGCATTCATGAAGGGTGTGAATGACATTTCACTTTATGACTTTTTGTTTATTTGACTGGAGATTGTAGTACATCAGTGCAGGAAAAGGTAAAAGCAACAGCAAGGATGGAAAATACACAAATTAGAAAACCCCAACCTTCTCCAAAAACCTACGATAAAGAGCAAATCAAACACACGGGCCCAGAAAGGCAACAGCCTGGGCCTTCTGCTCCCTTATCTCTTTTCTATAATGGAATGCAACTCACCCACTTAGTTCTTCAGAATTACAGGAGCTGTAGTAGAGACCAAATGGCCTAGCCTCACCAACCATGGAAGATGCTCTTCAAACATAAGACTTTTCTGTATGACAAAATGACCGAGATCCATGCATGTTAACCTTTAGCTCATTCCGTGGAAAATGAGACAACCTTGCCTGCTCATTTAGCAACTTGAAGCCTGTCTGCTTTCAAGCAAGGCTTTCATTTCAGAATGATGAGAGTAAAAGCCCTTTTAATGTAAATAGCACATTATGAAGTATTTTCACATCTGTGAGCTTGCATTAGCTTCCCAACAACCTTGCCAGTTTTACGACTCCCATTCTACAAATGAAGAGTGTAGGCTGGGAAACTCAAAGTGGCCAGATGAAGAATGTTTAAGTGATGGAGCAAGGAAGATGGGCGGCCCCTCTGCATTAGCTTTGAGGCTGATTGGGTTCTAATCCTTTTCACAAGGATGTAAGATGCAGATGTGGGATGATTGATGAACTCAGCTTAATCTTAAATCATCGTTGGTCAGACTCCTAGAAATGGTTTGACGTAAGTCCGCAAGGCAGAAACTGTCAAGAGAGGAAACTGAAGAAGTGCCTAAGGGCCATTGCATCAGGTTAGAGAACTTAGATTCTACCCTGTGGGTGACGGGGAGGCACTGAAGGGTTAAGTGTGACCGTATTTACATTTTATGAAGAGCACTAGAGGCCCACACTTTCTCTAAAATCCTTGGGATCAAATGTGAATCAGAATCAAGAACTTTTCAGTTTTTAAAAGGGGTAAAACAATGTTTATTTTTCTGACATTAAGTCCATAAAGCCATTTTCTTACAATGGTGCCCCCAAATTAAGGCGAGCTACTTTGTGATGGTCTAAAATGATATGAATGTATTATCCAATAAAATTAGAAAAATGAATCTGAGAGCACTTAGGAGGTCAACATAGGGGAATGGACAGAGAGGCCGAGAGGGGACAAGAAGGGGTATAGCCCTACCCTCAGCTGGTTCTCGGTTTAGCTGGAACCATGAAGAATACCCTAAATGGTTTCCAGGTGTGATCCAGGCCTCCAGCCCAGTTCATACAGAGATTGATCTGTCCATACAGCTACAGAGACAGGGTATTGTTTATCTCCACCTTACCTCCTCCCTTCACCCTGTTACTTGGTCCTTTGGAAAAAAGACTTTTAAAGAAATTGGGTGTATGCTTTTAGAAGTGATCCATTAATCCAGTGGCAAGGAGAACATCTTGACACTCTGTGGAGTCTCAAAAAGTATGCTACGGTGGGAATGAAGTGGCTCTTCAACAGAATGTACTTGAGATGTTTTTATCCGCAGTGGTTGAAGAAGCAGGAGGAGGCGGCGTCTTCCCTCCACAGAGATTATTACAGAGTGGTGGAAGGGGATTGTTATTATTCTTATTTCTAATTGAGAAGACTTGCCTATGGAGGCTGGGATCAAGTAATTCTTGCTCTTCATCTTTGTATAAAATACTTAAAATGTTTCATTATTTACTGCTCTCCCTCAAACCTACTTGGTTTCTATTATTTCCTATACTAAATTCGTGAAATCTAATTAACTATGTGGCACATACAGACAGCAGAATCAAAGCTGAGTTGAAGAGGCAGCCTGGTGTCCTAAAAAGAAGAAGGTCTGACTTTGAATCCTTAATCTGCTATTTAGTATCAGCATAGCTGCGTAAACTTCAGTAAGGTTTGCATTTTTTTAAATTAGTGAATTTGTTTGAATATGTTCTTTAGTCAGCTAGAAATTCACTACTCTTGGAAGAAGCACAAACACTGTTAAACTTTGATAAGTATTATTCCATCCTTTTCCCATGCATTCTTGCCAAAGATTGTTATTTATTAATACAAACATTCATCAAGCACTTAAAATGTAACATGTGTGAAGTGCAGTGTAGGCATTTGCCATTATATGTATGGGTAGGCATGCATCTCTTCCGACGAACTGCTGTCAATGGTACTCTCAGCTTTTTCCTTGTATTTTGTCCCAATTAGCACGTAGTTTTTACAAAGTTAATCACTCACCTATTAGAGTGCTGTGCTGTCACAGCTCACAGCAACCTCAAACTCTTGGGCTTAAGTGATTCTCTTGCCTCAGCCTCCCAAGTAGCTGGGACTACAAGCATCCACCACAATTCCTGGCTATTTTTTGGTTGTAGTTGTCATTGTTGTTTAGTAGACCTGGGCCAGATTTGAACCCACTAGCCCTGGTGTATGTGGCCAGTGCCCTAACCATTAAGTTATGGGTGCCAAGTGAACAATTACTTTCTAAACTGTCAATGGCTACACAAATTTAAGGGTTTACTGTTATTCTTTTAAAATTAAAGCATCAAGTAAGGGACATCTATCAGTGGAGTGGAGTAAGACTTTATGTTTGGAAAGAGAAATGAAGATATATGAAGCACACTAATTTATATTTTAAAAAATTAATAAGTAATATTTCTATTGTATGTTCTAGTTTTAAAGTGCTATTCTTGATCTTATTTAATCTCCCCAGCAATGCTCCAAGGTAGGAAGCATTACTTCTAGTTTACAAATGAGACAATCCAGGCTCAGAAGAGTAACAGCTTTAAAGTAGGAGATGTGGGCTCAGTGGCTAGGGTGCCAGCCACACACACCGAGGCTGGCAGGATTGAACCCAGCCAGGGCCAGCTAAAACTACAATGGCAGCTGCAACCAAAAAATAGCTGGGTATTATGGCAGGCACCTGTAGTCCCAGCTACTTGGGAAGCTGAGGCAAGAGAATTGCTTAAGCCCAAGAGTTTGATGTTGCTGTGAGCTGTGATGCCATGGAACTGTATCCAGGGCAACAGCTTGAGACTCCATCTCAATACATACATACATACATACATAAAGTAGAGGAGATTTGTATGGCTCCAATCTATTCAGTTGTCCTGAATTCTGCCAAAGATAGTTTTCTCACTATTGTGCAGAAATGTCCCATGTGCCATGTTATTACACTGTGGACTTCTGATGACCTGAGGCCCCCTTTCATATTTGGCATTTCCTGCAGATCCCACTGTGGTCCTCTGACAGAAACCCATTTGAAAGTCTGAATTCTGTTTCTTAAATTTGGTGGGGTAAGTGGAAGAGTGCAGGGCATCTATGTTTAATTTGGAAAGATTTCCCAAAAGAAATAATTCTCCCAGTTCTTTAAATAAAAAGAAAGACAGCCTGGGAAAGAACAGAACGGTGAGGAACAGGTGACCAGGGAGTATTTCCCAGGTACAGGGTTGCCTCTTGGGAATGCTCAGATCCCCACAGCCACACTGCATGTGATGGCTTTCATTCCTTCTCCAATATTCCATCCTCAAACAGACCCATGAGAAAAGGCAGGGAGGAGCTGTTGGCTTTATTTTATGGTTGAAGAAACCCAGAGATGAAATGACCTGTCTCAGGGCAACCACTGATTAAGGGTCAAGGGAGAGCTTGGCTTCATGACTCCTCTCCCAGCGATCTTCTCCTTACCCTGCTCTAGCTGCTTTTTCTGACTTTTCATCTCCCAACACAGTCATCACGGCAGTTTAAATTGGATCTTTAGGCCCATGTCTGCTTTCTGTGTCCATAGCCCTTCGTTTGCAGAGAGGAGGTCAGAGGTTCCCTGGGCAGGTTCGGAGTCCTGTTCCTCTTTTCTTCTCCAGATCTTTCTGTATCTTGTGCTACTCACTTAACTTTACTTTGCCTTTGCCTAGAAACAACTTTAAAAGTCAGATAGCTGTAGGGCAGCAGTTCTCAACCTTCCTAATGCAGCGACCTGTTAATACAGTTCCTCATGTTGGTGACCCCCAACTGTAAAATTTTTTTTTGTTGCTACTTCTTTCTTCTTCATACTTCGTGAAGTAGCAACGAAAATAATTTTATAGTTGGAGGTCACGACAACATGGGGAACTGTATTAAAGGGTGACGGCTTTAGGAAGGCTGAGAACCACTGCTGTAGGGGATGGTGGATGAGGCTGCACTGTGGTCTTGTTAGAGTCTAATTATGCTATCAGGATCACTAAACTAATTTTGTAACAAAAATACTCCTAATCATAGTTAAAATGTAAAGAGACCCCAAAACTGAAAATCGGGGGTTTCTAATTCTTTTTAGTCATAGGAATTGACTGATAGGAGTACTGTGTAAACTAACATTGTGAACCGCGCCTTCTACTCAGCACCATTCATTTTTGCACACTGTTCTAGATCCCGGCTCTCAAAGTGTTGCTCTGGGAGTAGCATCACCACCACCCCCTGGAGCTTGTGAGAGTCCCTCCCTTACTGCCAATGAATAAATAAATAAGAAATACTCACCCTGGCGTCAGCTCGCCCTCCACCCAATCCCGAGGCAGGTTCGCAGCACTTACCCGGAACCTCTGCTGAACCCAGGTCCGCACACCTGTGCCCTCTATGGCAAACAGACCCCTGGGATCACCCCTCCCTATTCCAGTCTCCCTCACTGCAGCACAAAGCCCAACAGTGGCGGCAGGAGAGCCAGAATTCGCAGTTGACTCTGACCAAGATTTCCAGCCACGCTGGCCTAGGCAGTGAGGGCGGAGGGACTGGGGAGGGGCTCCTCTGTGGGAAGGGGACGCAGCTGAGACTTCACCTCTCCGTGCCAAAGTGAAGACTGGCCGCCCCACAGTTCCCGGGCCTCTGCTCGTGGACCCGCACAATAGATCTGCCTCTTAGAGTATCCCCCAGACACCCTGGCCTCCGAGGGGGACAGTCCACCAGGCCATGTGGACTGTGGCACAGAACTGCAGAGAGAAAGTTTGCTCCCTTTCGCGCAAGGCGGGATGGGGACTGGGCTCAGAGGGGGAACTGCCTGAGTGCAGGAGGGAGAGTTTTTTGTTCCTTGCTTGCTTGTGAAAGCCTCTGCACAGGCCTCCCATTGGGGGGCTCCCATCCCCTAGGCCACAAGAGCCTTTGAGCGAGGTAGTGGCTCAGTACTATATTCTGTTAACCTGCGTCTTCTTTCTCAGCCTCCAAGTTTCTCTCAGTTGGGATCCTGTGCATATCCTTGTGCTCAGCTCCCCATCTTTGGCTTCTCCACTCCCCCTGCGCAGGAGCTTCTGAGGAAAGGGGCCTCTAGTTGCCATCTTACCCCACCCCCCTAAATCCGCATTTTACGGGGCCCCCACTTGGTGCCCATGCGCATTAACATTTGAGAAGCTGGTCCAGATCACTGTCTTGCCCAGAGTCTAAGGGCTGCCGTGGGTCTTCACTGCCTCCACGCCTGTGGCATACCCAAGACCTTGCAGGTGTGACTGAAGTTCCCTCTCCAGCCTTATCTGCCGTCATACACCTTTACAAAATCTATCAGCCGAAATGAAGTGTCTGCTGTTCCTTCAAATTCTTGGTGCTGTCTGTCTCTATTGGCCTCAGGTCCACACTCGCCCAGTTTCCTTTGTTTTGAATTCTTTTAGCGTCTCCCTGCTGGCCGAGACTTCCTGTCATTCAGGGATATGGAGTCTATATAGGGCCTTTCCATGTTCATTCAACCAGAATAATCTTATCTCCTTCTTCGCGCTCATATTACAGAGTTCATTACACAAAGTACAGTTCATTATGCACCTTGTGAAGAAAGCATTCCTTAAGGCAGGGTCTGATTCTGATTTGCACATGTCCCAGTATACCTCCCAGTATGCAGTAAATTACCTGGGACATGGTGAGGGGCTCAGAACTGATTCTGGATTTGACTCACATTTAATTCTGATAGAATAATCTACTGTCTGAAGCCCTTCACTGACACTAGCAGGGTCCATCCATCCTGTCCTGCTTCCATGTCCCTGGGCCTCCAAGCAACTCTAAGCCCAGTAACACTTGCCTCTGTCCTTGGGTGAAAGCATTCAGGCTGAAAAGTGCCTCAAATCTATCAAGATGTTAATGACCTGTGGCAGGACTCTGGCAGCAACAAAAGCACCTCTGTTGCCAGAATCCATTTATACTGGGTGGGTGTTTTCGACAACCACTTAATTAAACACATTGCTTTTCTCTATAAATTCTCCATGGCAGCAACCTCATCCCAATAGCTAATGGTCTCTGAGTGACCTGCATTATAAGACAGTGAGGGCATTTAGTTGCTGCAGTCACAAATGTACTTGGAAGTGTTTATTTTCCCATGACTGCTACCAATTAGGAAGGATTTAGAAAAAGCCAAGAGGGGAAAGAAGTCTGATGCAGCTAAATTTCTAGCTCCATAAGCTACTAGCTATTTGACCTTGATAGTCCAAATCTCTTATATCCTCTGGGCCTCAGTTTTATCACCTATAAAATGGGGATGTTAACAGTTAATCTAAGGATTACTTAATAGTGTGTCCAATGCTTATAACTTTTTTTTTGCCATATGATATGTACCATATAAGAGTTGGCTCTTTTATTACTACATATGTATTATTAATAAATTAGTATTTTATATGCATTCATTTATACATTCATTCACGTATTTGCTGAGCTCCTTACATAAGCCAGACTCTGTCCTAAGTGATAAAAATGCAATAACAATTAATACAACATTTCTATCTTAAAGAAGCTCTTAGACTTGTAAGGAAGGAGGACATGTAAATAAAGTCACAAAAAAAGTATAATGCATGCTGATATATGGTGCCACAAATACTTCTATGGGAATGTAGAAGTCACTAAATAATGTAGCATTAGGCAAAGGGGACACCAGAGATTAAAGGAGAAAGAGGGATTAATGATTTGATGAGATGAAAAAGAATATTCCAGGAAGAATATGTGTAACAGAGATAGGCCCAGAGAACCACAAATAATGCAGTTGGCTGCATTATAGTCAGGCAGAAAGAGAGAAGTAGCAGAAAGCTGGAGTGATGGGAGGGAACCAAAGAGTAATAACACTGAGTGCTAGCCTAAGAATTTGGGTTCACATTCTCTTCCAAAGTCACAAGCTGGAGATTCATAGGCCATTTCTACCCTGTACAGTGATTTCTAGAATTTCACTTTGAAAGCTTTTAGAGAGGGTATGTGGCTTTCCAATACCTTACACTGGCCTCTCTTTACTTCCTGCTGCAATGATGTGTGAGAACTGGTTCTCATCCCCTCCCCACCTCCATGAGAGCCACCTGTGTGGGACTCTTCCCACTACACATCAATGACCTCATCCTAGTATGTTGAAATCAGTTATGGTTGCCACGCATACCAAGCAAATAAAGTCAAGACATTATTATTTTAGAATTTGCCTAATATTTATAGCTCACTACTACCTCATGTTCCTTTCATGACCACTATGTTTCCGTCTTGATTTCTGAAGGATATCAAATAGGGTATTAACATTATTTGAAAAGCACTAGGCTCCTGACATAACTGCTCAATAATTTAAACATTTTCTTTATTATTCAGGAGCTTGCCAATGAGGGTTTCATTAAAGACAAAAACATAAGACCATGGTCATAATATAGAGACCATCAATACTTTTAGGCCAGTTTTATAGCAATTACATAAATAATCATTACAGCCTTTGGTGAGTAAAAGAGCTGATTACAAATAGCATGTAGTCTCCACTCTATTAGGTGCCTGGGTTTTCCCCAAATGACCTATTGTGTGTAGGCTAAGAGTGGGTTTAGGGAGAGAAAGTGATGGGAAGAGGCAGAGGCCCCTATTTCCACTGGTCTGGTCAATAGAGCTACACAGCCTGAGAGTTTCCATGGCTTCTGAAATGCTTTGCAATGGGAATTAATGAAAATGTAGAAATATAGTGAAGAACAGTATCAAGAACAGAGATAGATACTGTATGATGATAAAAGAGTCCATCCACCAAGAAGATATATCAGTCCTAAATGTGTGTGCATCAAATAACAAAGCTAAAAAATACACAAAATAAAAATGGATAGAATGGAGAGAAGCAGATAAATCTTCAATTATGGTTGGAGACTTCAAAACCATTCTCCTAAAAATAGATGTGGCAATTAAATAGAACATTTAGGAAAGACTTAGAAACTCAACAACACCATGAATCAAACAGGACCTGGTTCCTATTTATAGAGCACTTCGCCCAATAATAGCAGAATGCAAATTCTTTATAAGCATTAATGTTACATATAGCAAGAACTAGAATACCCCAATGCACAAAATAAGCCTCAACAAATTTAAAAGAGTTGAAATTATGCAGAGTATGTTCTCTGAGTGTAATGGAATCATATCAATAATAAAAAGATAACAGGAAAAACTCTGAACACCTGATAACTATACATACTTCTAAATAAATAATCCAGAGCTCAAAAAAGGAGTCTCAAAGGAAATGAAAAGTATGTTGAACTGATTTAAAAAAAAAATCAATGTATGAAAATGTGGAGGATGTAGTTAAATCATAATGAAAAAGAAATTTATAGCACAGAAAAAAAAAGAATTCATATCAATTGAGGAAGTCTCCAAAAAATAATCTGAGCTCCTCCTGCAAGAAACTAGAAAAGGAGGTCAAACAAACCCAGTGTGAGCAGAGGAAGGAAATAACACAGGTGAGAGCAGAGGACAATGAACAAACCCCCTTACGTACAAAGCAATACAAAAAACTGATAGACTGCACAGCTGTTTCTGCGAAAGGGTAAATAAAACGGAGAAACCTCTATCATGGCTGACAAGAGAGACCACAGCGACCAACATCCAGGAGATATCAGGATAGAATCTGCAAATATTAAAGAGATAGTAAGGAATTATAGCTAAAAATTCTATTCACATAAATCTGACAATTTAGATGAAATGGGCGGATTTCTCAAAACACAAAAACAATCACAGCTTACTCAGCATGAAACAAAAAATTTGAGTACCCCTATAAAAGTTAGTAAATGATACTTATAATAAAAACTTCCCCCCAAAATTTCCAAGCTTAATTTTATTGAATGTTTAGAGAAGAATGAACACTCATTTAAATAATTTACACAATCTTTTCCAGAATATGGAAAAGAAAGAAATACGTTCTAACTCATTCTATGGATCCAGTATAACCTCATACCAAAACCAAAGACATTATAAAAATAAACTACAGGGCAATATTCCTAATAAATATAAAGATAAAAATTCTTAAAATAGTAGCAAATATAATCCAGCAATTTATAAAAAGAATTACACATCCTGACCAAGTGGGTTTATTCCAGGGATGCAAGGCTGGTTCAATACTGGAAAAATCAAACAATACAGTCCCCCGTATTAATAGGCTAAAAGAGATAAATCATAGAATCATGTCAATTTGTATAGCAAAAACACTTGACAAAATTTAACAACTATTCATAATAAAAACTTTGAAAAGAATACTACACGTAAATGCTGGGGGTGGAGGGTACAGGTTCCCTGAACCCGGTTGATCTGGTTCCATTACTCAACTGAGCTAGAAAGTTTAACCAATCAGTAACTGAAAACAAAAACTAATGAGAACTGGAAATAAAACTGGAGCAGTGCAGAGTATGAATAGAGGGCAAAGTAAGTTGCACAAGTTTCAGTGTAACAAAGAGAAATTTTATTTAAGAAGAACAAAGAGAAAGTTTAGCCAACTTCAAAAGAGAGTTGGAAGTAGGTCTTTCTCATGGAGGAGAAAAGGAGAGAGAGATGGAGACACAAAGGCCCACAGGGGTATAAATACTCCATTTGAAACTGGTTCCAAGTCTTTCCTTGGCCTCTCTGCACCTCCAGGCAATATCACCTTTTTCTATTGGTCATTGATTGTCTCTCTCTATTGGTCCTTGGTCACCTAGGTTACTTCATATCCACATTCTTTGGGTCCTCCAAACTTCCTGGTTCAGTAGGCCAGGTTTTCCTCCCACCCTTCTTGAAGCCACCTTTTTAGTGTCCCTTCTCAGGAAATTTCCCCCTTTTTGATAAAAAAAATTTACATAAAACCTGTAGGACATCAAAGACATTTGTACCAGAATGTATATTGCAGCCCAATTCACAATAGCCAAGTTGAAGCAGCCCAAATGCCCATCAACCCATGAATGGATAAACAAATGTGGCAGATGTATATCATGGAGTACTATACTGCCATAAAGAGGGGCACTTCACATCTTTTATGTTTACCTGGATGGAGCTGGAAAATATTCTTCTTAGTAAAATATTTTAAGAATGGAAAAAAAAGTATCCAGTGTACTTGATACTATAATGAAACCAATATATAATCACTTACACATCCATACAAATGATAAAACACCAAGTCCCCAAAGAAATAGGGGAGAGATGGGAGAGGGGAGGGGAAGGGGAAGGGAAAGTGGAGGGAGGGTATTTAGCAGGATCTCACCTAACAGGTATAATGTAAGGGTATATTTCAAAACAACTAAGAGTATATTATAAATGTCTTACCACCAAATAGGTAAGTGAGGTGATGGTTACGTTAATGTTTGATTAAAGTTTGATTTAAGCATTCCACATTGTATATCAGATCACCATATTTTACCCTATAAATGTATACAGTTATGATTTAATAAAAATTAAGTAAAAAAAAAAAAAAACCGTAGGTAATGTCATGCTGTTGGGGAAAGTCTAAATCTTCCCCACCCTTGAGATTGGGAATAGGAAAAGGATATTTATTCTCAGTACAATATACATTCTGGTGCAAATGTACTCAGTACTGAGTAACCTAGTAATAGAAGTCCAAGCCAGCACAATAAGGCAAGAAAAGGAAATAAAAAGCATATAAATCTGAAAGGAAAAAACCAAAACTGTCTCTATTTGTACATGGCTGATGGCCTATGTAGAAAATTCCGACAAATATACAAAAAATTTTTCAGAAAATATATTACTTCAGCAAATTTGCAGGATACAAAATCAACATACGTAAATCAGTTGTATTTTTGTATATGTGTACTAACAATGAGGAAGTAAATTTGAAATGAAAAATACTGTGACTTTTATAATCATGCAAAATGAAGAAAAACTCTTTGGGAGTAAATCTAAGAATCACATAAAAGACTTGCATGCCAAAAGCTGCAAAAAACTGATGAAAGATATCACAGGAAATGGGCGGGGCTTGGTGGCTCACCCCACCTATAATCCCAGCCCTTGGGGAGGCCAAGGCAGGTGGATTGCTTGAACTCAGGAGGCTGAGACCAGCCAGAGCAAGAGTGAGACTCCATCTCTACTAAAAATAGAAAAACTATCAGGGCATAGTAGTGCGTGCCTATAGTCCCAGCTACTTGGCAGGCTGAAGCAAGAGGACTGCTCAAGCCCAAGAGTTTGAGGTTGCTGTAAGCTATGATGATGCTTGGCACTCTACCCAGTGTGACAGAGTGAGACTGTCCAGAAAGAGAGAGAGAAGGAAAGAGAGAGAGAGAAAGAGAAGGAAAGAAGGAAGGAAGGAAGGAAGGAAGGAAGGAAGGAAGGAAGGAAGGAAGGAAGGAGAAAGAGAGAGAAATCACAGGAGATGCAGGAGTTGTGAATAATTGGAAGGGCATATCATGTTTGTAGATTAGAACTCTCACATTAGTAAAGATGTCAATTGTCTTCAAATTTAAGATACAAATTAAGCACAATTGCCATCGAAATCTAAGGAAGATTTTTTTTATAGGCATAGAAAAGTTTAGCTCACAATTTTAACAGAAAGATACATGAATTAGAATAGCTAAAACAATTCTGAGAAAGAATGAAGCACCCTTGCCTAGCAATTCCGATTATCTACTGTGGAACTTCAGCCTATGGCCATAGCTGATTGGATGGACAAAGAGGGGCTAATCCACTTGTTGGCCTGTGATTCGAAGGAACAGCTCAAAGGAATAATTTGGACTAACAGAATCTCCCTATCTTGAGAATTTGAACTGGCAGATAAAGAGCTAAATGGGTTATGACAAAAGTTTTGAAACAGACTGTATTGGAGCCCATTATTTCACTTCCCAGAAACACTGTCATCAGAAAATTCACCTGTGCAAGCTTCAACTTGCTCAGCTTATTGTGTTGTATTTACTTTCACCTGCACAAATTTTATGTATCTTGGCTTTTGTGTTTCTCAAAACTTTTGTAATGACCCATGTACACCAGTTAGCTGTGAGAGTAGATCTGAAAATTCATGTATGGTCAGGGCTGGGCTAAGGAAACAATTCAAGGTAATAGGCAAGGTGGAATGGGGGAGGGGGAATGGAAATGGACAGAAAGCAGACGAGGACAGCAGACAAGAGGACACAGGTGAGAGGTGTCGAGAGGCACACGTGGCATAACAGAGACTGCCCCCGAGAGACTCGCTTTTGCTCCTTGTGGCTTTCCACGTTGTGTAAAGCCCAGCTGGGCTGTGGTTCCTGTTATTAGATTTCTGTAGGATTCCTCTAAAGATTTTTATAGCACATCTCATCTGGGTTTGCCTGATGTGGGCTGTGTCTCCTTCACCCAAGAGCTGTAACTAGCATAGCACAGTAAGCAGATCTCTCTCCCATTAAAAAACGAAAACAATGCAGGTGGCGAGATGTGTGCCTTTATTCTATCTTGTCCCTCTGTTCTTCCCTCTTTGCCACCTCCTCAGAATTAGGCCTTGTTCTCCTGCCAGCTTCCTTGGCTCCTGATCCAGTGACTCCCCTCCAGTGAATTCAGGGGAGGAGCGAGCCCCACAGGGGGTGGCCTCTTGTGAGCTCCTGGTGTGCTCTAGAGGACTTGAGCTATTCAGCAGCTCTTCAGTAGTTACATGGGAAAGAGAGACAATGGGATGTGCCCCAATTCTCTTCTTTTGTGTAGCTTTCAAAATATCCTCTCACTGATGGTAGTGCTGTAGACAGAGCAAAATTGCCTGGTGGTGTAAGAAAAATAAAAACAGCCTGGTGGAATGTGTATAGTTTAGGATGGGAGTCAGAAGAGCTGGTTCTGTCACCTCATGCCAGAGCCATGTGGATTTGTTGAGGCTTGGCTCCTCCATTGTAAAGTGGGGGTGGGGTGGGGTTGTAACCATTTAATATCAAAAATAGTCATCAATTGCAAAGAAATTGTGGTTGTTCCTATAGGAAAATTGGCTTCTGCTTGAATCTCTCCCCACGCTCCTCTTGCTCTCTTTGCTTCAGTCCTGCCACCTCCTTGAGGCTTCTTGAACCTCGATGGCGCATCTCAGGGCTATTGCATCAGCTCTGTACTTTGCCTTGACTACCGTTCCCAACATAGTTCTCCCTTTTCTCCAAGTCTCTGTACTTCCCTCTGTCTGTGTCCTTCCCCAGAACGCAAGTGCCAGAGGAACATGGGCTTGTTTCATCAGTATACCTTGGGCACCTGGGTATGATATAGCTCAATAAGTACTTGTTGGATCAGTAGAGGGATTGCTTCTAGCCTGATTTCCTGGTATTGCTTCTCCAAAGAGATATCTTTGTTTATGCCACATAGTGAGAAGAACTTCAATAGCAAATAAACCACTTGGCTTTTGAGCTGTAATCCTGAGCTGCCGCTCTGCGCCTTCTGATGTGGGCGCCTATTTGCACTCGCCATTGGCTTTTCTGGCCAGGGTGTGTAAATAAATGTAGCATGACTCCCTCAATGGGGACACAGGATTTTCCTACTAAATCTTCATTCCAGCTGTTCCGGGTCCTTATCTTGTAAGGCTTTCCTAGCTGCCACCTGCAAAGGCAATTCACATATAATGCATGGCCTGTATTTTAAGTAAGAGTAATTCAAATATAACCTCCAATATAATGAAAAATAATACATCTAGCTATATCAGAAAAACAAACAGGCAAAAAGACAGAAACTTGTCTTGCATATATATGAAATTAATGACTTAAAAATATTCTTAAGACATTGAAATAAAAATACATTGTATATCTAAAATGTTATAGGTTTGAGGAATTTCCTTTAGGTGGATTCACTTCAACCTCCCATTCAATATTTGACTTGTTAGTTCAAGAAATACTTTAGAGTGTTTAGAGGATTTGGAAGAGAAGAGCCTTCTTCTCTTTTTTCTTTTTTTGGCCAGGGCTGGGTTTGAACCTGCCACCTCCAGCATATGGGGCTGGTGTCCTACTCCTTTGAGCTCCAGACGCCTCCCGGAAGAGTCTTCTTCATCATCATCTAATATCCAACAGTAGTTTAGGACTTTACATCTGTTTTGTATTACATTAAATTCCCTACACGTAATATCGCTTATCCTTACAGCAGTCCTGTGAGGAATATAACATGATTATCTTCATTTTGAAGAAGCAGAGACTGAATTTTAGAAAGAATAAGTGGCTTTGACAAGATCTTACAGCTGGCAAGTGACAGAGCTGCCTTTGCCACCCTGAACCTGTGTCTGTGACTGCTCTGGAAGCGTCTACTCCTCTGCGTTTTATCAGGATTGTTGGGTGAATGTTAAAAGAGGAAATATGTACATAGCTTCTGGCTGAGTACATGATCCATGAAAGACTCTGAATATATGGAGGCTTCTGTTATCATCGAAGGAAAATACCTGGCAGAACTGTTTGTATACGCATGGAGATCTCAGAAGCTTCAGACCAGGGGTAGCAAGAGCGTGAACGTATCTTGACTAAAACTTTCTGTTTATCATTTTTGTTATATTTTCAGAACTCAGAAACCTCTTTTTTTTCCTCAAGAAAAAAAATGACAATTTTTTTTTTTTGTGATCAGTAGGAACTGTATAACGAATCTCCTGGTAGGACTTCCCTTGCTCAGGGAAAGGTAGCTTTTGGAGGATACCTAAGTGGATGTTTCCAGGTCTTTCCTAACGACTTCTTTTGGGGGAGTCTATCTGCCTTCTGGTCTGTGCCCATTAAAGAGGTGTTCAAGAAATGAATCAATGCTCCCTGTTTATGTGCCAAGGAATCATCCATACTTTCAAACTGTGCTTTTCCATCATGGAGATCTTTACCGAACAGAAGATGAAGTGTTGATTAGGAAACCTTTCAGGGAGTCACATAGGTGGTTTGGGTTGCTCTTCTTCAGTCCTGTGGGCAGTGGGCCGGGAATCCTGAGACCTGGGTCCTGCCCTTGCAGGCTTTGACCGTTTCAAGCCTCACCATGCTCTTGAGTGCCACATCACTGCTTCCAAAATATTTTCCCTGCAAGTCTTAGAGAATTGTGTTTTCCTTAAGAGTAGTATAATCTTCTTGATATTCCTAGAAACTAGCACAAAGCCTGAAACAAGTATGGCTCCAAGGAGTGGTAAGGGAGATGTCTATGAAGTCAAGTCAGAAAACCCAGGAGCAGGGAAGGTTTGTGACCATCAGGTTTTTATTAGAGTACTATGTTTACTTTGAGGATCCTCTATTTTAAGAAAGTTTGAGACGCCCAGGGAAAGAGTAACCAAATGATTGGAAGAAGTGCATGTAGATTATTTAGCTGAAGTTTTTACAAGTCTCTACTTAACTCAAGGGAAGGGAAATTGGTTTGCTTTAATGCCCTACATTTTTCTTCTGTTTGTGTTTGAAGAGCAAACCCAAACCAGATTCTTTTCAGGGTCTGGAACCCAGTGGGTATTCAGGGAATATGTGTGGAATGAATGATTCAGTTGTTTTTTTTTTCTTCTGGGTTGACGATTCCTAGCTAGCCAACATGTTATCTTCCTCTCCAAGGGCTGAGTTATACTAAGAGGTTTCAGGAGTGCATGGACATTAAATTGTAAATCAGAGATAGTCACTCTATTTAATGTCAGGGAAGACGCCTCTGCTGAGTGTGGGCCCTGCGTGTTTGGGAGAGAGAGAGAGAGAGAGTACTGTTAGAAGAAAATCTTTCTTGGAAGGAAATAATTTCCAAACCACAAATTGATTTAACACAGCCTTAAAAGAGCAACTGAAAGTATTGTTGGGTGAGTGACTGAAGCCACTGGGAGGCATCTGTGATTTGAGTAACTGGGTGTGGGTCCTGGAAACGCTCACAATGGGTCCTGCCTGTCATTCCTGGTTCGCTATTGCCCTCTGCTGGTGAAACTGTTGCCATCCCAGGACATTGCAGACTCTGAGCTCTCAGGTGCCTTTTTACCTGGGGGGAGTCTAGGCTCCTTTTTGTCAATAAAGATGAGTTCTGGATGCTGGTGAACAGCAGCGAGTGGGCAAGATGTGGAGAATCCTTTGCCAGCGGTGACTGACTCTCACAATACAAAGGATGACTCTTATGGTTCTATTTTTCTTTTTTTTATTTTGTGCCCTGAGACATTGTTCTCTCATTGCTAGGCACCGTAAGGAGACTCAGATATAAATAAAGCACTGACTCTGTACTAGAGGGGCTCGCACTAACGGGTGTGTATGTGTGTGTTTGTGTGTGTGTGTGCAGGAGTAGGACAAATCATTGTAATACAGAGAAAATTGTGGCTAGGACCATGACTGAGTCACAGATAAAGGTTTGTGCATATTTAAAGAAAGGAAAGATGACATCCTCTTGGGGGTGTCTGAAGTGAGGGTAAGGCTCCATAGATGGCATGTATGCTGGAAACTTGAAGGATGGGTGATTTTTTATTGTTTTAAAAACAATAAAAAAAGCTCTTTTATCAAAAAAGTATATGTTCATCATAAAAATTTTAAATTCTGGAAAATAAAAGCATAAAAAGATATAAAAGTCACTTGAAATTCCACCACTCAGAAATAATCAGTGCTAACATTTTGATCCGTGTATTATTTTGTTGTCATTATTACAAAATTAGAAGAATACTGTAGGCAACATTTTTGTTTCTGCTCTGTCTCACTATTTTTCAAATGTTACTAATTATTTTTTTGAAAATGTCTGATTTTGCGGGGGAGGATTTAAGCATGTAAACATGAGGATCAGATTTTTCCAAGCAGCAGGAGCCAAGACATCTAGGTTACACAGAGCAAAGATGGTTCGTCCTTTACTAATTCAGTTCAGAAATACCTTTTGGACACCTACAAACTTAAAGACACACACCTAAGAACTGACTCCACTTTCTCAGTGTTTATAGTACGGGAAAGGAGACAGATATTAGTTATGTCATCGTAGAAATAACTGTAAAAGCATCTGGAACAAGTGACATAACCAAGAAATGTGTGCGCTAAAACGCGTGTATTAGAAAGAAGAATAGTCACAGAAGTGTGAGGAAGCTTCCTGGAGGAAGGTGTGATGGAGCTCAGGTCTCCAGGAGCTCACTAGGTGAGCTGGAAGATCGTGAAGAAGATTGGCAGCAGAAGGACTGCAAAGACCCTCACTTAGGTTGGGGAGGGCATTGTGAACTCAAAAACGGAGAGAAGGTCAAGGAAAACGGTGTGGACAGGCTGGGCCTGAGATGGGGCTGCAGATGTACACAAGCCCGGATCCTGCAGAACCTTTTAGACCAGTAAAGAATTTTTTGGCATTTTTCATAAGAGCCAGGAGGAACTGTTAAAGTATTTTAAGCAAGGGTGAGTCAGTGAAGATCAGATTCTTTTCTTTTTGAAAAAGAATCCCTTCACTGCAGTAGGATGAAGAAGTTGGAAGGAGGAAGAGTAGATTTAGGTAAGCCAGGTCTGGGTGACTTGTAGCCCAAGCCTAGTGAGAGGGTTATTGCAATAGTCCAGACAAGAGAGGAAGGAAACAGGATTGGGACAGTGAGGTGGAGTTGGAGAGAAGTGGGTGGTATGGAGAGACATTTTAAGAGTGAAATGTTTAGGACCTGGTGTGTAAGGTAAGGAAACGCAATGAATGCAGAATGACTCTTGCATAAGTGGATGGAGGAGGGTTTTTTCACAACGTGGGAAACACTGACAGAGGACATGGTAGGGAAGGGATGATTTTGAGTGTTTTCTGGGAGAAGACGTTTGCCAGAGAGAACAACGTCAGGAGCGGTATGTCCTATCACACCAGCTCCTTCCAAAGGAGGGTTTTATCACGTGTACACACCACTCTGAAGGGTCCACTGTTTAAAGATGGTTGGTACAAGGGATAGAGCAAACACTGTGTCTGGGTTTGGTGTCTCCATCCCTTGTCCAGCTCCCTGCCCTACTGTTGCTGGGTGTAAAACACTGGGCACATCTTTCAAAGGGTGTGTCTCCTTGTCTTTAAAAACCCTTAGTCAAAAGGGTTCTTGGGAAGATCAAATGAGAGCATTGACATTCGAGGGCTTTGAAAGCCGCGATGCGCTATACAAACACAATGTATTATTGGTATTTCTACTCCCATATTTGTTGCACTTATTACTGCCCAAACTTCAGTCATATTAATATTAGGAATGTGTAATTTAATGTTTATTTATGAGTTCTTAGGGGGGGAAAGGTGCGAGTGAAATCTAAATAAATAAATACGCCACCCAGGCGCTTGAGATGGTGGCCCCAAACTATTTATAAGCCTGTGTGTTTACTTGAATTCAGACATTCCCGACATGTAAATTATGCCGCGTCTGTGTCACAGCAGAGCACTCTGTGTTCCTAAAAAGAATGTTCCTTTTTTTCCCAAATCCTTTACCTTTTAAAATAAATCTCATTATGGAGTGCTGACATTTTCAGTAAAACCATTCAACCAAAAGCTGCAGTTTTTTTAGACTAAAAACAAGCCTGGTTTATTAGGCAGCAGCTTATAACTTGCTGCTAAGTAGATGCAGTCTATTTAGAGAAGTTTATGTAGATGTCTGATAAGACATTTCAGAGGCCCTGTCTCTTTCTGACTAAGACAGAGAGTGTTAAGCAGACTCAAGAATTCTCTTCTCTCTCAGTAGAGTAGGAGGCATCAGTGTATGTTTGAGTGGATGGAAACTGTAGAATCAAGATTTAAACCAGATAGCCTGATCTTTATGCTATTTCCTCTGAGTGCGCCACTAACTTAACTATCATGTTCTAGCTGTGTGTCTTTGGATATAACCATCTTCAAAGGGTGGGGGTGAAATGGAGAACTAAACTTATGAGCGTGGAATGGGCAGCACGTCCTGGGCCCTCAATCGATGTTCGCATCCGTCTGTCCCTCGTCTGTCTGCTTCTCCCCCTTCTTTCCCCTTGTCTCCCCTTTTCTCTCCTGCACATCTCCTCCTCTTCCTCCACCCGTTGGACTCCTAACTTCACGCTGCGTGTCTGTCTTTACGCTGAGAAGTGGCATATGAGTTACCCGAGGTCACTTAGTCTTGGAGGCCATTCAGTAATAACAATAACTAATTTATAGAGCACTGACTGAGAATCACTTTTTTAAAGCTTTTCCCCAATGGCACGAGGTGAGCGGTAGTGCTGTCTCCGTTTCACAGATGAGAGTGTGTGTGAGATGAGGGTGGAAGCTGAGCCAGAGAAAGGTTAGAAGTCCAGTATTGTGGAGTTAGTAAGTAATACTGCTGTAAGTTTCCACTCCTACCCTCACTGTACCCACAGTCCTCCAAAATCATTATAATTAGCATTTATTTATTCACTTGACAGGTATGTATTTTGTGCAGGCAATTTGACTGGATAAAGCCCAGCAGACAGTCTCTGCCCTCATCTCTCTTTCTCTCTCTCCCATACACACTCACTGACACACACACTGTTGATACCAGCCTGTCCCAGCTGGCATTTCCCTGTCCTCTGCTCTGCAGGGTACATTCTGATTGGTCAGTGGCCACACTAACCAAATGCTATGTATGTTTTATTCCTCCTTATAAATTGTGATAAATGCCACAAGGGAGAAAGGCTAAGGATGCCTTGAGGGAGTGTGATGATGCCAAGTTTATATAGCAGTTTAGGAAATCCTCTTTGAATGAGACACTTGAACCAGGACTTGAAAAATGAGTGCTCTCAGTCTACTGTGAGATGACCCTGGGCAGGGCCCGGATTATACAGACCTGTAGTCCATGTTAGGGGTTTTTGGCTTTGATCATACAATCAAGGGGATGCTATTTAACAAAGTGAACCCCAGGAGAGTGATATAATTCACTTTGCATATGAGGAATTGCATTGTAGTTTCTTCGTGGAGAATGGTTGCACATATCATTTACACATTAGATTGATGCTACGTGCTGAAATTCAGACATCAGTTGGTCACAGAACAATCTTTTCGGGTTGTTTTGGAAAAACAGAGCACATATTGAAATGATTCGAATGCAAGTCATGGAGTGCTATATCCTTAAGGTTGTAGTAGACAGAAGTGCTGTTGGTCAGAGGAATTACAAACCAGGCTCGTATGATTTTTAAATGGAAGGCATCATTTTGATTCCTTCTTTTTCTCTCCATTGGAGAAATTCTTAACAGTCCATCAGAATTTTTCATATATTCCCTGAAAGACCCAAATCTGAGGAAGATTTATTTAGTAAATAACTTATCTAGTGTCTACTCTGTGTTTGGTTCATAAAAATCTTTCTTCATATATTTCACTATATTTACACCACAAAATACGGCAGGAGAAGCTCTAAATAATGAAGGCTTAGAAGATGGAGGACCCGTGTTCAAGTCTCCATTTTATCTCTGGTCAGCAGGGTGACCTTTACAGATTAGCATACACTACATTCCAAGAGTAGATTTTGTGGTAGGGATTAGGTTAGAACACAGAGATATTTCTCTTGGAGGAAGATGTGCTTTGTGAAGGTTTCCTGGAGAACTGGGAAGATGCACAGAAGTATGAACCAGTTGACTTCCCACAAAGTCCAAACCTGGTAGTCTCCTAGTGGATTCCATCACGGTAGTTGTCTCTGAGCTCTGTGATGATAAAATATTTCCCCCTCATCTTCCACTTGGCTTCCTCCTGTAGTCATGGGACTAGATTAAGTGGAGGAGGTGGCATTAGGGATTTGTCTAATCTCTTTCTTCTGAGTTAATCAAACTTCTTTCTTTTGAGTTTATCATATTTCGCTGTCTTCTGTGAGAGGAGGTATTTCATTCAGAAAAAGAAATTATTTTTTTCCTTTTTTATGATACAGAATCTCACCCTGTCTCCCTGGATAGAGTGCAGTGACATCATAGCTCACAGCAACCTCCAATTCTTGGGCTCAAGTGATCCTCTTGCCTCAGCCTCTTGAGTAGCTGGGACTACAGGCGCCCTGTACCATATCTGGGTAGTTTTGTTTTATTTTGCTTTGATTTGGTTTCTATTTTAAGTAGAGAAGGGGTCTCACTCTGCCTCAGGTTGGTCTCCTGAGATCAGGTGATCAATCTGCATCAACCTCCAGAGTGCTAGGATTACAGGTGTGAGCCACTGCGCCCAGCCTGTGACATTATCTTTACTTTGAAATGACGTTATCTTTACTTTGAAAAGGCCTGGCATCAGCTTTCCCTCTTTGTGATGATCCCTGCAGGATAGATCACTGGAACAATGAGAAGGAGAGAATTTTGCTGCTCACAGACCAGAATCTCTTGATCTGCAAATATGACTTCATCATGCTCAGCTGTGTGGAGCTGCAGCGGATTCCGCTGAGCGCTATCTATCGCATCTGTCTGGGCAAGTTTGCCTTCCCCGGGATGTCACTGGATAAGTGAGTAGAGCGTCCCGGACTTGGGGAAATGGTGCAGTGGGGGCAGGCCCACAGGAAACCAATCACAATGTTCAGTTTGGTATTGGGAACTGGGAGTACCAGGGGAAGGACAGTGAAGCCATGAAAGCTGAAATCATCCAACTATCCCAGGCACTAACAGTGGAATTTTAAGTAAATTTGTACTTTAATTTAAGATCTGACAAGTCGATGGCTAAATGCAAGGTGTGAAGAGCTGTGGGAACATGGGGGAATGTGCCCAACCTAGTTTGCGTGGCAGATAATTAGAGAAGCTTTTCTGAAGAAGCACTTGAGCCAGTATTTGATGTTGAGCAGGAGTTAGCTGAGAAAAGGGCCCCAAAGCTGAAGAGCATTGTAAACAGAAAAGAAAGCACACACAAAGAGCGGCCGTGGGAAAAGTGTAGTGCTTCTGCGAATGGAAATTATTCTGTAATATTCAGTGCACACGTCCCGAGATGGGTAGTGGTTTTTCTTATAAGAGGTATCTTTGGGTCATCCCTGGAAACTTGGTGGGGGAGCTGTCATCAACTCTCTCAGAGACGTTGACAATTATCACAAGATGTGGTGAGGTCTTTAGACCGTAATTGCTGCACCGGTAAGTTGCTGTCACAGCTTTGGAAGGAACTGCCTTTACTAAACATGTTAGAGCTAAGCCAGAAGAAAATCAGTATTCCTCTATCTTCCCCCTGAACTGTGAACTCCTTGAGGGCAGTGCCTTTGTTTTGCCCCCCAAGCATCTGGCATCGGGCCTGGCGCATGGTAAGTACTGAGAAATCTTTTCCAAGCTACAGAAAAAAAGCATAACTTGGTCAAGTGATTGATTTGCTTTCCTTACACAAAACATATCATATTAAAAACATTTGTGTTGGTTCGTTTCATGGATGCAATAAATGATTTATTCAATTCATCACCTTTTAAAACTGATCAATTTTCAATAATACATTGTATAATGCACATTTAAATATCACAAAAATGTTTATCAGCAGATCCTTTCTCTTCTACCCCAGATCCTCAGTTCTCCCGCATTCTTTCCACAGGTGATAGTAGTTTCTTGTGTATGTTTTCAAAAAAAATCTGTAAATATAAAAATCAAGAGTGTCTGTGTGTATATATGTGTCTTTCCATACATTTAAGAGCATATAGCTACATACAGGTATTTACTGCGTCTTATTTTACCCAATGAAAGCACACGTCATAAAGTGCCCTGCCTCATGCTATATTATCCAAAGCTATATCTTGGAGACTTATATAATCACCTATCAATCAATCTTGGTCTTTCTACTAATGCAGAATATTTCATTTTCAGTCTATTTATCCAGCCCCTCTTTGGTATACATTTATTTTTACCTTTGTTACCACAAACAGTGCCGCTGAAAATATCCTTGCCTGTAGAATGTGCAAATGGATTGGGCATGTAGATTTCTGGAAGTGGAAATATTAGATCAAAGTAATATAAATGTTAATTGATAGATATTGCTAAATTGTCTTCTGACGGCATTAACACCAACTGATGCTCTTACAAAGCGTGGGAGTTTTCTTTCCCACACACCCTCACTATCATCAAGCATTGTGAAACTTTTTTGGCCAACAAGAAAGATTAAAGTATCCTATTTTATTTTTCATTTGCATCACTAGAATTTGAAAGAGGCTGATTGTTTTTTTCCTTAGGTTAGAAAGCTATTTTATTCATTTTTCTGTGAACGTCCAACTTAGGACCATACCCCATATTTTTTTCTACTGGAATATTTTGATTTTTTCTTAGTGATTGGTAAGAACGATTTCTACATTAAAGAACTTGGTCTCTTTTATGCCATGTATGCTAAAAAATAATTTTCTCTTCGTTTTTCCTATCTCTTTGAACTTTAAAATGCTGTATTTTAATGGATTTTAATTGCTGGGTATTGAATTTATCAGTTTATCAAGGGTTCTAAATTTGTCTTTTTAAGAAAAGCTTTCCCTGTATTGTTACTATAAAATAAATTTCATAGTTTCCTTTTAGCAATTTTATAATTTTATTTATTTACTTATTTATTTTTGAGACAGAATTTCACCATGTCACCTTTGGTAGAGTGCTATGGAATCACAGCTCACAGCAACCTCCTACTTTTGGGCTTAAGCTATTCTCTTGCCTCAGCCTCCCAAGTAGCTGGGACTACAGGTGCCCAGCACAACGCCTGGCTATTTTTTGTTGCAGTTGTCATTGTTGTTTAATTGGCCCAGACTGGGTTTGAACCCACCAGCCTCGGTGCAAGTGGCCGGCACCGTAACCACTGTGCTACGGGTGCCAAGCCAACAAATACAAATATTGTTAACTTGTTTTATAAATATCGGGCTATTCATACTTATTAATTTTGTATTAATTTTGGTAAATTGTATTTTCAAAGGATTTGTTAAATTTAAGTTGTATTGTGAGGCACGACGTTATTCATAATATCTCTTTATAATCTCTGTAACGTCTGTAAGATATTTAGCGACATCTTTTCTTTCCTGATGTGGGTGATCTCTGTCTTCTCTCTTTTTCTGTTGATGATCCTATTAATTTTGTTGGTTTTAACAAGAGCATACTTTTCGTTTGGTTAATTTATCCTGCGGTTTATCTCTATACTCTTTAGTTGACTTCCACGCTGTATTATTTCCTTTCTTCTTATTTTGGGTTTACTTTCTTTTTCTTCTATTGGCTGCTTTAGTTTGGACCTAAGGTCATCCACTGTGCTTTTCCCCTTTTCTTGTCTGCCCATTAGAACATGGAGAGCTACGCATGTCCTTTCAAGTCCTGCTGTGGCTGCACCCACATTTTGCTATGTCATGCTTCTATTATCTTTTCAGAGATATTTTTAATTTTTTTTGACTTTTTCTTTCACCCAGAAATTGCATTGGCGATTTTTCAAATATTAATACTTTGAGGTTTGTTTTTTTTTTGTTAGGTATACTACTAAATTTTAAATGAGAGTATGTGTTTTGATTAATTTCATTTCTTATGACTATTTTGAGATTTGTTTTGTGGACTGAACTGCAGCATACCCCTGTGAATTTACTGTGTGTGCTTGAAATAAATACAAATTGGAATGTTGCAACGTTGATTAGATCATCTGTGTCTTTATTGATTTTGGTCTAGTTTTTGTAATAGTTACTGACAAGAGTGTTAAAAACTATGATTGCAGAATTTTCTAATTCTCTGTTAATATTGTCAACTTCTGCTTCATGTATTTTGAAAGTCTATTATTAGACGCATAAACGTTTGTGATTCGTATGTCTTCCTGATGAGTTGAGCCATTTTCACCATGAAATGTTCCTCTTTTTCTCTGACAATGCTCTGTCTGAAGGTCCATTTTAAAATCTAATATTATAGCCACACCATTATTATTTTTTTATTAAATCATAGCTGTGTACATTAATGCAGTCATGCGGTACAGTGTGCTGTTTTTATATACAATTTGAAAAATTTTCATTAAACTGGTTAACATAGCCTTCATGTCATTTTCTTTTCTTTTCTTTTCTTTTTTTTTTTTGAGACAGAGCCTCAAGCTGTCCCCCTGGGTAGAGTGCTGTGGCATCACAGCTCACAACAACCTCCAACTCCTGGGCTCAAGCGAGTCTCTTGCCTCCGCTTCCCAAGTAGCTGGGAACACAGTCACCCACCACAAAGCCTGGCTATTTTTTTGGTTGCAGCCGTCGTTGTTTGGCGGGCCTGGGCTGGATTCGAACCCGCCACCTTAGGTGTATGTGGCTGGTGCCTTAGCCACTTGAGCCACAGGCACTGAGCCATGTCATTTTCTTAGTTATTGTGTTAAGACATTTATATTCTACATTTAGAAAGATTCACATGTAACCTTATAAGATGCACCATAGGTGTGATCCCACCAATCATACACCATTATTTTTATACTGATTTTTTGCACAGTAGAGTTTTCTTCATTTCTTTTCTACTGATTTGTGTCTTTATATTTAAAGTGTGTTTCTTGTAGAAATCACAGTTGGGTCATGCTTTTCATCCATCCCAATAATCTCTTGTGTTTAATTGGAGCATTAAGTTCTTTCATATTTTATCTAACTTTGATACAATTGGAGTTACGTCTACTTATTGTTGTCTGTTTTCCTCTCATTTTTTTCTTTGTTTTCTTTTCACCCATCTTTTGATTAAATATGCCAATTTTAATACATCTATTGGCTTTTTAGCTTTAACTTGTTATATTTTGTGGTTGCTTTAGGGTTGAGTTTGACATTTTGGACAGAATAATTCTCTGATATAGGAAGCTGCTCTGTGCATTGTGAGATATTTAGCAGTGTCCCTGGCCTCTACCCACCACATGCCTGTAGGATCCCATTATAATATATTCTATTTCACATGGACTTTATTATATTCCAGGCATGTTCCAATATTACACATGCATATCACTTCATATCAAACATAGAACCCTTGCAAACATACAGCTTTTTTAACTCCCCTTCTGCTTTGTCCTTTGTGCTGCAACTTCTTCGTGCATGTTAAACCCCGCAAGCTAATGTTACAAATTACTCTTTAATTTTTGAAAGAAATATTCAAAATAAATTAAGATAAAACTGTCTTATATATTTACTTTGATGCTTATATTGCTGATGTTTTTCATTTCTTCTAGAAGATTCAATTTCCCTTTGGTGTTATTTTGCCTATCCATGAAAATTACTTTTTAGCATTTTTCATAGTCTAATCTACTGGCGATAAACTATCTTAGTTTTCTTCCTTTTTTCCTAAACATCCTTTATTTAGCCTTCATTCTTAAGGAACATTTTCTCTAGTTATAGACTGGATTTTTTGGATGCATCTTCATGATCACTGAAATTCGCTTTTGTCATTTCATTACACTGTTAAGTATATCCAGTATTTATTTATTTATTTATTTTTTATTTCACCATGTTACAGGAAATGCACATTTTAAGTCGATGTTGTAAGTGTGCCCTTCATCCAGAATACGTGCATTGCACCTGTTAGGTATGAATGTACGCAGCCCACCACCTTGCTTCCCCCTTTTGATTTCTATTGAGTTTTACTTCCACATTGCACATAGGTGTTAATTGACTAGTTCCAGTTTAGTTGAGTACATGCAGTGTTTCTTTTCACCCTTGTGATACTTCACTTAGAAAAATGGACTCAGTTCCATCCAGGTTGCTATGAAAGATAGTAGATGCTATTTTTTATGACTGAGTAATACTCCATGGTGTACGTATACAACATTTTACTAATCCATTATGTATTGATGAGTACTTGGGTTGTTTCTACATCTTTGCAGTTGTGAATTGTTCTGCTATAAACATTGAAGTGCAAATGTCTTTATGATAAAATAACCTTTTTTTCTTTGAGTAAATACCTAGTAGTGGAATTGCTGGATCATATGATAGCTCTACTTTTAGTTCTTTGAGAACTAGGTGGAATTCCTAGTGGAATTGCTGGATCACATGATAGGTCTACTTTTAGTTCTTTGAGAAGTAAAAATTTACTTATTTTTAAATTATTAATTAGGTATTTTATTACATTTTTAACTTCCCTTAAGAAATCATATGCACTTTTATTCTTTTTTAAATTAAATCATAGCTGTATACAGAAAAAGTATACAATGTACTCAGCCCTACTATGAAACTAATTTATAGCTTTCATAGGAAAGCTATCACCCAATCTTAGTGCATTTTTATTCATTATGAGCATATTGTCTACACCTAACTCAGCATAATTACAATAATTGCTTTAAAGTTTTTTCTGATAATTCCATCCTTTAAGTCATTTTAGGATTGCCTATGTTGACTGCCTTTTTTCTTGAGAATGAATTCTATTTTCTTGATTTTGATATATAAAAAACTTTGGGATTTATTCCTACAGGACATTTTGGAGACTCCTTTATTCCCTCTTTATAGTATTCAGGTAGTCTGTACCTAAAAGGTGGAGGAGTGGAGAGTTGAGATTTACTTATCTATTTATTTTTGTGTGTGCAGAATTTTCATTTATTATTTTCATGATGGGAACCTATGCCTAGATACTAAAGTTGAGCAAATGATTTTATAATACCTCTGAAGATGAGCATGCATTTATCTTTCTCCTTAGATCTAATTAATATGTTAAATTATATTACACATTCCTAATACTGAAATATTTTAACCCATTCATGGTATGAATTCTACTTTTTATTAGCTTATTATTAATATGCTATTGATATTAATTGCAATTATTGATAGTATTCTTGGCATTAATATTCATCATAAGTTTGATTGACATATAGTTTTCTTTTATGGGACTATCTTTGCAAGTTTGGTGTCAATGTTAGCTCATTTTCTTAAAAAGTAAAGTTTTTCCTTTTTCTCTATTGACTTTATCAGATAAAGAAATAATTTTATCTACTCCTTAGAAGTTTGTCATTTACCAAAGAAAATGCCTAAACCTGGTGCGTTTAAATAAAGAGCAATACTACATTTCCTGTCTGGTGCTGGCATGTTTAGATTTTTCCTTCTCTTTTATGGTCAGTTTCTGTTATTATGTTTGTATCTTATTAGAAAATCACTCAGCTGTTTTCAGGTATGTAAAATATTCAGTGACTTGAGAAAGCATGAAAAGTCGTGATTAAAAGAACAACAAAAGATTACTGTGCCAGTAATATCTCTCTTCCTCATGTAGGGGTTCAGTTAGCTAATGATTAGATTCTTGGTTGATAAATTTCAAAGGCCCAAGTAAGTTGTGAGTTTACTTCTTCATAATAGAATTCTTCTGTTTTCTCATGTACTATTTTCTACATTCATCTGTATTATTTCTTACTACTATTTGTGGGTGTGTAGATATATTTATAACTTCACTTGAAATTTTATTCATTTACAATCATTCTGTTAAATATATAACCTTTATGAATGTTAAATTTTATATCATGTTGATTTTTAAATATGTAATAGTATTTTATTATTATACTCATATTTCAGATACCCTTCTTTTTTTGTTTGTTCATGTACTCTTTGATCTAAGAATAGATTGAAATAAGTTATTATGAGGTTGGATTTTATACCTTTCAATTTCGTTATTAATTTCTAGTTTTATTACATTGTGTTCCAAAATTGTCTTCTCTTCCTATTACTACTCTGTGGAATTTACTGAATATTTTCCATTTAAATAGCCAATTTTTATCAATATCTCAATTACCTGAATGTGCTGCCTCTGCTTTCTCCAGATACCCTTGATAAAAGGGTACTTAGATCCACTGTTACTATGTGGTTTGTGTCTACTCTCCCTTCGCCTATGTGTGTGTATATACCACACATATGTAAAAAATACATACATAAATATACATATATAGTTTTCTACTTGACCTGTTATAGACTGAGATAGAAGATTCTAATTTTTCTATTACTATTCGTAGATATTTTTACTTTTGTGATGTTATATGTTGATATTATATTTTTTGATGCAGAAACATCTGTGGATGTTGAATTTTTATTTTATACTATAATATTTTACCATAAAAATATTATTTTAATGCCTTGCCTGCTTTTTGACCTTATCTGCTGAATATTGCAACTATTCTATTCTTTTTCCCTGAATTTTCTGGGTATACCTTCACCTATTTTTTACTTTAAACTTTTGGATCTCTTTCTATTCAGTATGTACTTACTTACACATACAATTGAATTTTACATCGTGATCTAACCTGAGGGTCATTTACTAGGTAAGTTTAACCTATCACATATATTGATATGGCAGTTATGATCTAACTTCTGTCTTCTTGATTTTTGTTATTATTGTATTTTTAAAATACATTACCGTATTGTCTACATTCCTTTGTTTTCTATTAAGAGCTATTTTCTTTTAACATGGAAGAATTGTAATCTTTCTATGGGTGATGTGAAGTGTAACTTAATATTCTCCATCATATCTCTTTGAATATTACCTATTGACTCCTTAACATAAACCTGTTTACATGAGCAACCCAATTCTTCCCTCTTTTTCCTACTTCTACATCATTCATTTTCAAAAATTTGCTTATAATGATCATACTTTAAAATCCTTTTAACTTATGGTAGAGACAAGGTCTCGGTATGCCACTCAAGCTGCCAACTCCTGAACTTAGTCATCCTCTCACCCCAGCCTCCCAAAGTGCTTATTCCAAGCATAAGCCATTGGCCTGGCCACTGATCATCATTGGTTACTGTAATGGCTATTTATTGGGTAGTATACTTTCACTAGATGTGCTATCTTTTTTTTTTTTTTTTTTTCAGTTTTTGGCCAGGGCTGGGTTTGAACCCACCCCCTCCGGCATACGGGGCCACGCCCTACTCCTCTGAGCCACAGGCGCTGTTCTTGATGCGCTATCTTAAATAGTGTTCATGAAACCTCCATGCTAAAGGATGAGAAATCGGCATATGTTTTCACATCTTCTCATCCTTAATATCCCTTCTTTCATTAGTTTTATCAGGCAAATTTCACTTTTTCATAGAATATTATATTTTGTTTCCTATGAGGCACCCAATTATTACCACAGGGGGTTGATGTAATTCCAACCCTGCTAATTAACCTGCGTGGCATATCCAGATTTGCGTTCGTGGTTGGAGTGAGAAAGCCCATGCCAGCAGCTGGCGAGTGCCTAAGTGGTAAAGGGCTTTCTCCAGGCGCCCGAGTAGCAACAGGAGGTTGTGGAGGGGGATTGTTTAAGGACCGCTCAGGGTTGTTTGTGCTAACATCCGTGTGAGACTACTGGACTAGACATAGTCTTGAGTTTTAGTCCCAATTTTACAACTGCTAATCTGATTTCCTCATCTATTAAAAGGTGACATAGTTATTTTGCTTCATTAACGGTCTTGTCGTTCTGTTCTAATGACAGGACTGGAAAGCCCTTCGGGGTATGCCTCCAAGAAATAGGTGTTAACAAAGGCTGAGTTTTCTCCCAGACTGAAGCTTTTGTTAACATGGAACAAACTAGATTAGTGTGATTGTTTTCTTTACTTTTAAGTCAGTTGTCCCTTCTCAGGCATGAAGTCACCATTTGAAGGTCAGAGGTAAGTGAAGCAGCAGCAGGCGGAGGGAAGAGCTGGCGGCTAAGAGCAGTCGGCGGTTCTCACTGAGAACAAGCTGGCCGCGGGCAGCCTGGACAGCGGCTGCGGGAATGCCCCGCTCTGAAGGAAAGGCCTCCATTTAACCTCAGTCCTGCGGGCTGTAGGTGGGCACACTGGCACTTTTCATCAAGTGCCTTTACCTCCCTGTGCCCAACCCTGTAACCTTCACCCCCCAGCAGAAAGCAGGTGGATTCACTGCATTTTATAGATGAGAAAGGAGACGGGAAGGGTGAACACCCAGGGATTCAGGCACTGTCAGGACTTGAGGAATAGAGCCGGTCTCAAAAGCTGTTCCTGGGACTCGCCAGGGCTCTTTTCTTTGGATGACTATCTCGCTCCTTCTCCCTCTGTCCGGGGTACCCTTCCTTCTCTCACCTTCCATTTCTTCCTCTTCTTCCTTCCTCTCTTTCTGCTCCCACTCTGCTTCTCCTCCTCCTCCTTTCCTCCCTCCCCGTCTCTCCATCTGCCCCCCTGGATGAGGTTAATCTCTCCTGTTAGCGTAACCTCTGCTCCTCTAAGGAAGCCTTGAAGAAGACCATCAGATCTTAGCAGACTACGTGCCAACGTACCTACTTACTGGTACTTACAAAGTGGAGTTGTTTTTTAAATATATTTCTCAGATGTTTATTTTGCATTTATGGAAAAATTGAGCAGATGTACAAAGTTCTATGAGCCCCCTAGATCCTCTATTATGGACATCTTGAGTTAGTGACATACATTTGCTACCATTAGCAGACTAACACTGATATATTATTATTATGAACTAAATTTCATAGTTCCCATGAAGGTTTACTTTATACAGTTCTGTAGGGTTTGGCAAACGCATGATCGCATGGTTCACCATTGCACTATCATACAGGGTAATTTCAGCATCTTAAAAATTATCTGTTGCTTCATCTATTCAACTGCTCCCTTTCTCTCCTATCCCCAAACCTCTGCCAGACACTGATCCTTTTGCTGTCTCTGTAGTTTCACCTTTTCCAAAATGTCATATAGTTGGAATCATATAGTTTCTATGTAGCCTTTTCAGAGTGACTTGTTGTATTTCGCAATATACATTTAAGACCCCTCCATATCTTTCTACGACTTGATCGTTTGTTTCTTTCCATCACTGAATAAGATTCCGTCCTACCCAGGCACCACAGTCTATCCATCCACCTATGGAAAGATAACTTGGTTGCTTCCAGTTTTGAAAACAAAGGTAACCTAAACATTTGTACCCTTGTATTAATCTGACATTTAAAAAAAATAATAAAAGTTTAAAAAAAATCACAAAATAATAATTTAATACCACTGCACATTTATTAAAATGGCTAAATTCTAAAAAAAAAAAAAAAAAAAAAAAAACTGACAGAAAATGCTAACAAAGCAAGAGAAACTCTCGCTCCTTGCTGGTGGGAATGCAAAATGCTCCAGCTACTTGGGGAGGCAGTTTGGCAATTTCTTGCAAAGCTAAATATAGAGTTTTCATACCGTCTAGCAATCATGTGCCTGGGTACACGTCCTCACCCAACTGAGTTGAAAACGTCCATCCACACAAAACCCACATGTGAATGTGTGTGGCAGGTTTAGTCATAATCACTGAAGACAGAGCTGTTTTATTTTATTCCGTTTTCCTTTGGCTTAACGTGAAGGGAAATAGTGATGGCAAGAGGCAACTAAAGACAGTGGGTCGTGGATTTGTGAAATGCAGGCAAATTCTCTTTGAATCAGACTATTCACCAAAGACAAAAATAGTCAAAGGCCTGGTTTATCCTCTAGGGCAACTGGTTGCCGTTACGTTTCCTTATCTGAAACGGGAACTCCCTATGATTTTTCTATCATAATTAAATTCACTACAAGATTTTAACTAAAAGCCAATTTCTATAATGCTATTGTATCCATGACCTCCCAGTAAAGTGGAGGAGGAAGGGAAGATGAAACTTCTGTGAGCATTAACCACAGGGTCAAAGCTATGACTGATCTTAACCACACCATTTGCTCGCTGTTTGAATTTGAACCACTTACTTTAATTTTTTTTTTTTTTGGTGAAGGGTTGCTCAATTTCTAGTTTATATGAAAATTCTTGTCAGGCCTAACTCATAGGATCACTGCGCATTTCAATGATGGATGTGAAAGTGTTTTGTAATTTGTAAAGTGCTAAAATAAAGTTTCACTTGAAGACTTCTCAACATCTATATTTACTTGTCAATTCTCCCTATTTTTAAAGCTCATAAGAGATATAAATAAGAGAACTGAGATTCTGAGTGGCCAAGTGACTCACATGTAATGACAGAAATAGAGAATGTCAGGCTCTGAGACGCGAGATTCTTTGATTTCA
Organism: Otolemur garnettii; assembly: GCF_000181295.1. Lineage (NCBI taxonomy): Eukaryota > Metazoa > Chordata > Mammalia > Primates > Galagidae > Otolemur > Otolemur garnettii. Next base: position 7,579,374 of record NW_003852455.1, on the reverse strand, counting down.
GATTCTCCCCTGCCTTTGTCAGGCACCTAATTCCCTCCTGTCCTTAACTACCTTGCAGTTTTTGATGGTCATGGACCCCATTTCTTAACCTCCACTCCTATCTGAACCCTAACAAGGAGGAAGGATGGAGATGGTAGAAGTGTAAGGCCCAGGCAGCCGGTTCTGAGGGCAGACTAATGGGAGTCAAGTCCAGATCTGCCTCTGGGTGACCTGGAGCAAGTTCCTCAGCAATCCCTGCCTCCCTCTCCACATCCGTGTACCAGGGAGGGGCCGGCACTGCTCTCACTGGTTTGTGTTGAGGATTGAATGAGATAACGCATGTACAACGCTTAGAAGGATGCCCGGTGAGTAGTGAGCATTAGAGTGATGTAAACATATATCATCTTTTTGATAGACCCTGGTTTGGTATTCAGGAACATAGGTCTTGACCTACTATCCTGATTTAATTTCCCTCCCTCCACTCCCTCCACTGAGTGTCCTCTTGCTAAATTTATAAAATCTCTATTTATACATATATTTTTTGCATTTAAATCCTATCTTCTTCAATTCTCCAAAAGCCATTCATCTTAGAGGCTTAAGTGATTTTTACCTAAGCAATGCCTCCAGTGAAAAATCTCCCTGAAGAGGTTTTCTGCTGGAAAATATTGTTGCTGTCATATTGATAAGCCAACAAAAGCAGAGAGGGGGATCAGGCCAAACTGTCTCTCTGCAGGAGAAGGCCTTGAACACACATCTGTCTCTGCTGTTTAACTTTGCATTCTGCAAAGTATAAAGGCCAGGCTGCAGAAGTGAGGCCCAGGAAACTTCTTGCTGTGAGCTTTGTATGTCTGGCTTGTAGAGATGCTGGCGAGAGCAGCACTGCCATCTCCCCCCTGTTGACCTACTGTTAGCACGCAGAGGGTGGAAGAAGGGCCTTTCAGGCATTATTCTATCATTTCAACCTTACTTCCTTGGAACAAAAGGCCGGGAGCTCCTCTGTGTCCTCAGAGTTCTAATTTGGCATCTCTTCGTTAGATGAGAGCTTCAAAGGGCCTCTGCTTTGGCGGAACTCGGCTCGTGGCCCAGCCCGATTCTGCTGGCTTCGCGTCTGTCAGTGAGTTCTAATCACTATTATAAGTACAGTTCTGCACAACACCTTGTAAAATATTTTCCTATTGCTCCAGCAGCATCTTCTGTCTAGACAATCTAATTATGAACGCAGGGCAAATAGCTGAAGTGTATGCCGCCCCCAAGGGTTGCATAAGTCCAGGAACAAGGCTGGGAAGACAGGGGAGGGTGGGTGAGTGCCGCTCATCGCTTTTTGTTGACCTGACCAGAAAACTGAATGCTCTAAAAGAATCTGGCTAACTTTTAATTAAGAAGAAATGATCTGATGGAAACTAACATTTTGTTGTTTTTCTAAGCTCAGTGGAGGATTAAAGGTACCGATGTATTTTCCTCTAATCACATCTTTTTCTTGGCTTCACAGGTGGTTTGTGGTCTTGGCTTTAAAAGCTATTGATTTAATAATCTTCCCTCCAGCAGCATTTTGAGAATAAAAATCAGGTCCCCCCCCAAATACAGAGGATGCATAAAAATGCATACACATTTTAAGATAAGAAAAAACTGTATTAAAGTCAAAATATTCAACATGTACTGGGGACAAGAGATGAACAGACGTCACCCTGAGCACCTCTTACAACTGCAGAAGTCAAACATGACTTGAGTATTACAAATTTAATGTCTTTTTTTCCTTTTTCAAAATGCATATACAGTTTTTGGCACCGTTTATATACAGGGTGGCTATAAGGTCCTTGTGCATTTTTAATTGCACACAAACTTCCTGGCCACTCTATTATGTTCTTTACCAGCGTAATTTGATTACATTCAGTGAGTGCTGCATGAGCCCTGGACTTGGAGCAGGCATTGTGCATGCGAGAATGGTAAGACACAAACTCACCCAGCAAGACGTTCAGTCTCCCCCGAGGCAGAGACACACGTACACACTCACACATGTGTGCTTATTGCAAAGCAGGCTTTGGTTAGGGCTGCAGCAGGAAGCCAACGGTGTCATAGGCCCAAAATCTGAACAAATCATCACAGGATAAGTAGAACTTGGGCAGAGAAATCACAAGAGCATACAGTCCAGGTAGAAACAGACAAAAGCACAGCTAATGTGATCATACCATGTGTCCCCTGTGCCTGGGTCCCAGCTGTTGGGAAGGTATGACGGGAATTTCAGAATGGTTCTGAGTGTTAGTATAAGGACTTTGCATTTTAGTCTATGACTATATGAGATGTTGAAGGTTTTCAGAGAGGAGCCTGAGATGATTGGCATTTTGTTTCAGAAAGGTAAGGTGGTAATAATATAAGAGATGGGGTGGGAGAAACAGAGACTGGAGAAAGGAGCTGGCTAGGACAGAGATTGTGTGGCAGTAGGATTGGGAAATTCCAAGGACTTGAGCTGGGCCAGGTGAGAAAGGGTGGCCCGTGTGTGAGAAGACCGGGCAGCGGGAGGATCTGGGGCTGGGATGGCAGCACTGGGCTTTCCTGGTGTGGGAGAGGGAGAGGCACTGGGAAGCCACAAGTGGACGATGCATTTCATGTTTATTATCTGGGGCACCTGAGAGACTATGATAGTTGGAGTAAACTGTTCTCTCAACTGATGTGTCCTGAGCCCCTGCCGTGGGCTAGGTGTTATATTGGGCACCGTGATGCCGTCATGCTCACAGTCAGACTTTCTGACCTCAGGGAGCTGGAAGTCATGGGGCACGCAGAGCATCATCAAATAATCATGCTGATGAGGATAAATTACAGCAGTAATAAGTGCTCTGAAGGAGAGGTACATGGGAGTGTAAATTATCTATTGTGACAGTACAAGTCACCTCAAAACGGAATAGTGTAAAACAATATTCGACATTTACTTAGCGTCAGATTTTAGGTCAGGAATATAGGTAAGACTTAGCTGGGTCCTCTAACAAAGCCTCAGTCAAGCTGTCACTGGGGCCATGGCAAGATCACTTTTAAACTCACTATAACCACTCACGTGGCTGTCGGCAGGCCAGGACCTTGCTGCAAGCTGGCCAGAGGAATCCATTTCCTGCCATGTGGGCCTTTCCATACAGCTGCTGGTCACTGGGCTGCAGACTTTCCTCGGAGGGAGTGAGAGAAAGACCAAGAGGCAAAAAAGAGGGGGTGAGCGAGACAGAATTCACAGAAGATAAACTAATCCTGGAAGCGACATCTCTTCACCTCTGGTGCATTCTGTTCCTTAGAGGCAAGTCACTCAGTGTGGCCCATGCTCATGGAGAGGCTGTCACACAGGACATGAAGATCAGGAGGCAGGACTGGGCAGAGCCGGGTAGAATGCCTTACATGGCATTGTAGCTCACAACAACCTCAAACTCTTGGGCACAAGTTATCCTTTTGCCTCAGCATCTGAGTAGCTGGGACTATAGGCACCTGCCATGATGGCTGGTTAGTTTTTCTATTTTTAGTAGAGATGGGGTCTCACTCTTGCTCAGGCAGGTCTCAAACTCCTAAACTCAGGCAATCCACCTGCCTTGGCCTCCCACAGTGCTAGGATTACAAGTGTAAGCTATTGAGCCTGCCAGCAGAGTTTTTATTACAGGATTTTGGCCTAAATCAGAAGGGGAGAGGCCAGGAAAGACTTTATTAGACAGGAAAGTTGGTGCGGGGATTAGAAGGATGACAAGTAGTTAACAAGGTGAAAGGGGTTATCAAGAGGGTGTATCGGGGAGAGTCTGTGCCAAGGAGGGAGAGAGCCTGGCACCTCTGAATGACTGGAATAGAGGCCAATGCAGCTTGGACCTGCTATATACCAAAAACACAAAGAACACTGAGGGAGAAATGAGTTTTGTATCTGAGGATTGATAAGCTATGGTCATTTGGGAAGAAGTAGAATCACTCCGCATTTATCTGCTATTTGCATTGGCACTCGCTAGGAGTAAAGGGGTTCACAGTTAAAACTAGTTTGCAAGACCTTTCTATAAACTCTGGTGCCATCTCTGGCACTGCTGGAAAATGGGCTGATTCAGTGTATAAAATGAATAAAATTGCCCACTTATCTTAGGATAATTATTTATTATGTAATGAGATAATGTCTATAAATCACTCTGGATTTTGGTGGGGGAAAGGTATTCTATAAACACAGGGCTTCATCAGTGAAGATGAAGAGAACTGAGAGATTAAAATCAGAAGTGCTTCCTGATACTACAACATTTTACTCCAGACTAAGAGCCCTGTGAAGTTTGCATGAGTTCTTAAGAAGCATTTCAGGTAAAAAGTGGAGGCTGCAGGGTGCTGGGAGGTGGTTGGGATGGGTATAGGCCTGGAGAGGCAGAGTGGAGCCTGCGGAGTGCTCTCTTTCTAGCTCACTTGCTCCGATGAAGAAGAACATTTGCCTTGTTGATCCCAACTAAGTGAGGGAGACTATTTAGAAATGCATTATAGAGTCTCCACAATTGGATGAACTTAAAGTCTCTGCCATTTCCTGGGTCAATCATTGACCAAGATTTTATAATCTTCTTTCTAGTTTTGCTTCCATAAAATGAGAAAAATAAGAATTCCTTATCAGTAGGCCAGGAGTACAATGACCAATGGCAGTTTTTGCTTTGGGAAAGTTGAACATTTGTAGCAGGATTTGAACATTTGTGCAGATGTCTTATAGACCCATGGGAAGGATGGATGGGATGAGGGAAGGTAGGCCAGGGTTGGTGTTTGATCTGGTTTTCCTGGTTCACCTGGGATATTTTTCTTTCTTCTCTTTGTTCTCTTTCTACTCTTGTCCTCAGTCAAAACTTCCCAGACTCACCCATATAGTTCATATTTAATTTTTCATGTTATTTCCCTTTTTGCTAGTTACTAAAAACACACAGAATGGTATGAAGTAGGTCAAGTTATATTTCCATTTAAGTGTGTCTGACTACTAGAGATATTTATCCAATGAAACATTTACCTCACCCCACCCCTCAAAAAATGTTTTTTAAACAGAAAGCAAAGCAATTTCTATTAGGTAGATGAGGGGTGGGGGTGAGACTTTATTAAACTAAGGTCTAGTTTGTCATCTTCCTAAGAGTAACTTTCTGATTTCTTATCTCTTCCTTCCTCAAATATTCCTTAATAAATAATATGAAATGACACATTTTTCTCTTTCAAATTAACCATTATTGATAGAAATATTTATGTAATCCATACAATTCAGCATGTGAAGACCTGGAAGCAATTGAAACCCAGGAAAATTTGTGAATAGTGCTAGATTATTCAATAGCACAGGAGTATGATGGCTGCCAAAAACTAGACACAAGTTCAGTCTTATTAAAAAAGCTGAAATCTAAGAACCTAGGAAGAAGCTAGTTTAAGTGTAACGTTCACGAATGTGTTCTGCTTTGTGATTTAGAATGGTTTGTATATTGATTCGTACATGAGTACAGAGGAAAGCCGTAACATGTACAGCGCTTTGGATCACAAAGTCTTAGTGTGGTTATCAATGTAAGCGGGTGGGGGGACTGGTGGTAAAGGAAATCCCTCCCTTCTCAAGAGTGACACATGAGTGGCCATCGTGTTGAAGATAAATCTGTTCTAAGTTCTGGCCAATTAAATGTGAGCAGAAGAAGTGGGAAAGTCTCCTGGAAAGACTTCCCAAAAGACAAGGAAGCACCCTTCCCCACCCTACCCCCTCGTACCTGTAGTGTGGAGGCAGCACTCTGGCCACCATCTTGGCCTGTGAATCTAGGGGACAAGATTAGGAACGGCACAGTGGGGAACTGGAAGGAGCCCGGCTTCTTGGTGGCTCTGTGGAGCTGCCCTTCCACTCCTGTGTTGCTCACCCTTTATTCTTCTTCTACCACAAAAGAGATGTACATTTTACCATTAGATGGGATTTTTCTATTATACGTAGTCAAACCTAATCCAAATGAATAGATCCCTAGAATAGGAGAGGGCATCTGCCAACTCCCAAAGATTAGAAGTGATGAGGGTGGAAGTTTCATACTATATAATATCCATAGTGTTTGGGACTCCATAGACCATGGTTCCAGTCCCAGATTTGTTCCTTACTGGCTTAGCTATACAAATCTTCTGAGGCTTATATAGTTATTTCTAAAATGGGGTTAATAACATCTAGGCCATGAGTTGTGAGGATTAAACAGGAACACATGAGAAGCGCCAAGCTAGGAGCTGCTGTAGGTGATCCAAATACATTGGTTTCCTTTTGCTATCCAATTTGCTGGTTTTGTTAGGAAGATGGCAGTTACGCTACATGTATCCTTTTGCAAAATGCTCATAGATGTCTGTGCTGAAGAAGCTACTGAATCACAAAGTGGGGCAGTCAGGACCACAGGTCTGTGCTGTGAGTTTAACAGAAAAGGAGTATCAGTCATTCACTCAACTCAAGGCCTGCTATTTAGTGACATGCTAACGGACAGCTGGACCAATTTTATGGCAGGAATAGGAACTTGATGTGTTGGTCTGATAGAGCCTAGTAAGCTCTACTCATGGGAGATAGGGAATCTGTTTCTGTTATCAGGAAATCACATGTAACAATGCTTGTAGGAACAAAACGTATTACTGTATATCCCCCAATACAGGTTAACCAGAAGGCCCATATAAGGAGAGAGGGGAGGCTGGGTGCAGTGGCTCACGCCTGTAATCCTAGCATTCTGGGAAGCCAAGGCAGGTGGATTGTTTGAGTTCAGGAGTTCAAGACCAACCTGACCAAGAACAAGACCCAGTCTCTACTAAAAATAGAAAAACTGAGGCAACAGGATCACTTTAGCCCAGGAGTTTCAGGTTGCTGTGAGCTATGATGCCACAGTACTACTCTATCTACTGAGGGTGTCAGAGTGAGACTCTGTCTCAAACAACAGCAAAAAAAATTGCAGGTCTCTCTCACCTTTGGTCCTCCACTAGAGGGATTCACTTCCAATGTTCTTTGGAAATGTTCTAAATTTTCTCTTTGTTCTTCCTAAATAAAATCTCTCTTTAAAAAAAAAAGGGGGGGCGGTGCCTATAGCTCAGTAAGTAGGGCGCCGGCCCCATATACTGAGGGTGGTGGGTTCAAACCCGGCCCCGGCCAAACTGCAACAAAAAATAGCTGGGCATTGTGGTGGGCACCTGTAGTCCCAGCTACTTGGGAGGCTGAGGCAGAAGAATTGCCTAAGCCCAGGAGTTGGAAGTTGCTGTGAGCTATGACTCCATAGCACTCTACCAAGAGCAATAAAGTGAAACTCTGTCTCTAAAAAAAAAAAAAAGAAAGAAAAGAAAACAAGGAGAAAAAGGAGGGATGAGCCTGTAAGCACACACAGCAGTGACCTTAAACCCAATACAGGACCACTTGAAACACTTATGGTTATAATTGTATCATTTAATGACCAGAGGAAGACTTAACTTACAGTTAAGAACCCTGGGTAAATGATATTCCTTGATACTTCTAGTTAAATAGTTATTTCAGGCGTTTCATCTTGTTACAGTCATTAAGAGTTTTCTTTGTGTTTTTTCTTCTTCATGGCAACCTGGATATTGTTGCATCTCAATCCTGGCAGCAAGGTTTAGTTGTGACAGTTTATATGATGCATCAGCAAGTGGAGGACAATGATGTAACAGTCTCTGTAAGGAAAGAGAAATGAAATACAAATGAAAGAGAAATGCATGAATTTGGTCAATAATGGACCATCTATATTATATAATGGCTGTCCCATAAGATTATAATGCCATATTTTTATTGCACTCTTTCTATGTTTAAAGACACAAATATTTACTGTTGTGTTACAATTGCCTACAAATTCGGTAGAGTAACATGCTGTACAGTTTTGTAGCCTAGGACAAATAGGCTATAGGCAGGCATCCTCAAACTATGACCCGCGGGCCACATGTGGCCCACCTAGGACATTTATCTGGCCCACTGGGTGCTTTTGCCACCACTGCCTGTCCTGCTTAGCAACTGACTCATCCCGGGCTCCTCAGTCCGGCCCTCCAATGGTCTGAGGGGCAGTGAACTGGCCCCCTGTTTAAAACGTTTGAGGACCCCTGGGCTATAGCATACAGCCTGGGTGTGTAGCAGGCTATACCATCTAAGCTTGTGTAAGTATACTGTATGATGTTTGCATAATAACAAGAGCGCCTAAGGATGCATTTCTCTGAACGTATCCCTATCATTAAGTGACGCATGCCTATACACAGAGGGTGCTGTGAAAATTGGAGTACTCAAGTCTCATTGAACTTCTGCAGTTACAGGAGACTGCAGACACAATATGCAAGGTAACAAACATTATCCACATATATAGAGTATTGCAATTTTAATACAGTTATTTTCCTTGCTTAAAAATGTATCTATATTTTTGGACACCCTTTGTATATTGGCCCTGCCCTCAACTAACTTGAGGTCTAATTGGAGACTAGAAGAGTAAACGTATAGAAAACTAAAATTCATATAACTTTCACAGAGGGCACAACTGGCAAACTCTCTACAGGGGATGGAAACACAGTGCTCTGTGGGGGCACAGACTGGGTGATCTTCTTCAGGGGCAGCAATTGTGGGCAAAACAACAGGCTGATGAATTTTGGTAAAGAAGAAGATGGCTCCTAGGCTGGAAGAAGAGCATGACACAAAGGCAGAATGATACCAAAGTGTGAAAAGTAGTTTAAGAAAGCATGCTAGTCTCCTAGGGAGCAGGGAGGAAGAGGAAACATGTTCACGGACAGTGTTGGATGTCAGGATAGAAGATTTTATATATTTTGATTGACCAACTGGGACTGTTAAGATTTTAGAGCATGGAGGCGTTATGCAACTTTGTGTCCTTATGGCCTAGAGCACAACGCTAGTATGTGACAGGGCCATTACTGTGTCCTTAGTGAATGGGAAGTGGTTAGAACATGGCCTGGTGTGTGGGTTGAGTTGAAGCACTGAGAAAAGTTTGACCAGATTAGTCGTGGTGAAAGGTGTTGGATGCTTGACCTTAGTGTGGAAAGGATAGGTTATATATGAGATCCTGAATATGACCCTCTTGAGGGCAACACTAATTAAAATAGTCTCAGACTCCAGTGGAGCAAAGTCACTTGAGATTTGCTTGGATGGAAATAAATTCTGAAAACAGAATTGCCTTGGGGTTATGAACCTACCATCTTCAGCAAAGATCAGGTTACATCACATGCTGTGATGAGCAGGGCAGCAGGGAGGATTTGGTCATGCACACTCTTGACTTTGCCTTTGGGGATCTGTGCCAAGAATGCCCTGGATTTGATCTTGGGTGTGGTGCTGTCCACTCACTCATAATGCCCAAGGAGGCATGTTGACAAGGATGGGTGGATGGTGGGGGATTGCTGAGCTATTTCTTGGCAAATCTCTTCAGGGAGGCGTTCCCCAAATGCCACAATCCTGTTATTTTTGAGTAATGGACTGAACCCAGGTGCCTGATTGAATACGGCCACTCCCAATTTCTTTCAGATAAATATTTGGTTGCCAGGAGGTTATATTCAAATGAGAAATACCTCCTAGGAAGTTGTTGCCTAGGAATTCCTGCAGAGGGCAGGATCCCATCCCTGCTGGGGAAATGCCTGAGAACTAGACCGATGTTCAAGCTGTGCTCACCATTGGTGTGAAGGCGCCTGGTCTGAGGTCCTGTAAGAGTCTGCTTTTCATGACAGCAAGAAACCCGTCAGTGCTACAGAAGACGTGCTCCCGTAGGGTCCTAATGGCAGGATTCTGAAACACAAAGGGAATCCAAGTCACGGATTTGGCTTTAAAGAGAGGAGTTTGTTCTCTACAAAACAGTACTTTTCTTTGACTCTGAAGTGCAAAATCTATGAAGCCAGGACGTCTGGATCTCTCAGGCAAAGGGTGCTCTTAACTGTTCTTGTTTGGCTTTCCAAGCTCCATCAATTTAGCTTTCCTGTTCTCTTTATGGGGAGAACCCTCTTATGTATTTTCTTTCACTTAATGGGCTATTAGGACTCAGAAATTAAATCTTATAACTTTGGGGGGATCATGTATCTTTGGAAATACCCCTGTTCATAATATCTATTATTTTTTTAAGAATACAGAACCAAACAATAATTAAGGCACACAACAAAATAAGAAGGCATAAGGTCAAAAAAATAAGTAAAACGGAGTATCACTTATGGGTGAAAGTTCACTGTTTTTGGTCCTCTCTCTGTTCCCTGTAACAATGTGTGATCTCCAGGTCATGTGATATGGCTGTCTCTCCTCACAATTTTCTGAAAGTTTTCTCCATCACCGGTCACATCATTGTGTTTTTGTTTCTAACTCCTTGGATTCTTTTCCATTCTGAGTTATAATAATATTTACTGACATAAATCACCTGAAAAAGGGGAGATCTTACCCACAGCACCAGTTGAAAGACAAGCTATAAGAGGTATACTCAACAGATTGGGTTGAGCCTTGCGGCTCCATAGGGTGTGTCTCTTGAGATCCCATCTGAAAGAATGGCCCTGGGTGAGGGGACACTTGGCAGAGTGTCAGAGTTCAGGATATGTCTCTTCTTATTTACTGCAGAAAAATGTTAATTATGATGTGTTTAAATCCTTCTAAAGTGTTTTTGTTATAATTCAGTGAATAAGGGTAGCTGATAAGAAATATAAGTTTTTGGAGCTAAAAGGGAATTTTGAGTGTCTAGTTAACCTCCCTCATTTTACAGCTATAGACTGTGATTTTAGTGGATTGTGGGCAAGAACCCCAATGGCAAGACTGAGAGTAGAACTTGAAGATGGGTAACCAGCTAAGATCGTGTCCACTGACCTACAGCTGAAGATGGGTAACCAGCTAAGGTGGTGTCCACT